>NW_006798649.1:1748500-1753217 GCF_000442215.2 Lipotes vexillifer | reverse complement strand
CTTTCCCTCCATTATTTTAGTGGAATGGACATGCTTTGGCTGGGCCACCAGGAGGAGAAATCAGCATTGCTCATGGGTGTAACCCCTGTTTCAATATTAAAGTCCTGGACAAATATAGTGAAATAAATGCTGTGTTGATTCTGAAGTCAGAGAATGAGAGTGCAGCCAGAGTTCACATCCTAGTAAAGAAAATAATTACTTAAAAATATGATAATATAAAATGTTAAAAGTAACAGTTTGCCTTGATTTAGCTCTAAGTTGGCACCCAGAAGTGATTTGTTTAAAAATCTAACTTTGGGGGCTTCCCTGGTGGTTAAGAATTGCCTTGATTTAGCTCTAAGTTGGCACCCAGAAGTGATTTGTTTAAAAATCTAACTTTGGGGGCTTCCCTGGTGGCACAGTGGTTAAGAATCCGCCTGCCAATGCAGGGGACATGGGTTCAAGCCCTGGCCCGGGAAGATCCCACATGCCCTGGAGCAACTAAGCCCGGGCGCCACAACTACTGAGCCTGCGCTCTAGAGCCATCGAGACACAGCTACTGAGCCTGCGTGCCACAACTACTGAAGCCTGCGTGCCTAGAGCCCATGCTCCGCAGCAAGAGAAGCCACTGCAGTGAGAAGCCCGCGCACTGCAACAAAGAGTAGCCCCCGCTCACCTCAACTAGAGAAAGCCCGCATGCAGCAATGAAGACCCAACAAAGCCAAAAATAAATAAGCTAATTAATTTTAAAATAAATAAAAATTAAAATCTATCTTTAAGGAATAAGTAGTAGATCAAGGAAGATCACATATATATTATTATTATTGGTAATGTTTTAGCTATTAAGTTGAATACATATATAGAGAGAGATAGGCATACACACACACACAAAAACCCTTTTAATAGAATGTGTGAGACCACTTCCTTGGCCAATGTGGAATGTAATGTGTCTAATGGATGACACTTTTTCCACCTTGACTAGGAACAAGAATACATAAGGCTCTCCTGACTACATGAGATTAGGGCGGATGAGTTAGGTAAGGCTCTGAAGGAGGTAGAAAGTCACTGGAACAAGAAAAACGATGGCCTAAATTTTAGGGTAACTACCAATTTGGTAACTCTAGATGATTGGTTATGTGATAAAAATTGATTCTCATCAATGAACTCAATGTGTATAGTGATATAATTAATAAAAAGTCGATCGTGAAACAGTTGTCTTTACCCAAAAAGTGTATAGAGACAGTCACATACACTGGGTCCTCACTTTGTGACTATAAATTGGTTCTCTAATACGACCTGGAATAAGGTTCTCTAATACGAATGGAATAAGGTACTGATCATTTTTAAAATATGGTTTTACATCTTAAAGTAGTTAAGAAGAATGAAAGAGCAAAGCTCTTTTCGAAGACACTAAATGTCTTTAGGAGTCATAGAGGACTCAGCTAATGTCCTGTTTAGATCTTGGAACATAATCTGGGGCTTCAGTAACCTAACTTCATATCTAATGCATGCCACATCTCAGTTACAAACTCCAAGCTCCTCCTGTTTGGTCTTTTCCTCCTGCCTCTGACCTAATACACCACTATCTCTCTTTTCCTTTTTTTTTAATTTTTGTGAATGAACAGTTTCTATGGCGTTAGTGTTTCTGAGGTAAATATATTGTTTATACATGAACCAGATAGCCCTAGAAGTGGTTGGGGAACCGGCTGTCCTGTAGAGAGTCACACAGTTGGCCCAAGTACAAGATAAATAGCACTTCCTGGTAAACCTGGACCAATGCAGAACTTAGACTCCAAAGCTCCACTCTAGGGCGCTGCTGCTGTGACCTCAGGTATGCAGGATATACACGGTGCCTAGTCAAAGAGAGTGCTTGTTGCCCTAGACCTTGCACAATGGGCCACTCTTGGGTTATCACAAAGCAGGTCACTCCTTTTCTCATCTTGCTTTGCCTCATTCTCTTCTCATGCCCTCAAGTGAAGTAATAAGACCTAATATTTGGCTCATGGGCCACTCACTCCAAAGAAGTCAACAGCACTGAGCAGTCGCTGAGAAGCAGATGCCCTGCTCTGGGAGATCCAAGTCCAAGCGCGGACACACTCCTAATGCCAGACAGTAGAAAAGGGAGTTCCTAGTACATCTGTTGCTTCTAGAGTTCACCTCTGAATTAGCCAGCCATTTTCAATAATGAAAATTATGGTGACTATATTCCGAACCCAAAATTGGGACCTATGGTATGATGAAGAGTTTTGTCCTACTCCTCATTAGGAAAAAAGTCTAAGATACAGTCTGGATCTCAGAGTATTAGCATTTCTGTGATATTTTTATAGTTTAAGGAACTAAAGCATGAAATATTTAAAACGGGATTACTCCAGGAAATGCATGTGACCTGTATAAAAAGTGTAACAGGGCTTCCCTGGTGGCGCAGTGGTTGAGAGTCCACCTGCCGATGCAGGGGACACGGGTCCGTGCCCCGGTCCGGGAGGATCCCACATGCCGCGGAGCGGCTGGGCCCGTGAGCCATGGCCGCTGAGCCTGCGCGTCCGGAGCCTGTGCTCTGCAACGGGAGAGGCAACAGCAGTGAGAGGCCCGAGTACCGCAAAAAAAAAAAAAAAAAAAAAAAAAAAAAAAAAGTGTAACAGGTGTTAACAGCAGAGTTGAGAATAGCACGTAACACCTACTAAAGCATGAGTTTGTTTTACTGAAGCCCCCCATCGCCTTTCCTTATCTTGAGACCTGCTTTAAGAGAAGCTTTGTGGCTGGTTGTGGATGAAGCAGATCTATTTAGAGAGTGATCTTGGGCTAGTCACTTACCCACCCAGCCCCCCATCTCTCCACACCCCATGCCTGTTTCTCCTTTTTATAAAATGGGGATAATAAGAGACTGACTTTCCTCTTCTTCAAAGGGACGCTGTGAGCATGAATGAGGCTGTGTGCACGTAACACCTGGAACCTAAGTTGCTGCTGGCTTTGTAGACTAACCGGCCTCAAAAGCAGCAAAGTACCTCTAGGCAAGGTACAGGGCTGGTGAAACCCTTATTCCTGCAGAACTGAATCCCTTTAGCTTTGTCTTTGAAGTACAAATGAGTTATTTATTAGTGAGAACACTCTTGCAAAAGGGTAAACTTTAACCAGTCCATAATGTAGGGTGGCTTTAGAGGGGAAGGAGGAGTGACAGTAACTCCCAAGTCACCTACTCTAGTGAAAGGGTTTTTTAATAGTGGAGGTACACAGAGCTGATTGGCATTCAAGTGTTTCTTTAGCTTCTCATAGGAAAAAAATTTCCACCCAGTGGTTACAAACTATATTCCTAGTTATGGGACATACATTTCAAATGAGGGAACACTCATTTTCACTGGAAAACTGATTAGAAATACTTGTCAAGAGCATATTTCTGGTGTATGAAATCACTATATTTTTGTATCTTTGGTTTATCAAGTTTAATACCAGAAAGGAAGCCACAACACTATCTATAGGAGCCATTAGCAGGGACAGAACTCCGGGGCTCAACTGAACTGTTTCACTGTTGCAGTGTGATAGCCTGTGTTCTCATGATCCTGGAGCCTCACTAGGATGCTTTCTGTGGAGGGCCGGGATCAGGAGACCCTGATGTTTGTTTCTTTTTCTGTTTCATCTTTACAGATGAAGAGCATCTTGCAACCGAACCCCAGGGATGAGCTGCAAGATGGATGCCTCCCTCTTCCCCCACAAATTCTCTTCAGTCTGTGGGGGGGAAAGACCCAATTTCAACAGATAGGGAAGAGGCCTTTATTTATTTATATATATATTTTTTTAATGTATTTATTCATTTATTTGGCTGCATTGGGTCTTTGTTGCTGTGCGTGGGCTTTCTCTAGTTGAGGTGAGCAGGGGCTACTTTTCGTGGCGGTGCGCAGGCTTCTCACTGCTGTGGCTTCTCTTGTTGCGGAGCACGGGCTTTAGGTGCGAGGACTTCAATAGTTGTGGCATGTGGGCTCAGTAGTTGTGGCTCGGGGGCTCTAGAACGCAGGCTCAGTAGTTGTGGTGCACGGGCTTAGTTGCTCCGCGGCATGTGGGATCTTCCCGGACCACGGATTGAACCCGTGTCTCCTGCATTGGCAGGGGAATTCTTAACCACTGTGCCACCAGGGAAGTCCAGAGACCTTTTTTAAAAAGTTCGATTTATATAAGTTGAGTAACAGTTGGACTGTACAAATACTGAAATTCTGGTCAGCAGCCTGTTATCTTGTAATACTCTCTTCCATCAGATTTTTAAGAACACCATTTGTGCTTCTTGTATAGATAAGATAAATCCCAGAAGTTGAAAGTCCCCCTTGTCATGCTATCTTGCCTAAGGAGATAAAACTGGTTATCTGGGCTTTAGTAATATTTTCACTTTTCTCAACCCAGTTAGCATCTCTGAGCTCTGTTAATGTGCATGACACATGCTTCCTCCTCATTAGGCGTTTTAGATAAGTGTCAGCATTTAAGGTCATGAGAACTGGAATTTTGTTCCCTCTTAAGAGTATGGTATTAAGAAAACTTAGCTGTACACTGGGATAGCTCTCTCTCTCTCACACACACACACACACAAACACACACACGCACCAGGCTTAGCTTTCATAACATTCTTGTACAGTCAGAATGCGGGCTGGGGGCAGACAGACAAACAAGGCAGGTTCTCAAAAGGAAAGCATCCAATGGTGAAGGGCCAGCATGAAGAATAGGAGCCTACCTTCTTTTTTTTTTTTTTTTTTTTGCT
>NW_006798649.1:1729454-1748419 GCF_000442215.2 Lipotes vexillifer | reverse complement strand
GGCGGCATGTGGGATCTTCCCGAACCGGGGCACGAACCCGTATCCCCTGCATCGGCAGGCGGACTCCCAACCACTGCGCCACCAGGGAAGCCCGGAGCCTACCTTCTTGAGCCCCATTTCTCTAATCACTTGAGGGACCAAGTCAGTTCTTGCGTGTGTCAATCAGACTTTCAAAAGAGATTTCTTTGTTATGGGATGTTTGTTTCTTTTCCTGTTTTCCACATGAAATTCTTAATTGAGAATACACATATTCATTTTCTTATCAGTGTAATGGAGTTAAATGACTAGTAACTAGGACTTCCCTGGTGGTGCAGCGGTTAAGAATCTGCCTGCCAATGCAGGGGACACGGGTTCGAGCCCTGGTCTGGGAAGATCCCACATGCCGCGTTTGAGCCTGAGCTGTAGAGCCCACAAGCCACGACTACTGATCCCATGTTCCACTACTGAAGCCCGTGCGCTTAGAGCCCGTGCTCCGCAACAAGAGAAGCCACCGCAATGAGAAGGCTGCGCACCGCCACAAAGAGTGACCCCTACTCTCCGCAACTAGAGAAAGCCCATGCACATCAACGAAGACCCAGTGCAGCCAAAAATAAATTATTAATTTAAAAAAAATGTCTTTGACAAATCACAGATATTCATGTTCAAGAACAGAGCAAAGAGAAGACCATACATAGTAACAACCTTTAATAATCTACATCTCACCCTGGAAAACTCATTTGGTCTGTACTTCTTCCAGCCTTAAGTATTTTTTTTTTCTTTCTTTTTTTTTTTTTTTTGTGGCCGAGCCACTGTGCTGCATTCGGGATCTTAGTCCCCGGACCAGGTATCGAACCCACATCCCCTGCGGTCAGAGCGCGGAGTCCTAACCAATCAGGTCCTAACCTGGACTGCCAGGGAAGTCCCAGTAGCTCTTGTTTTTAAGTGCTTATGTGTAAGGAATCATCTTGAATGTTTATCATCTCTTCTATCGTTGAATCCTCACAACAGTCCCATGAGGTCCAGGTAGTATCACTAACCTCAGTTTACAGAGGAAGAAACTGAGGTCTAGAGATGGTTAAACAATGTGCTCCAGATCACATCTCCTGACAAACACAACATTCTGCTACTTTTATTTTTCTGCTACTTTTTTATTGACTAAGGCCAACGTTGATCAATTGCATTAAGCTATTCCCCAGAATACCCAGCCTCTAGCCCAAATATCAGGGAGCAGTGAATTGACCAAAAATAGATGAAAAAGTGATATAATGAAGAAAAATAACAACTTTAGATAGAAAGTCAGGGATCCAGGTTTGAGTTCTCATTCTCCACCAACCAGACACTTACTTACTTCCCTGGAGTCTCAGTTTTCTCAGACTGTTAACTATGTCAGTAACATCTACTTCTCAGGGTTGTTATGTGGACCATAAGTGAAACTGCCCAGCAAGAGGCCTCATGGTGGTATTTCCCCCCCGGGGGGGGGGCGGGGCTGTGGAGGGGTGTGGGATGAGAAGCTAATAATGCATCACTAGCACGAACAAGAAGCAGCCTCAGGGCTTCCCTGGTGGCGCAGTGCTTGAGAGTCCGCCTGCCGATGCAGGAGACGCGGGTTCGTGCCCCGTTTCGGGAAGATCCCACATGCCGCGGAGCGGCTGGGCCCGTGAGCCATGGCCACTGAGCCTGCGCGTCCGGAGCCTGTGCTCCACAAATGGGAGAGGCCACAACAGTGAGAGGCCCGCATAACGCAAGAAAAAAAAAAAAAAAAAAAAAAAAAAAAAAGAAAGAAGCAGCCTCAGTTGTCGAGAACGGGAGAGAGCCCTTCATTCGTGCTGCAGAGGGGCGTTACATTTCTCTGTGTTTTCTCTTGCAGGTGGGATGATGGTGCAGTCCAGGTGAATGAGGGGATGGGAGGAAGGGCTGGGAACCACCCAGCCAACTTGTCTCAAGGCTCCTGGCTGCCTATCCTCTGTGCCTCCCAAGTGCCTTGCTTCAGGCACTGTCTGTTTATTTATACTTGTCTTGTGAAATAGCTGGCAAACAACAGGATTCTTATGTACATTTTGGTACTTGTGGATGGAGCCAGACAGGGGTCTCTGTTGGAATGCCCTAACATCCAGGAAGGGCACAGGCCAGGCCTGCCTCAGAACAACATTCTCTTGGCTGGTCAGATCTCCTTGGTTAGGCAGTGGGGGTGGTGCACGGTGGAAACATAGAGAAACATCTAATATCCCGGCTCCGACTAGGAAAGAGGACAATAACAGTGTGGGCTGGGGAGGAGGGGGGATGGTTGGGAGGGGTGTGAGTTCCCACTCAGCCCTCCCCCTCCGATGCTGCAGTTCCTATAGAGGAGGAGGGCTGGGGTGGGGAGGTCTGGAGTTTCAGCCATACATCGGTGGACAGGCTACAGCTGCCAGCCTAGCACAGGCCTGTGGGGTCTCAGTCTTGGGGGAAGAGCTGGTGGTGAATGGAAAGCGACATGAAACAGGAAGTGGGGAGATAAAGACCCCAAGGGAGCAGCATCCTCTAGGAAGTTGTTTACGGCTGGCAGGCCCTGCGTCTGCCCACCTCCTGAATCCATCACAGCGAGCTCCTAATTCAACTAGATTTCAAAGGTATTCCATATATTCTAGGACACCTAGTATTTCTTTTTTTTGCGTGTGTGTATGTATAAGAGAGAAACAGGCAGAGCCTCAAGTGTTTGTGTGTTCTGGAGGCTGGGAGGCTGGAAGGGGGAGGCTTCTCATCCCTCTGGAGCCCCTCCTCTCTTGTCAATGTAGCCAAAGGACGCGTTGACTGCGGGGTCCTCCCATTTCCCCGGGGCTAATTACATGCCTCTTTATGAAAGGAAATAGTTTCTCCACCGAGCTGGGAAACCCAGGTCTCTGGTGCCCCCTCTTCATGGGTATCATGGGAAGGACAAGAAAGGAAGCAGCTCCCTGCAGTCCTCCCTGCCTTCCCTGGCCTCTCCAGGAGCGCCCAGCCCAGCCCGGAGACACGGACTGTCTCCTTCTCCAGGCAGAAGCCCCTGCGACTGCCACTGGGCCTGGCTGTGATGTGACATGGATGCTTTGAGGAAACCCAAGCAAAGGATGTGATTAGGTGGTGGATACAGGCTGTGTGTAGAAAGGACCCTAAGGAAGTTGAGTTGTTTATTCACAGCCCCTCAGCTGCTGCCTGGGAGTGAGAGGGAGTGTGGCTGTCCCCACCCCGGCTGTGTACAGCTGCTGGGGAGGCTGCTTCAAGCTTGGCTGGGGGAGGGGGTGCGGGGGAGGGTGGGGAGGGAGGACAACCCAGTGGGGGGGCGGGGGAGGTTGGCTGAGGTCCCAGGACAGGGCTGCAAGATCTTCCTCTCCCCCAGGCCCTCCTGTCAGCACAGTCCCTGGGAGGTGGTTTTAGAAAATAGCCCCTGGTGGGACTCTCTGTGAGAGGGATGCAGAGGCGCAGTTATGGGAGCAGGAAACAGCTGGGCTGCTGCTTCCCTGCAAAGGTTACTCATGAGGCAGATTCCAGGATGTGAGGGTTACGGGCACCTTTCCTCTTTCCACCACTGGAGAGACAGACAGACAGACGGACGGGCGCAGAGAGACACAGAGAGGAAAGATCCCGAGAGCCACAGTCTCTGCAAGACCTGCAGTGAGATGGAGGAAGCTGCTCAGCTGGGAGAGAGCCGGGCCGTGCCGAGCCTCAGGAGAGACCATCTCTCCACCTCTTCTCTGTCGCCTTTCTCTGACCGTTTAATCTCAGGGCTACCCCCAAGGTTCCAAGAGCCTCTCCCTCCAATTCTCCTTTTATTTGTATTATTTTATTGTTTCATTTATTTATTTTTGGCTGCACTGGGTCTTCATTGCGGTACACGGGCTTCTCATTGCGGTGGCTTCTCTTGTTGCAGAGCACGGGCTCTAGGCACGTGGACTTCAGTAGTTGTGGCTCACGGGCTCAGAAGTTGTGGCTCACGGGCTCAGTAGTTGTGGCTCACGGGCTCTAGAGCGCAGGGTTAGTAGCACGAGCTTAGTTGCTCTGCAGCATGTGGGATCTTCCCAGACCAGGGCTCGAACCCATGTCCCCTGCCTTGGCAGGCAGATTCTTAACCACTGCGCCACCAGGGAAGTCCCAATTCTCCTTTTAAAATATGTCAAAGTTGGAGTTCCCTGGTGGTCCAGTGGTTAAGACTCCACGCTTCCATTGCAGGGGCCACAGGTTCGATTCCTGGTCAGCGATGTTGTGTGAGGAAATTGGGGATGGGGAAATCAGGAAGAGGAGTGAAGATTAACCTGAATTTGTGGCCTTTCAAAGACCATTCAGCAATCTCCTCCGTGAAGATCAGCCCACTCATTTATTATGCCTCAACTACGTTCAACGCAGAGTGCGATAAAGAGGCAGAGAAAAGACACAGAGGACACGGTAGAGACTGTAAGCCCCTTGAAGGCAGGAGATCTCTCTCTCTCTCCCATATCTGAAATTTTTATTGAGATCATTGCAAATTCACATGCATTTACATTACAGTTACATGCAGTTACATTACAGTTACATGCAGTTACATTACAACAATAAGATTCCTTGTACACTTTGCCCAGTTTTCCCCAAAGGTAACATTTTGCAAACCTATGGTGTAATATCACAACCAGGATACTGACCCTGACAAATCCACCAAACTTATCTAGATTTTCCATTTTACTTGTGCCTGTGCTTGCATGTGTGTGTGTGTTTAGTTTTATACAATGTTATCGCCTGTGTATGTTTGAGCTGTCACAATCCAGATTCTGAAGTTACAACATGACAGGGAACAAGGATCCTTTGTGCCACCCTTTTATAACCCTCCTTCCCCCCCCCCATTCCTGGCAGCCACTATTCTGTGCTCCATTTCTAAAGTTTTATTTCAAAAAATGTTATATAAAAGGAATCACATAGCATGTGTCTTTTTGGTATTTGCTTTTCTCTCAGCATAATTCCCTGAAGATCCATCCAAGTTGTTGTGTGCATCAATAATTCATCCCTTTTTATCCTTTTTATTGGTGAGTAGTAATCCATGGTATGTTGTTACTAGAGTTTATTTAACCATTCACCTTTGGAAGGACATTTGGGTTGTTTCCACTTTAGGGCTATTACAAATGAGGCTGCTATGGACTTTTGTGACCAGGTTTTATGTGAACATCATGTGTTTTTTCTATCCAGTGACAGTATCGAGTGGGCACACAGTGGATCCTCAGTCAATGCTCATTGGAGACTGAGGACATTCTGCTATAGCACTTTGTCCAGGAGAGAGTGAGGGAGGACGGGAGGATTATGGTGCATGAGAGGAGTTACCTCAACAACGAACCAAAAATCAAGGCACCGTCTGAAGAAAGAATTGACCAAAAGACACACGGTCATCATTGGCATTAAGCAGTTGGGACAAGGAAGGCAAGATTCTATAGAGAAACAAAAGGCTTCATAAGACTGTGGTGAGGATGAGAACAATTGACAAGCAGCCTATGACAGTGTGAAACGATACACAAGGAAGTCATGGGGATGCTGAGGCAGCTCTAAGAGTGAAGAGAAGAGGGGCTTGGGAAGCAGACCTAATTCATATCCTGCCATCACCATATTTTAGCTGTGGTGTTCTGGGCAAGGTACTTAAATGTCTCTGAGACTCCACTTCCCAGTCAGTAAGATGAAGATAAATATCTTTCTCATAAGAGTAATAGGAGTATGGCTTCCCTGGTGGCGCAGTGGTTGAGAGTCTGCCTGCCGATGCAGGGGACACGGGTTCGTGCCCCGGTCCGGGAAGATCCCACATGCCGCGGAGCGGCTGGGCCCGTGAGCCATGGCCGCTGAGCCTGCGCATCCGGAGCCTGTGCTCCGCAACGGGAGAGGCCACAAGAGTGAGAGGCCCGCGTACCGCAAAAAAAAAAAAAGAGTAATAGGAGTAAAGAAAAACAGAGTATATAAAGTTCTTGACTCACAGCAGCCCCTGAATAAATGTTCATTTCCTTCCTCCCTCCACTCCCTAAAGAGAGGTAAGGGGAAATAGATATTGGAGCGGGGTTAATCGGAGAGACCTCAGGAGTCTGGCTTAAAGGAAGCCTGTTGGGGGGCATAAGAGTAACAGGGAGGATCTGAGCAAAGGTAGGGACGTTGGACCCAGCAGTGGACTGGGTTAGATGAGGCGCCTCTCTTCAGCATCAGCGTTGACTCCAAGTAGAGCAGGACCCAGCAAATGGTACTTGGCCCAAGGGATCGCCAGTTTCACTACCACTTGGCTGGATACAGCATGCTGGTTGTTTCCACTTTCAAGGTGAGCTTATCCTTGCTTTATTAAAGGCCTGAGATGAACAGTGGGCATCCCTCTTTGGAATGGCTACTGGATAGAATGACTTCCCCGCCAAACCCTTGCAAACTGTCCACTAACCTACCCCTCCCTTCAAATTCCAAACCCCAAGCAGACAAAGTCCTTGGTGCCTCCAACGCCTTCCAGAAACTCCCTGGCCCCTTCACAGCCCTCCTCCCAGTCCGGCCTTTGATCTGACAAACATGCTTAACCTTTTGATCCCATCATGGGACTATCCCCAGCCCTAGGCCACCAGAAAGGGAGAAAGAGACCCCTCCTTTCCTTGTTCCTACTCTTGTTTCTTTTGAACAAGGAAGAGAAAGAGATCACAGGCTCTTGACACCCCGTTCCCTGTTCCCATCCTGCCTCTGGCGCCGCCCAGGACCAGGCTGGGTCCAGACGTGCGCTGGGAAGAGCCCCCGGCCTTTGAAACCGCTAGTTGGGGGGCAGGGGGTAACAGACCACGGCCCTTCCAATTGCCTTGGTCTTCTCACTCTGCCAGTTCTCTCTCCCCTGACCCTTTGGGTCTCCTCAAATGTGGGGGTGGTGGCGGAGACAGGAGAGGGGAGATGGAGGCAGAGCTCCCCTTGGGTGTGGCCGGTCCCAAGGAGCCCTTCCCAGCCCGTTCAGGGCCCTCCAGGCCGCTCCCATAGTCACAGCAAAAGTCCGGTCCTGTTCCAAACGTCTTCGCACCATCATCGCTCTTTTCGCTGGAGTTATTGATGCTTCTCCCTGCCAAACTCAGACCTCCCAAAGTGTTCTTTAGAAACATAAGTGAGATCACCTCACTCCTCTGCCTGGCTCCTTCTAGAGTCCTCCTGTTGCCCAAGAATGAAATCCACACAGTCTGGTTTCTGCTCACTTACCCAACCCCATCTCTGCCTCCTTCTCTTCCCCTGGCTCTCTCTCCGTTCCTGCACTCATCTGCCTCATAGGCTCGTCCTGCCTCAGGGCCTTTGCATTTGCTCTTCCATTTTCCTAGTCCTTTCCTCTCAGATCTTCCTGGGGTGGGCTCCTCCTTAATTTTCTGGATCTAGCTCATATGTCACCTCCTCAGAGGGTCCTCTCTTCCCTGACCTCCCTCCCCATCTCCTCCCCACAGGCCCTCTAACTCATCATCTTGTTTTACTTCCTTCATAGCCATCTGAAGTTATTTAGCTACGAGTCTGTGTGGTTTCCCTCTGGAATGTATACTGCAAGATGTAAGGACCTATAGTGTGTCCCCAGCATCTAGAAGGGGCTTAGCCAATATTTTGTTGGATGACAGATGGATCCTCTGAGGTTGTAGTTGGGCTGAGAGAGGCCCATAGTGTGGGCAGAATGCTGGCTGCAGAGACTAGAAAACCAAGTATAAGTTTGCAGTGAGCTTTGCCATGTATTACCTGTGCAGCCCCAGACAAGTTGCTTTACCTCTTTGCATTTAATTTTCCTCATCTGTAAAATAGAAATGCTACCACTTGGCTTCATAAGATTGTGGTGAGGATGAGAGAATTATGTGAAAGCACAAAATAGATATGGAATAAGTCCTGGTTTAAAAATAAATCTAAAATAAATAAATAAATAAAATGAATCTACATGGTTATCCAAAGATAGTAAAATAGAGCCTAGGTACTCTTTCACACTAACCTCTTCACTTCTTTAATCAGCTTTATCATTTTTATTTAAGGAGGCTGGCACACAGGATAACTCTAATGGGAGGCTAAACAGAAAACTACCACCCGCAGGCCAAGTCCAGGGCACTGCCAGTTTTTGTACGGCCCATGAATGATGAACGGTTTTTGCATTCTTAAGTGGTTAAAAAAAAAAAATCAAAAGAAGACTATTTCCTGACACATGAAAATTGTATGAGAGATTCAAATTTCAGGGTCCATAAATAAAGCTTATCAGAACACAGCCATGCCCACTCATTTATGTGTTGTCTGTGGTTGTTTTGGGGCTAGGAGGGCGGAGTGGAGCTGTGACAGTGGCCACCTGATGGTCCCTAAAATATTTACTCTTTGACCCTTTAAAGAAAATGTATGCGGACCCCTAGCTGATTTTAAAAAGTGAAAGGGCAGGTCTGAGAGGCTGCCTGGAGATGAGAGGGACAGCGTGGGCCCTGGCGACCGCTCCTCTTTCAGGGCTCTCTGTTGCTCGCTGTGGAAAGCCCTGTCTCAGCCCTGGTCATGGAGGCAGCACCAACTTGCCCGAGTCCAGAGAGGCACTGGGGGCAGCCGCGCATCTGTAAGCCTCTGAAGAAGGCCCCCCATGGGGGTGCCCCACGGAGCCCCTTGCTGGGCTGCAGCTCCTCGGACCTCCCTTTGCTTTACTTCTAGAATCTGGCGGGGGGAGGTTAAGTGGCTTAACTTCTGGGACATCAGCTCTCAAAGACAAAGGTAACCTACCCAAGGGAGGAACCCTAGGCACCCTCTTTCCTCCCAGAAGCTGTTCCACGTCTGCACTGCCGGTCCCTGTAGAGCAGCCTGCAAGAGCTCTGATAGATTCTTCTTAGAAAAAAACAGGAGAGCTAGCTGCTTTGAGGATGTGGAAAGTCTGCTCTTAATGACAGGCCTCTCTCTCCAGGGAGCTTATAATCACCTTGGGAGGCTCCCCCTTCTTGGCAGAGACTCAGGGTTGATGGAGCCTCAAGATCAAGGAGGTTGCTGTGTGGCCTTGGGGGCGGGCTCTGGAGGGAAGTGACGAGTCAAAATGCAAATGCAAAGGCTCAGGCCTCGAAAAAGCTGGGGTGCTGTGGTGAACAGGAAGCCAAGAGCAGGAGGGGTCGGGCTGCCGTCCTAAGGTCGAGGCGGGGGCTCCGTGCAGAGGGTGACACCCTGTCCCTCTCCTGGTCCTTCGTCCACCATCTCTGGGGGGTTGGGAGGGCGGGGCCGGACCCCCCACTGCCCTGCTCCTTCCAAGGAAGAAAAGGTCCATTTTACCAAAGACTTCTCAGGGAGCAGAGACAGAGCGCGTCTGTCTCCCTGCGCTCCAGTCCCAGTACTCAGCAGCCTGTGAGCCTGTGGCTCACCTTCCTTAGAAGCAGTCATGGCCAGAGGGCCAGGGGTCAGGCCAGGCTCCAGGTCACATGGCTGCGTGGCCCTAGCAAGTCACTTTCTATTTCTCCAAGTTTACGTTTCAGTCCTTTACCTGTCTCCCAAGGTCATCATGAGAACCAAATGACACGCTGCACGTGAAACCACTTTGAAAACCATGAAGCCCAGGAAGGAATGTTCAAGGGAACAAGCTGTGGTCTTTGTGCCCACACCACCCAACGGACAGGGCGAGCCTACCGTTACACTAACGGTGAGACAGGGCCCAAGTGGCTGAGTGACCTGGAAATAACCTAAACATAACATGCCCTGAGCAGAGTTAGAGGGGCTGGAGGCCTTGATTAGTGAGGGAGGAGGGCCTGTCCCAGAGCTGGGAGGCCCTGGAGATGCTATCACAGCCTCACATCACAGTCAGGCCCCTGCTTGTGGTCTGATCTCAGCATCTCTCTGGTTGGGCCCAGCCTTCCTGGGGCAGCCGCAGCAGTTAGGCAGAGATGGCGGTCTGCTTCCTGCCAAGGCTGGTGCAACGGCTTCTCCCGGTCCTTCGCTCTCTGCTGCTCATCCACTCAGGGCTGGGAGGGTGGAGAACAGATTGTCAGTGTGTGGATTTCATGAGACACCCGCCTTCCCCTCCTTTATTCTGGGAAGGTGTTGGTAAAATTCTAGAGCCCTCACCCGCTACCCTGTGTGACCACTGGGGAGCTCAGCACCAAGGGCCTTGGGTTCTAGTCCGGTTCTGCCACCCTGTAGCCATATCACCCTTGGTAAGGACACACCCTCTCCAGGGCTGTGTCCTCGTCCTATAAAATGCGGAATTGACGCCTTCCTGTCCGCTGCTCAGAGTAGTGAGGAGCACATGGAAGGTGTCTGTGCAGGTGCTTTGAAAATAGGACTCCTACTGTCATGGAATGAGGGATGGGGAAGATAGAGAAGACTGGCAGGGCATTGGGGACAGGCCACAGCCCTGAGCCTGGGGTTGGAGGCAGTGGACAGTGGTGGGGGTTTGGACCAGGGTAGTGATTATTTACTGCTCTGTGACAAGCATGAAGCTCAGCACTCTGATTCTCTCACAACTCTGTAGGATGGGTACCAACATCCCCATTTATTGGGGGCGACCTAGGCTCAGCAAAGTCATTTGCCCCAAGTTTACCCCTAGTGAGGCCAGCAAGCCCAAGCCTAGCTCCAGAGTCCATGATCTGTGTACCCCACCAAGTACCTGGTCCTGGTCCATCATAGGTGCCAGGGCTACTGCCAGCCCCTAAAGTGCTTTCATGAAAATTAGGGAAAGGTAGATGCAGCCATGAGCCTTGCCTAGTTGTGCTTGTGAAGTGAATAGCATGTATCTATACAACTGCACCTTGCAGCCCTGGGAGGGACTTTGAAATTAATTAAAGAAAAGAAAAAACAAACAAAATCCAGGATATAGATTTAGTGGCTTGTTACCCCTCCATTTCCCGGCCTGGGAGCCCAGCAGATGGGCCCCTCCCACCAATTCCTTCTTTCCTCTGGAGCTCCAGAGTCTGGGGGCTGGTAGCCCTGCCCAGACACCTGAACCAGGCCTGTGCCTCTCTTCCCCACAGGCCTGGGGATAGATTGTGCAAAACTGGCACCATAAACTGAGGCAAGAGGTTAGTTCACAATCTAGTTATTAATTACGCACTTGCTTATTATCTTGAGCATTGCATCAGGACCGTGAGAATGGCTTTATAGACACTTACATTAGTATCAGCTCCCCTCTCCCTCGAGACACACACACACACACAGGTCCGGGTACAGCAGTAAATCCTGCCAAAAGTGACTCCAGCCTCAGCCTATTGCCCACAACTCCTGGCACGTTCAGGCCATCCCTGCTAGAATGGGAAACGCTGCCTAGCCAGCAGGATCCCCAATAGCAGCCCCCGGAGATGGGGCCAGCTGCAGGTCACCTCACCCTGATGGGTGGGCTGTGCACTGCACTGAACTTGGAGAGCTTGTGTGTGTGTGTGTGGGGTCACTTAAGGAAAGGAGGTTAGAGATTTCACACCTTACCTCAGATGCCCGGGGAAGTCCCCCCTCCAGTCTGACTCCCATCCCTCTTGCTGCAGTTCTAGTGTTTTCCCTCTTGTTTGGCCCTCCTTGTCTCTGGTTGAGTAAAGACTGTGAGAGCACCTACCAGTGGGGATAGCAGTCTCCTCCTTTTATTCCTGCCTTGCAGTGGAAAAGTCAGCCCTACAGGGAGAATGGGAACAAGACCTTGAGGCCTCTTCCCTTGTGCCCTCCTGCCCCTCACATGACCCCTCTATCTTCCCCACTCTGGAGACTGTGGAGTCACAGCTGGCAACTAAATCCCCTTTGAGCTCCTCTGCCTCCTGATCTGGACTCTGTCCACCTGCTGCTGCTGGAACACAGCTGAGTGAGTAAGCGCTGAGCTCTGCCCTCTGCTGCTGGGCAGGGAACCAGGGCTTGGATCCACCCAGATGAGGGGCCTCAGGCCCTCCCTTGCTTCAGCTCTGCCACCTTGGGCAAGTGACTTGACCTCAGTTTGCCCATCCATAAAAGGAGGTGGCACCTGCCTACCTTAGAGGTACTTGTAAGAATCAAACCTGCTGATGTCAGTGAAAGTGTTTGTAAATTCTTAAGTTTAGCACAGAAACAAGTAATTATCCCTCACCTTCACCAGCCTGCTGGCCTTAAAAACCCAGCTTGGAACTTCCCTGCTTCCCTGAATTTATCCCAGGGATACATGGGATAAATGAACTCCGATCATGTTTGACCTCTGGAACTGGTTTATGGCCTTGACATTTTTGCACTTACTGATGTGTCCCACCACTTTCTAGTTCCCAGAGAAGACTAACCTCCATGAGGTACCTCATATGTCCTTCCCATCTCCTAAATTGCATTTAGGATTCTGTACATAAGACAGCATGTACGGGACTTCCCTGGTGGCACAGTGGATAAGATTTCATGCTCCCAATGCCAGGGGCCCGGGTTCAATCCCCGGTCAGGGAACTAGATCCCACATGCCTGCCACAACTAAGAGTTCACATGCCAGAACTAAGAGTTCACATGCCGCAACTAAGGAGCCTGACTACCTCAACAAAGTCCCTGTGCAACCAAATAAATAAATAAATAAAATAGTTAAAAAAAAAAAAAGACAGGATGTACAAACATGGGTTGAGATTCTCCTCTAAATACATTATTTATGCAGTAGCCATGCATTCTTCCCAACAAGCTTCCTGCATAAGAATTAAGACTCTGAGATTAAATGACTTGCTTGCAGGCATAAAGTTACTATACCTTAGCACTGAGCCTGATTCGTAATTGTTATTTAACAAATGTTTGTTGAATGAGAAATGAATGCCTGGATGCGTAGTAAATAGCACTGGATCTGTCTGATTCCAGAGCCCACATTTTTTCCACTGGAGCGTAGAGCTTCTCAGGGACTAGCTGGTGCAAGATCTCCGTGGGGGCGTGGAGCTGGCAGAGCTCTGTCACATCTGGCTGTCCCTCCCCATTCTCCAACCAAACCCAGCCCAGTAGTTAGCCCCTCAGGCAGTTTGAGCTCCAGAGTAGAATCCTGGGTATTCACAGTGACATAATCACCTCCTTGCTCCAGGCATTTTAGAACCCAGCCCAGTTAACTAATTGTCTTTCCCACTAAAGACTTATAGGGGAGTTGTCTGCTTCACTCCTGAACCCTTAAGGGGAAGGAGACAGCATTACCTTTTTGCCTCTGCCTCACTGCCCTGAGCAAGTCCCGTGAAGCGTTCCACCCCCAGTTCCAATCCTTCCTGTTACTTAGGTTTCTAAAACTAAGCCGTCGCGGCTCCAGCTCTAGGCTCCCTGACTGGGAGCTTTCTGCTGATGCCCGGAGAAAATCTAAGAGGCTAAAGGACTCAGTTGAGAGGAAAGTGGGACGGGTTTCATTGGTTCTTAGAGCTGGAAAGGGCTATTGTGTTCCTCCAGGCTCACGCCTTACCTGGTGCCTGAGAGCCCTGCAAATGTCCCTGCCACGCTTAACCTGTTGAAAGCGGCTTGGGTCCTGCCCCTTTGTGAACTCACCTGTGATCTGACTCCCCGTGACTCTCTCCGCTGGTCTAGGCTGGCCCTCTGAAGCCATTCCCTTTTTTTTTTTTTTTTTTTTTTTTTGCGGTACGCGGGCCTCTCTCCGCGGGCCTCTCTCCTGTTGCGGAGCACAGGCTCCGGACGCGCAGGCTCAGCGGCCATGGCTCACGGGCCCAGCCGCTCCGCGGCATGTGGGATATTTCCGGACCAGAGCACGAACCCGTGTTCCCTGCATCGTCAGGAGGACTCTCAACCACTGCGCCACCAGGGAAGCCCTGAAGCCATTTCCTTTTGACAGTGACTTTGCTGTTACCTGGAAAAGCCAACACCTTTCCATGGAAGAACAGGCTCAGCATTTCCCTCCCTCTGCTCCCCACTCAGCTGGATTTCTTTGCTTTGGAGGTAATTTTGGTCTCTCCCCCAGATCCCCATGGACCTGGGTGGGGCTCGGGGAGGACTCAGAAGGAGGTTTAAATCCAGAGGAAAGTTCTCTTCGTAAAAGAATTTCTGTTTTTTCACGGTCAGAGGGAAGCTTCCTGAAGAAAGTACCCTTGAAGGTGTTTGTTGTTGTTTGAAAAAACTTCCCTGCATGGGGTACCACTCAGATTGGACTGTCCCCAGCTGCGAGATGGGGGACCTCATTCGCCAGCAATTTTAAGGCTCTGCCTTCTAGCAGTGATAGTCAGAGGGGAGCACGGAGGACCTCAGGACCTAGAGGCCACGGTCATTCCCAAGCTTGAGGTTTGAGAGGGAAGATGCAGCTGTCCAGTTCTTTCAGTGGTTTCAATATCCTCCTGTCTGTGCCCACGGAGTGCTGGTGATGGTGGTGGAAATATGGTCCAAGTGCGGGGGTGGACCCCCTCCACCCTTCCCAACTGCTTCATCTTATTTCTTCACCCAGTCCGTTCTAAACGTCTCAGTTAAGGAGGCCCTGGGGGTGGTTTTCCTTCTCTGGTCCCTGATCTCCCCAACCCCTAACCCTCTGAACAGAAATGAGGTGCGAGAGTCCACACTGGGGAGCAGCCAGGGGTGATTTCTCATTCCTCTTTCTTCCTCCTTCGTTTTATTTATTTTTTCCTTTAAAAAATAATATTTATTGATTCTTTTTTTTCTATTTACGAAAGCAATTTATGATCCACATAGATTTGGAGATACAGAAAAATTTCCCTAGTGCCCCCTCCCCTCAAAATCATCCGTCCTGTTCATTGAAAACCAGTATTCAACTTTTGGTTATGTCTTTTTAAAATCATTTCTTTTCTAATAGATATACACCTAATTTTAAAACTTTCTAGTTTGTAATAATTTTAGATTTACAGAAAAGTTGCAAAGACAATAGAGCTCCCACATACCCTTCAACAAGTGTTCCCTGATGTTAACATCATAGGACAATAATCGAAACTGAGAATTAATACTGGTGGAGTACCATTCACTAAACTGCAGATTTTATTCGGATTCCACCAGTTTTTCCACTTATGTCCCTTTTCTGTCCCAAGATCCAATCCAGGATATCACATTGCATTAGTATATAACTAATTTTTTTGTTTGTTTGTTTGCGGTACGCGGGCCTCTCACTGTTGTGGCCTCTCCCGTTGCGGAGCACAGGCTCTGGACGCGCAGGCTCAGCGGCCATGGCTCACAGGCCCAGCCGCTCCGTGGCATGTGGGATCTTCCCGGACCGGGGCACGAACCTGTGTCCCCTGCATCGCCAGGCGGACTCTCAACCACTGCGCCACCAGGGAAGCCCCTATAACTAATTTTTAAAATGTGTATCCCACTATGTGCACTATTTTGTACCCAGCTATTTTTGTTGGTAATATACCATAAGCATTTCCCCATTCAGTTAAAATTCTTCTATGTCATTACCATTTTTTTGAAACATCCTTATTGGAGTATAATTGCTCTACAATGGTGTGTTAGTTTCTGCTTTATAACAAAGTGAATCAGCCATACATATACATATGTCCACCTATCTCCTCCCTCTTGCATCTCCCTCCCATCCTCCCTATCCCAACTCTCTAGGTGGTCACAAAGCACCAAGCAGATCTCCCTGTGCTATGTGGCTGCTTCCCACTAGATATCTATTTTACATTTGGTAGTATATATAAGTCCATGCCACTGTCTCACTTCATCCCAACTTACCCTTCCCCCTCCCCGTGTCCTCAAGTCCATTCTCTACAGTCATTACCATTTTTAACGGCAGCGTAATGTTCCATTACATGGATTTGCCGTAATTTGCTTAGCCAACGGCTTATTATTCCACATTTAAATCGTTTCTAATTTTTCACTATTATAAAGAATGATGAGGGCTTCCCTGGTGGCGCAGTGGTTAAGAATCCACCTGCCAATGCAGGGCACATGGGTTCGAGCCCTGGTCTGGGAAGATCCCACATGCCGCAGAGCAACTAGGCCCATGCACCACAACTACTGAGCCTGCGCTCTAGAGCCTGCAAGCCACAACTACTGAGCCCATGTGCCACAACTACTGAAGCCCACACGCCTAGAGCCTGTGCTCTGCAACAAGAGAAGCCACCGCAATGAGAAGCCCGCACACCACAATGGAGGGGTGGCCCCCGCCTGCCACAACTAGAGAGAACCCGCATGCAGCAACGAAGACCCAGTGCAGCCAAAAATAAATAAATAAATAAATTTATTTTAAAAAAAAAAAAGAATGATGAGATGAACATCTTGTACATACTTCTTTTTTTTTTTTATTTTTTATTTTTTTTTTTTTGCGGTACGCGGGCCTCTCACTGTTGTGGCCTCTCCCTCTGCGGAGCACAGGCTCCGGATGCGCAGGCTCAGCGGCCATGGCTCACGGGCCCAGCCACTCCGCTGCATGTGGGATCTTCCCGGACTGGGGCACGAACCCGTGTCCCCAGCATCGGCAGGCGGACTCTCAACCACTGCACCACCAGGGAAGCCCCATACTTCTGATATACGTATCTCTGGTTATTTTGCCATAAGAGAAATCCCAGAAATGGAATTCCTGTGTCCAGGGGACCGATCCTTCCCCCTTCTAAGTCCACGGTGAGGATTTGGGCCTGTTGATGGCCTTTATGCCTAAAGAGACTATTGACCCCTCATCCTGAGACAGACAGGGGAAGAAGCAAAGAACCCTCTCAAAGGGGACCATCACCTTTGGGTGGTAGAGATAGCAAGAGGAGGAGGAAACATCAAGGGAACTCCAGGTTCTTCATGGCTTCTCAGGCTTTTTCCAGGCTACCCAGCCCCAGATGGGTATCTTATCTCGGTAGAAAGAGGAGGATGCTCGCTCTGAGCCCAAGGATAATGGGAAGGGGCTATGGGTGGGGGCTGGAGCAGAAGCTGCTAATGCATTTTTGCCAGCATCTTTGGTTTCTCCAATATCCAGCCAGACTATTAGCAGTTCCCCAAGGATGGCCTTGCTCCTCACGTCATCCCCCATTTCCTATAAATGGGAAGTGGCTAGGGAGTAGGATGTGTGCGAGTGTGGTGGGGGAGGGAGCGGGGATGAAGGGAAAGGGACATGGTGATTTTCCTACAGCTGACTTAGTGGGGAACTGAAACCCAGAGAAGCTGTTACTAATCCGGAACGACCCAGCATCGTGGGGAGTAGTTTGGGTGTTAGGACTTTCATTAAGGCTTGGAAGTCACTGGTCAGGATAGATGAGGGATTACTGCCTCTGCCTTGTTTCTGGGGCCCAGAGACTCTGTGTGTGTGAGTGTGTGTGTGTGTGTGTGTGTCTGTATTAGTAGTAGCAGCAGTGGTAGTAGTGACTGGACTGAGGGATTTGCTTCAGTTTCTTTATCTGAAAATGGTACCCATCTCTTGAGTTGTCACAAGGATTGAATGAGTTTATACATGAAATACATTTAGAACAGTGCCTGGCACAATCAGTAAAAGTTAACTATTATTACATGAGGCTACACCAGCAGAAAAAGGGGAGGGAGCATCTTCCCAGCAGAAGCCCCTACAGCACCCTGTGCTGGGTGGGGCCTGGAGAGTACATCCAACTGGCTTGGTAAAGAAGGGTCACCTGCATTAGGGAGGGGTGAGCCAGGAAAGGGGTCGGTGGCCAGCCAGGACGACGCGGGGTGCTCGGGCACAGGCCAACTTGCTTGGGGAGGAGTTATTAAGGAGGGAAAGGTGGCTGAGCCCTGGCACTTATTCAGGTGGCCAGACCCGCTGGGTGGAGTCCAGTATCTCACAGTAGGCTGTGTGCTCACTCTCCTAAACCCTGCTCCCCTTTCCTCGTGTAGGAGGGAGGGTTCCTATTCCTCTGAGGTGGGACAACTCCCACCTGCTCCCCCAGTGCTCCTTCCCCAAGCCTGGAAAATACCACCATCCACTCTCTCCTGGCTCAGTAATTTTCCAGCTGACCTGGAATTCCCTCTGATTCCTGCCCCCTTTTCTGGGGCAAAGGAGACACCAGCTCAGGGACCCAGGACTCCACCCAAGTCTCTCTGCTGGCCACAAATGGGTGTGCCAAAGGCTTTGGAAAGCCACTGGGGCACTGGAGGGTCACCTGCTGGGAGCGGGGGTGCGGGGTGAGCGTGCCCAGAGATGCAATGCTGAGACCGTTTTCAAGTTAAACTTACTCAGTGACCCAGAAGGTAGATTCTTGGTTTTTCTCCCTCTGCTCTCTCCTGCACCCACTCTCTCTTCCCCACGGCCACCAGGGCTCCACTGTTCCCCCCTCCTTTCTAGATTTCCTATTCTTCTCTGCCTCCAGTTGGAGGTGCCCTTAGAGACCCTCTGGCCAACTCCTTCTTACCAAGGTTCAGAATATGGAAGGGACTTGCCCAACATCACAGCCGGTTGGTGGCAGGGCCAGCACTGGAGCTCAGTGCCCCATTGCCCAGTCCATGGCTCCAGTCAACGAGGTCCTCCCCTTCAAAGCCATCTTCCTCCGATTATTGTAGCATTCAAGTCAACAATGCACACAAATTGGAGTTCTCTCCACTCTAAAAAAACTCCATGGAGGAAGAAAGACACAACTGGGCCTCCAACCCCAAGGCCAGCCTGGGCCCCCAGTTATCTCCCACTTGCATTGTTCACTCTTGTCAAGGCATTCTGGAAACAGGTATCTTTTGGGACCTTGCTCAACAGCTGACAAAGGGAACATTTTACTGTCAATGTATCACCTCCTTTCCCCATACACACCCTTAAGGAGAAAAAAAAATGAAATTTGGCTTTTAACTTCAGGAAGAAGGGCTGAGTTAGCTATCAGGAAGCTCTTTATGCCTCAGAGAACAGCAAACAGTAGGAAGAGTAACTCCGGGAGAATGTGACATCTCCTTTCAAGGCTGGTCCTGGATGGGTGGGGTGCTGCTCGGACCGGGGACAGGGGGATGGCCGGAATAGCGCGGGGGGGTAATGGTCGCAGACTGGCTCAGGGGAGGGGAGGCGCCCCGCGGAGCCGGGCAGCTTTCACCTAAATGTTTTGGTGGCGAGGGGGCGGCGCACTGCCCTAGGTAATGATAGGGCAGTCTGGGAGCCACGCGGAGGCTGTCCGTCGCGGTCGCGGCTACAAAGACAGCTTGGAGACCTCCCGCTTTCTTCCCTTGGGTACCAGCCCCACCCCTCCATACCCCCTCCCAGCACCCCCACCTCCGTCCCGCCTCGCCCC
>NW_006798649.1:1719195-1728778 GCF_000442215.2 Lipotes vexillifer | reverse complement strand
GGGGGGGGGGGGGGGGGGGGGGGTACGAGCTCGCACGCGCGGGCCCCGGGTGACAGCCGCGCGCCTCGGCCAGGTAGGGGCGCGCCCGCCCTTCTCCGCGGGGAGGGGGTCCCGGCGCGGGAAGGGGAGGGGCGCTGCGCGGCCGAGCTCCGTGGTGTCGCGTGTTTTGCGCCCCGCGGGACCCGCGCGCCCAGCCCCGTGAGTCCCAGGGGAGCTGACGGGGCTGCGGGCGCCCGGGTGCGCCCCCTCTTCCTGCACCAGGCCGGCTGCGGGGTGCTCGGGTCTCCGCGGAGGCGGGCCGGGCTGGAGGCGCCGGGTCCCCCGAGTCCCGGGCCGGGCGACGGGGTGGGCGGGGAGAGGCGCCTCCCCGGACCCCCGGGCCGGGCAGACGGCGGGCACAGCGGCCGCTCGCTCCTGTTGCCGCCTCCCGCGTCAGAGTTTTCTTTGGAAAGTTGCATTTATTTTCTTCCCTTGTCTCGGCTTCACCGGAAAGGGGCAGGATGAGTCACCGTGGCGCGCACAGTCCGGGACCTGGGAGCCGGGAAAGGGGTCGGCGGTCGGGACGACGCGGGGTGCTCGGGCGCGGGCCAACTTGCTTGGGGAGGAGTGAGAGGTTATTAAGGAGGGAAAGGTGGCTGAGCCCTTTCGGACGTTAGTCTTGGGGCTTGGCTCTGGGCAGAGTTGGGCTGGAGTGTGTGCCCCGTCCTGCGCCTCGGTTATCCCTCATGGGAGGAGGAAAAAGAGAGGGCGTCTTTATCCTTGCCTCCCGGGCTCAGGTAGGGATGGTGAGAATCCTGAGATCAGCAGACAGGTGTGATGAGGTGATACCTGGGCATCCACTACAGCTTCTCAGGCCTCTGCGCTTAGGCATGGCAGGCCTGCTGGAGAAGGCCCCAGGGACCCGCAGGGTTGCTCCTGAGTGAGGGTCAGTCCTTCCTATAGTCTTCTGTTATCCCCAGGCGCTGCAGCCCTGTCAGTTGATCTTGCCCTTGACCTCTGAATCAGTTTCCTCTTCCTGACAGACACCCTTGACCTGCTCAGCTTCCCCCCACTCCCCAGGGCCACACCTTCCCCTTTCTTTTTTCCCAAGGGGCCAGAGTTGAGGGTAGGGAGGGGTTTGGCATGGTGGGTACCTGCTGAGGACTTGCCCTTCAGCTGTTACACGGACCCGATCCCAGTGGAGCCGGGACTAAGAATAGCCCAGCTGCTGTCTTGCTGCCCTGGAGTCTGCAGCCAGGCACAGCCAGTGGATGGGGGCCTAGAATGACCCTTGCTGGGCTCCTGAAAGTGTTGCTCAGGGGTTGGGGTGAGGCCCTGGGGGCTTCTGGCTGCCTTTCATGATGCACTTAGCACTTCAGAGCGGGACAGCCTTGGTGTTGGACTCACCTGCCCAAGGCCTGGGGAACAGGCTGGCATATGGGGGTGGGGAGGGCAGGGCCAGGAAGTGTAGGCTGATGATTTCCTCAGGCTTCCCTACAGAGCAACTTCTAGGGTGTGAGTGCAAAGTTATTTGAGGTCACAGTCCTTTTTGTTGGATGGGTCTCATCCTCTCATTCCTCCCTTATCTCCTCCCCACAAGATTGTCTGGAGCTGGGACTCTGTTGTTCTAAAAGTGCTCAGAAAAATGGAGCTCGAGTCAGCAGGATGAATCTGAAGGTACAGATACAGTTGTGGGTGAATGTACAGCTGTGGACATTCAGGCCCCACCTTAGTGGAGATGTGATTGGGGCGGGGTGGGGGGAGTTTTCCTTTGTACTCTCGGTGTGTATAGTGAACTTGCCTGTTCCTTCTGGCTCTGAGGTGTCCCGAAGGAGGAGCTGGACAGTGATCCTTGGTGGCCCAGTGAGGTACCTCCAGGCCACTGGGTGGTGGGAGGATGGCATGTATTCCCCTCTCTCAGCCTGGGTAGGGCTCTGGAGGCAGAGAGGCAGGGATCATCTCAGGACTCCAAAAGTGAAATTAAGCTCTATCATTTGGACCATTGGAGCCTGATAACACAGCATTATGGATAACAACCCAGACTCTCAGGTGTTTATATCCTGGCTGCTCCAAACTGGCTGTGGGACGAAGGGCAAGTTACTTAACCTCTTTTAAGTCTCAGTATCCCTGGCTGCAAAATGAGGATGATAGTAATAATGATAATATCTACTCTGTAGCTTTGTTATTTATGAAATAATAAATAGAACAAATATATATGTAAATATATAATTATATATATCTAAAACGTAAAAAAACACTACAGCTTTATTAAACCATACATACAGAGCACTGGACTGTGTGCCTGATAGGTAACAAGTGCTCAGTAAATGTTAGCTGGTATTAACTATATCTGCTATATCTACACCTGTGACCCAGTGGACAGCAGCACCCAGCCTGGGCATCTGTTCTTGGGTTCTCCTGTAGACCTTTGTTTCTTTGGGACCAAGGCCTCCTGGACTTCGGGGAGTAGGTATGACTAGTTGAGGCTGGCCTCTAGCACTCAGATGCCTGGGTTTGAATCCCATTTCCTCTTGCACAAGTTACTTCACCTCTCTGTGCTTCAGCTTCCTCCTCTGTAAAATGAGGATAACAGTACCTACCTCACAGTATTGTGAGGATTAAACGAGCTGATAAAAGCTCTGAGCCCAGCAGCTGCAAGTAAAAAGAGCTTGATAAACGTCAGCTGCTGTTATTTGGTAACAATGGAGGCAATCATTGTGGTTTACACTCAGGAACCAAAGTTTCTTCGCAAGGGAATGATACCATATACAAATGTACGTAAACTGTGAATGACACATTTGCAGTTGAACTTGTGGTCTTGTGCAAAGAACACACCAGGACTTGATGTCCTGGTCTCTCCCCTGTCAATACTGTGTGTGGTTTGTTTTTTAATCAGTCCAGAAACCCTTGCCCTGCCTGTTCCCTCAAGATGGTAGAAAGTGTCATGAAGTGATGGAGGTGAATATATATCCTGAAAGGTTGAGTGCCTTCTATGCAGAAAAGGTTATTTGTTCTGATTTTTGGAGAAATTGTGTGAGAGGGAGGGAGTGTTCTGCTCTGTCCTCCCCCCCCCGGCCCCGACAGCCCTTGGGATACTTTGCACTGCTTTCTGGTGTCAAGAAGAAAAACCCAGCCTGGCTTTCTGTGAACAGTCAGTGGCCCTGTTTGTTGGATAGCAAGGGTGGAGGCTGGACCAGTTGGTACCAGGCCCAGTGTCTTGAACGCTGATGCCACTTGACTCCCAGCAAATAGAGCTGGAGTGTGGGGCTTTGTCCAGTGTATTAAGTGTCCCTGCTTGGGGGCAGGGGCTGGTGACAGAGCCATCACGGGATGGTCCTGATGTCTGGCCAGAACTTCCTGTTTAATCCCTTTTTCTGCTACGTGGTCTGTGTTTCCTCCTCCGTGGGAAGAAGTCCACAGTTTTGTCACTGACCCTGACCGACTTGTGGGGCTTCTTGCTTCCGATGTTAGAGACAGGCCTACCTCACCTGTTGGCCTTGGTTTCTGTGTCTGTAAAATGTAGCTGATAATATTCACCTTGCAGAATTATGGTGAGGATTAAATGAGGTCGCCATATTTAGCAAGAAGCCTGCATAGACCAGGTGCTCAGTACATGTTTGTTCCTTTCCCCTTCTTTGTTAATTCTGGAGATCACTGTCTCTGGGAAGCTGGGATGAGCCAGCAAGAAGGAGGTTGAAGACTAGTCAAGGTTTGGGAGAAAGGGGTCCTCGACAGCTCGAGGTCCAGGCAGCCCTGGAGGAGGTGGAGGACTTGAGCTGGACAGGGTTCAGGTGAAAGGGAGAGGAGGTCCAAGGGAGGTCACTGGAACTGATGACTACTTTGAAAGCAAAAATAGGCCCAGTGCTGATGAATAGCCCCGTCTTGGGCCTGTGTCTCATGATTTGGGGTCTGGTATTCTTTGCACCACCCCTGACTGGGGAGGGGCTAAAAGGAGAGGTGGGTGCATATAGAAATCCCAGGCTCCAGCAGCTGTGTTTTGCAGACATCTACGCTTTGCATAGTTCCTACCTACTGGTCTCTCATGGCTCAGCCTTCTCTCGGAAGCTCTGGAGGCACTGAATATGTCCCACTGTAAGGACTTGGGTCTCAGCCCCTGCACCACCTCATTGTGCTCTGGTTGCACCTCGGCCCTTCTTCTGAAGGGGCTGAAGTCAGTTGTTTCTGAATCCCCAGCCCCTTCACAGCGGGCTTGCACACGCCCGGAGCTCAGTAGCGGTGGGTGGGTAGGCTTTAGTCTCTTTGACATTTCTCTGGGGAAGGTGAGGTTGTAATGCACTGAGGTATGCACTTCAAGGGTGGGCAAAGTAGGGCTCTTTAACAACAACAAAAAAACCACATCTTTTTTGGAGGCCCCTCACGCCCTGCTCACCCCTGAGTGGACTGTTTTAGAGAACACATCCCTAAGACTGAGTCCGTCCCGGAGCCCTCTGATGATAAATGGGGCTGGTCACAGACCTTAGGATAGCAGCGCTGAGAGAGCCTGGCCTCCTTCCTGTATCCATCACCTTCTAAGGGAGGCCAGGCAGCAGGGAGGGGACAAGGATGTGCATGGCTGGGGAGAGCTGCCTGGTCTGGCTGACTGGCAGAGTTCAAGTTCACTAGGAGGGAGGCTGTTCAGGTTTCACTTTGCAGGGGCTGTAGGGAGCAAGGGGCGGGGGGAACTTCCCAGTGGCCTGAACGTGCCAAGCTTCCCATTCTCCTGCGTTCCTCTGCCCCCACCCTGGGCCAAGGGATTTCTTGGTACCGCTACCCCCACCTTGTAGGTGAGTGTTTATTGTGGCCCAAGTAGAGAAAGAATTTAGTTACTGATTTCTGCCAGGAACAGAGTCCAGCTCTGGGAGGGAGCAGGGAAGAGGGCAATTCTGCCCCCAGATGTCTTGGTTACTCGGATCAGTTTCAGGTGACCGCTGACCCTTGGCACTCTGTTGTACTGGAGCAATGTGTAGGCAGGTAAAGGATGGGGTAAGCGCAGCTGGGAAGCCCTTCTCTACCTGGTTCTCCTTGGCTCTTATTGGTGGAAGGCTATAACCTCCCCCACCCCCGCTCCCCACCAGTGCCATGTGGCCTTGTCAGTGAGCACTCAGTGGGCACCTGTCCCTGGTGAGCACCCTGCCTGGGGCTGGGGGCGCGAGTGTGAGATCACAAAGCTGCACAGTTGTAAAGAACCTTAGACAGCATCTAGACTAGCTCTCATTTTACAGGTGCAGGAACTGAGTCCCAGAGAGGTAGAGTGGCTTATTCTAGGCTACACAGTTATAAGAGTTGCTGAAACTGGACTACACTGTCCAGGCTCCTACTTCAGTGCACTTTCTAGAATTTTCGAAAGGTTTGAATTTTCCATTCAGCCCTTTTTACCTGTGCAACTTTGGGTGTGTTAATGAATTTCTGAGACTCTATTTTCATCCTTGTGAAATAGGAATATTAAATAATTTGTAGGATTGTACAAATGGTATGAATTAGAGAAGGTTTGGCAGGTACATGCAGACACCTCCTGGACGGTTAGCAGGTGTCAGCCGCTGTGATTATTTTCCCTGTGGCTGGGAACCACCCTGTCTCCTAACTGGGGTTGCTTATCCCACCCTCCCTTTCCCTTTGCAGCCTCCAGCACCAGGCAGGTCTGCTGAGTGACCTCTGCTCACCTGCCGGGGCCACAGCACCTGGGGAGGCATTTACATTCTTGGCATTCCTCTCGCCTTTGGGGGCTGAAAGAGGCACTAGTGCCCAGGTGGGAGGCACGTGGGTGAGGGGGATGGAAGCTGAGAAGAGAATCAGTGTTGGTCCCCCTCCGACCTCTGCTGCTCCTGTTGGGAGTGAGAAACCCCCTCCCAGGTTTCTCGGCTGAGGAAGCCCAGACAACTGAAGTGGCTGCCAGAAACTTCCACATACTTCCTCCAAACGCACTACACGACTGTGAAGTTGGTGGTATTAATCTATGTTGCCTCGCCTGTCAAGTGGGTATACTCATTGTACCCGCCTCGTCAGGCGGCTGGAAGATTAAAACGCTGGGAAGAGTGCCTAGCATGCAGTAAACCTCAGTGTTAGCTGCTGTTAGTAATTGCAGATGAGGAAACTGAGGCTTAGGGAGGTCAGTTAACAAGGTCACATAGTTACAGTGACATATGGAGATGGCATGCAAACCCATGCCAGACCTCGGTCACCCTATAGAATGCACTGGGTTCGGGAATGTCTGGACTCAGAGGCCTGTGACACCTGGGGTGGAAGAGAGCTCCAGGTTGAAGAATACTGATTGTCTTGGTTTGGAGGGCACTTGGTCAAGGTGACCCTGAGTGACCTTGGGTCGTAGCTGTTTGCGGAAAGGAAGTCTGATTGGGAGGCACAGTTGCCTGGAGTCAGATGTGTGTCTGTTTTGACAACCCGCAGGGGGTTGCCACGTGATTCTGGGAGGGGTGCTTCGCCTAGACCAGCCAAGGTGAGGGTCAGGCCAGCCCCAGAATGCCTGTTGCTGGACTGGAAAGGGGAGGGGAGATCAGAGCAGGCTCCAGGGACTGCCCGCTGTCCCTTCCCCTCCCCTTCCCCCAACCTCCTCTGGCATTTGTTTCCTTTCAGAAGCTGGGCTGGGGCTCTCAGACGGGGCAACAAAAGCAACTTTCCTGCAAGCCACTGCCACCTGTTGGGTTTTCATACATTGCGGGTGAGCGGGGGGGAGGGAGCCGTTGCCCTTTTCCCAGTGTCTGCAGTGTGCCCCCTCTGCGCCCCCCAGGGACTGGGATTCTCTTTGCTGCCCAGTGTGGCGGGGCTCAGGAGCTGGAGGGGGTGGGGGCCCGCAGCAGCTGGAAGGGGAATTGAGCGGGAAGGGGCCGGTGCTGGCAGCCGGGAGGGAGTTTGATGGATTACTCTGTAGGCCGAGAGGTTTCTCCCTAATCCCCCTTTGTGTCCCGGCCTGCAGGCCCCTCACTCTCTCTGACAAGCTGCTAAGCAGAAGCCTTCCAGTCCGAGTGAAGAAAAGGCAGCGCAGCAGGGCGGACTCTAAATCCCTGGCCTCTGGGCCCGGGGGAGGCAGGAGCTAGGGAGCAAGTCTGGATGGGGGTGGGGCCTTCTCTCTGCTGATGTCGAGGTGGAAAGGTTGCACTCCGAGTGGGGTTCTCAGGTGTCTGTGGGAGCACTGGGAGGTTGTGGGTCTTCGCTCTTCGTGCAAATCACTGTTGCTTTCGGTAGGGTAGGCTTGGGGGGAGTAGACCCTTGCTTCTTTGGAATTACGCGTTTGAGCTCAGAGAATCAAAGACTAAATATGTGTTGGAAGGCATGGAAGCCGTGCTTAGACTAGTCCTGTGTCCCCCTCTCCCTAGCTGCCCAGGCAGAAATTCCCACAGCTCAGCATCCCTGACGAGGGGGTCTGTCACGGTGGAGAGCTCATTGCCTCACAAGGATGTTCATTTCCCGTCTGCTGTCTGGCCAGCGCAGGCTCTTTCTGGGCTGTCCCAAGACTCCTGTGGACCTGCTGTGAGGGCAGAGCTCATTTTGAGAGTGCAGTATGCTGGGTTTTACGAGGTAAGGCCAAGGGCACTGGTCCCCTAGGACTTCTTCTGTGCCCCCAACCTAGAGGATCTGGGAGAGCGCAACTTGGAATGAGATTCTGGGGTCCAGTCCGCTGTGGAGGAACAGGGGTCCCGCCTCCCGTGCAGTCTCACGTCCTCTACCTGTGGGCTTCTCCCCACCTGCAGTCCTGGCCTGGGCCAGATGGCCTGGGCTGGGGTGTGCGTTAGGGAGATTGGCCTGGAGTGACCCCACCCCTTTCTGCAGCTGAGTCATTATTCCTCGTGGCTGGCCTACCCCATCCCCAGTTTCCTTCTCTGCAGGGAGGGGCTTCCCAGTGGCCGCGTGAGAAAGAGCACAGTCTTTGTGAGCGTGGAGGGAGGACGCAGGGTCGCCGGCTCGCGGGGTCAGGGTGCGGCCGTTTGATGTGCCTGGCCGGCTGTGGGGACGCTGGCCCGCATAAAGAGGCCATAGAATTGCTGCCTGACACTGGCCCGCTGCGGGGCTGCCCCCAGCCCAGCTCCCTCTGACCTCTGTCCTTCAGTGGAGGGAATCTGCTCCCCCAGCTCCACCTCAGCCGCGAGGGGTGGCAGGAGCCCCTCTGAAAGCCCTCAAAGGCCTCTTTATATATCCCTCTGACACTCCCTTCCCAGAGGAGCTACCAGGAGGTGCCTTTCCTCTTGCCTCCTCCACTCTTGAATTTTGGAGAAAGTTCAGGCCAAGTTTGTTCCTGTTGCTCAGTTTCATTTCCCTGTGCTCCCTGCTGGGGCCTAACCTGAGGTAGTGGAGTGGGCAGGGATGGGGCATTCCAGCCTGGGAGGCTCTGTCCCATCCACTCACCACCTTTGAACCCTTAGGAGAGCTGCCCCCTCTGAGGGTTGGGCTGGAATTTCCTTGGTACGTGGGGGGATGGGGGTAGGCACTTAGGTCTTTCCTATCTCTTCCACCTCCCACTCTCAGGCTGCTTTCAGCCATTTATTCTGTAGGTAAGCATTTCCCAGGCCCCTTCTCATGCTAGGGTGGGTGCTGGAGAGTTGCAGTGGAGCCTACAGCCTGCTCTGGGGGTGCACTCGAAGTCTCCTGGTATCTGGAGCTGGGTAGGTAAAATGCAAGTTCCCCGAACGTGCCCCCGGCTCTCAGTCTCCCAGGGCTGGAGCTCTGCTCCCCCAAGTGTGAGGGAAGATGGCCTGGAGCAGAGCTCCCTAAAGGTTCCCAGAAGTCTCGGGTTTCCTCCAGCTTTCTTGCTGTCCCGTTATCAGGGGGCCCAGAAAAGGGGGGAGATATTTGGACCTTGAAAGGGACTTGTCCTCCTTAGAAGGCTGCTATTCACAAGGTTAGGCCAGACTCCCCCTTTCAAGTCCCTCCACTTCCCTCCTCTTCCTGCCCCCTCCCCACCAGGTGGGCACCCAGGGGCTGGCTCTTCTGGTAGATCTTCTGTTTGCCAGACCTGGCGCTCCAGGAGCAGTGGGGCAAGAGGGTCTGAGTCAGAAGCATCTCTGAGGCTGGAGGGGAGGGTTGGATCCTGTTTCCCCACCTGTATTCCTGAGGAGGCGGGGGAGCTCCTGAAACAGAGGGACCCAGCGGGGGATCTGTCACTTTCACGCTTTGGGAAGAAGTGTGCCCTGGGGCTGTGGATTGGACTGGGTGTGGCAAAGCGCTTCCTGTTCCCCTCTGAACCTGGGACCCTGGGGCCTGGGCTTTTCTGTTTGTGTCCTTGGGAAGAAGGCCCTGGAGGGGCCGCTGGTGATCTGAGCTTGTGCTGTGGGTGTCCTCTGTAGTTTCTTCCACATGACGGCTGGGGTGGGGATGCAGTGGGGGAGGCTGGGGCACTGGGGAAGGTGTAAGGGGGGGAAAGGGGGGCTTTGGAAGGGAGAGTACTCTTATGGGCTTGGACTTTTCTCAGGCACTCCTGGGCTGGGAAGAGTCAAGTCTGTGGCGGCGAGTGCGCCCAAAAGAGGGAGGACAGGCTCAGCAACCTAAGAGGAGAGGGGTGCAGAGCAGGGCTGGAGCCTGCCCACTTCCTACCCAACTCCTTTCAAGGAATTCCTTACCTGGTCCAGCCCCAGGTCACTGGGTAAAGCACCTCTGG
>NW_006798649.1:1706185-1719185 GCF_000442215.2 Lipotes vexillifer | reverse complement strand
TGGGGGGGTGGCGGGGGGGAGAGGCTCTGGGCTGTAGGAGGATTTTGCCATTCTCCCTCGTGGGCTGTGGAGGTCCTGCTTGGTGCTGGGAGTGGGGAGCTGGATTAAGGGAGGGAGTAAGTTAGGTGGGGTGATTAATGTTTGCTGGAGAGCTGCAATTTATTTAAACCACAGGGAGCCACCAGGGCTTGGGTGCATGTTGTGGGAGAGGCTGCGTCTGATAAAGTCTGTTTGCTCAGGGAGGACCTGGTCCCCTAAAAACCCAGGGCAGATGAGTCTCCAAGGCCCTCCCAGACTTGGTGGAACTTGGGGGAGGCGGCTGCCTAGCCTTGTCTGAAGTCCCTTCCTTAGTCTACAAGCTGCAAAGCCCTGGAAGGCAGTTACGGAACGGACACATCTTACCCAGGATTGATGGCCGTCTGTTTTCTTTGTGGCACACCTCAGAGAGCAACCTACAACATGCTTCATAACACCAAAGTCCCTGCGGGGCTTAATGATATTTGAAACGATAAAAGAATTTGAAGCACCAAGTAAGTCATGAGCTGCTGAGATTGGAAGAGGGCATGAGTGAGGGCCGAGGGTGCTCCAGGAAGGCTCTCGGGTGGGCCCAGGCCCTTGGCAGTAAACCTTGTACAGGAGCAGTGCCCTTCAACGGTATCAACGGGGTTGAGTCGGTGAGGCTGGGGAAGGCACTCCAGACTCTAGCCACAAGAGGCGTGAAGCTCTGTCCACCCGTCTACGCCGCCATGGGATGGATGACAGGTTGGGGGACTAGGGCCCACCCTCTATACCTTCTCTGCATAGCTGACTTGATTTCCCCTCTTTTGTGGTCACTGGTAAACAGCGGACTGCAGTGGGTGCCACTGTCAGGAAGCAAGATCTGGAGGCCCACTGCCTGTGGGTGGAGGACCCAGGGTGGGTACTCCCCTGGTGGGATGTCTCTGCACAGGAGGCCTAGCAGGAAGGGCTGTGGGGACGTCTCTGCTGAGAGTGGAGCCAGGTGGGGATAGAGGAAGTCTGCCCGGGGGTCACTGGCCTCATCGCATTTGCTGCCAGGTGGTGCGGTTTCATGCCCCTGTGAGGCTGGAACCTGGGACCGGCTCCACTGTCCCCTGACAGTTGAGCAGCACGTGTGGGAATATGTCCTCCCCATAGACGTTGAGCATGGAGAGAAACTCAAGGTAGAGGTTTTCAGGCCTAGGTTCTTCCAGGGGAGCGCTTTTGTTTTTCCTTTATTTTTTTGCGGTACGCAGGCCTCTCACTGTTGTGGCCTCTCCCGTTGTGGAGCACAGGCTTCGGACGCGCAGGCTTAGCAGCCATGGCTCACGGGCCCAGCCGCTCCGTGTCCCAGACCGGGGCGCGAACCCGTGTCCCCTGCATCGGCAGGCGGACTCTCAACCACTGCACCACCAGGGAAGCCTGGGGAGCGCTTTTTAAATGGTTTCAGTGAGAGGTTAAAACCCAACCCGACAAACCACAGCCTCTCTTGTCTTCCTCCTTGCCCTCGTCCTTCGGGTGGAGTTATGGTGCAGCATGGCTTGTGGCCAGGTAGCATGGAAGAGGAAGTGTGACTCTTAACGAAGGGGAATTGAACAGCCCAGCTTTGGGAAGTAGAGAGAGAAAAGCGAACAAACCAGGCCTGGCAGAGGGTCTCCAGGGGGCGCCTTGGTAAACAGTGCCTCGGGAACTGGGAATTCAGCTGGTTTGATTTTTTTTTTTTCCCTTCAATACTAGGAAACAAGGGCAATTGAAAAGATATTCCAAAACAGAGAATTACTGACATCTAGTTGGCTCTGGAGTGCACTGAGATTTAAAAATCATTTACCTTATTAATATGTCAACCTTAGGCTAGTATTAACATGCACTTCCTGATTGGCCAGTAGGGGGTGACACCTGGGTGGCAGGGCCACACCATCAGCCTGGGACACCTGGGTGGCAGGGCCACACCATCAGCCTGGGAGTGAACAAGATTCAGAATTCAGAGCAAATCCTGGAGATCAGATTCCCGGGAATCTCTGTGTGTGTGATTGTCCCAGCTCGTTTAATACTCTGTGATTCTCCCAGCTCTTTTAATACTCTGTGTGTGTGATTGTCCCAGCTCTTTTAGGATCTGAGTGTTGAGTCATGTCCCCACCGAGGCACCCCACGACGACAGACAGGCGGTTAGCATGGCTGAGAAACTAGACCTGCACGGGGGGCCCACAGAAATGGGTTTCTGGCTGAGTCCTACGCGGTCGGTGGCAGCAAGGAGGAGAGACCTAGGCATCTGGAGCAAGGCTGAGACGGAGCAGTCCTGGAGTGTGTGAACAGGCCGGAGCCCTACCCGCCTGGCGCATCATGGTCCAGAGGCTGTGGGTGAGCCGCCTTCTGCGGCATCGGAAAGCCCAGCTCCTGCTGGTCAATCTGCTGACCTTCGGCCTGGAGGTGTGCCTGGCTGCAGGTATCACCTACGTGCCACCCCTGCTGTTGGAAGTGGGGGTAGAGGAGAAGTTCATGACCATGGTGCTGGGTGAGTCCCCACATCCTCCTTCCCTCCTGCTCCAGACATGTGTCCCCTGGGGAAGCAGAGCGACAGGGCCTCTGCCCAAAGAGCTGCTTGGAAGCAGAGGTGGCTGCCTGCTGTCCCTGAGCCTGGTGGGTCAGCGTGGCTGGGGAGAGGGTGACCCTGGGCTGAGGGAGGTCTGAGAGAAACAAAAGGGTACAGGGACATTCCCTGGTGACCTCTGTATCTCTGGTCCCTACGCCATGCATGGCCCACAGGAGACACTGGAGAAACTGCCCTTTGTAATTCATACCTGTGGTCTCATTTAATTCCTGCAGCAATGCTTTGAGGTTACCCATTTCACAGAGAAGATGATGGAAGCTAATAAGCCGTTAGGTGACTTAGGCTGCTGGACGGCTAGCTTAGCTGCTGATTGGTAGGGTCGGGACCACGCTCAGCCCCCACCGCCAGGGCTCTTTCTTGCCGCTAGGGCAGGGGCTGGGCTCCTAACTGCGGACAAATTCTGTAAAAGCCACGGAGGGCAAATGTCATCATCATGTGACTCCCAGGAAGAGGGGCCTCTGTCAGGATGAGAGGCTCTGGGGTCAGACTGCCTGTTGAAAGCGTGCCTGTGCATGGCGATCACTAGTCAGTTGGGGCACTAGTGGTCCTAGCTGTGAGCAGTAAATTGGGGTCCTGTGAAGTACTCAGCACAGCCCCAGTGCACAGTTGGCCCTCCACGTGATATCATCATCATTTCCAGCCTTCTCGAGGCAGTTGGTACCCTTCCCCCTGACCCTTCTGGGCCCCAGCCTCCAGCTCATACTACTTGCCCTTCTTGCAGGCATCGGTCCAGTGCTGGGTCTGGTCTCGGTCCCACTCCTAGGCTCAGCCAGCGACCACTGGCGTGGGCGCTATGGTCGCCGGAGGCCCTTCATCTGGGCCCTGTCCCTGGGTGTCCTGCTGAGCCTCTTCCTCATCCCGAGGGCCGGCCGGCTGGCGGGGCTGCTGTGCCCGGACACCAGGCCCCTGGAGCTGGCACTGCTGATCCTGGGCGTGGGGCTGCTGGACTTCTGCGGCCAGGTGTGCTTCACTCCGCTGGAGGCCCTCCTCTCTGACCTCTTCCGGGACCCAGACCACTGTCGCCAGGCGTTCTCCGTCTACGCCTTCATGATCAGCCTGGGAGGCTGCCTGGGCTACCTTCTGCCTGCCATCGACTGGGATGCCAGTGCCCTGGCCCCCTACCTGGGCACCCAGGAAGAGTGCCTCTTTGGCCTGCTCGCTCTCATCTTCCTCACTTGCGTGGCAGCCACACTGTTTGTGGCTGAGGAGGCAGCGCTGGGCCCAGCCGAGCCAGTGGAAGGGCTGTCGGTCCCCTCTGTGCCACCCCACTGCTGCCCGTGCCACGCCCGCCTGGCTTTCTGGAACCCGCGCACCCTCTTTCCCCGGCTGCACCAGCTCTGTTGCCGCATGCCTCGCACCCTACGCCGACTCTTCGTGGCCGAGCTGTGCAGTTGGATGGCATTCATGACCTTCACACTGTTTTACACAGACTTTGTGGGCGAGGGGCTGTACCAGGGTGTGCCCAGGGCTGAGCCAGGCACTGAGGCCCGGAGACACTATGATGAAGGTAAGGCCTTGGCAGCCCGGGGCCCTGTTGTGGGAGCTGCCCTCCAGTGGATGTTCGGGCGCAGGGAGATGCCCACAGCCTGTGCCTGGGCTGGAAGCTGTGCATCTGCGCCCCAATTTCCCCACCAGGAAAATGGGCCAGTGTGCAGGCTGCGTGTGCAGCTGCTCAAGGAGCAGAGTGGCTTTACTGCAGTCTCAGCAGAGCCTTGGGCTGGTCGGAGAGTTTGATCAGTCATTGCCCCAACTTGATGGAGGAAGAGGCTGAGCTTATTTAAGGTCCAGAAGCTGGGCCTCGGGTTCGCCTGGCCCGAACTTCAGTGTGCCCTCTGCTCCCCTACTGACTTTCCAAATCGCCTTGCCAGCCCCTTCAAGCTCAGGCATCTGGAATTCTGTCTTGGAGCCCACAGCAGAAATGTCTGTGTTCCCTCTACCTCTCTTGACAAGCTGAGCACAGCCAACCCTTAGAACATCTTCCTTTGCCCTTAGCCAGTGGCTTTGGCCACATTCCCTGAGGTCAGTGGAAGAACCTACACTCCCGTTGCTATGGGTAGGGCAGGGGATGCTGGGGAGCAGGTCCAGAAAATAGCAGGTCTTGGGCAGCAGGTGCCTGTGGCTCCTAATTCTGAGCAACCCTCCCCCGCCCCATGGTATTGGGTCCTTTTTCCCCACCCCCTGTCTGATGGCCTCTTCCCCCTCCCCACTCCAGGGGTCCGGATGGGCAGCCTGGGGCTGTTCCTGCAGTGTGCTATCTCCCTGCTCTTCTCTCTGGTCATGGACCGGCTGGTGCAGCGATTCGGCACCCGGGCAGTCTATCTGGCCAGCGTGGTGGCTTTCCCCGTGGCTGCCGGCGCCACGTGCCTGTCCCGCAGCGTGGTGGTGGTGACCGCTTCAGCTGCCCTCACTGGGTTCACCTTCTCTGCCCTGCAGATCCTGCCGTACACGCTAGCATCCCTCTACCACCGGGAGAAGCAGGTACTCGCCCTGGCCGCTGAGTGGAGTGGGGTGGAGGGGCCTAGCCCAGGACCGGTGTCTGGCAAGAGAAGCTGGAGAAGGAATTCTTTGATCAGAGAGGAAGCCTGTTGTAGCCCCAGGGCCAGAGACTTGGGCTGCGGAAGGAGGGTGTAGATTAGATTCTGGGAATGACTTCCTGGTGTCAGGACTATAAAGCACTTAAAGTGGATGATTGCAGGAAATGTGAAATCCTTCTCTGGAAATCCTGAAGAATCAGGCTAGCAGAAGCCCTCAGTCAGGGCTGGGTTGTTCTGTGCAGAGGCAGGGGGCTGGATCAGATGACCTCTGGGGCACCCGGCTTCAGCAGCCAGTGAGTGGGAAAGGTCTGGTGTGGGCCATGCTTCTCCTTATTCAGGGGGGGACCTTGTGAGTGACCCAAACCTTGCTTTGGTCTCGGAGATGGGGAAAGCTCCTTACTGCCCCTTCCCTTCTTTTGGTTTGTCTTCCTTTTCTGTTTAATTCTCTCTTTTCTTTTCCTGCCTCACTCCTTTGCCTCGTCCCCTCCCCCCGCCCCCATGGCGGATCTCTGAGCCTGATGCACCTGACACCGCTCACCTGGGCACTGTGTAAGTTGGGGGGGCCTCCTCCCTGCTCAGCCCCACACTAACCAGCCCCTCCAGGGGCCCCCTTCTCTGGGAAGCCTCCTGACCAGGCTGTGTGGTCACCTTTGTTGTCTCCATTGGCCTCACTGAGCTACAGCCCTGGGTGCAGAGCTCTGCCCAGAGGGCAAGAAGTTGGGGCGTCCCAAGGAAAAAGAGATGCAGCCTGGCTTCATAGGGCTTCTAGACTGTAGGAAAGACATAGTCTGCCCCTTGTAGGACATGGGTGGGGTAACTGGGAGGCTGGTTAAGTGAATAGGTAGCTGCAGGGGTGGGGGCGGAGGTGGGGCTTTGGGTTGGGGGAAGCTGGTCCCCGAGTCCCCTGTCAGTGCATTGATAACCTTCATCATCCTCCACGCTTTCCTGCCCTGACTGGGGGCTTGGGCTGGTGTCCGGAAGCCAGGCTTGGGCATGTGCCAGGGAATGTGCGGAGCTGGTGGTCTTCCCTTCAGGCTGAGAACACGTCTGTCCCCAGGGGCCTCTCCAAGCTTCAGCTGCACTGATCTTTTGTGGGGTGGCAGGCAGGAGGTGAGGTCCCAGGCATGGTTGGCCCCGCACCCCATCTACGTCTGCTTTGTCCACTTCTGGCTGCACCATGAGCCTTGGGATTCCCTGGTGTCAGGCTTGAGCTCTGCTGTGGCTCCCAGCGCTAATGCAGCTGACCCTGAGAGCTCTGTGTTAGGCACTAGTGGGCCTTGGGAAAGTGGTCAGATGAGTTCTGGCCTCGGTCCTTAGATAGGAGGGAGGCTCTGGGACATTGCGGGCAGGGCAGGGGCAGGTCACGGGCAGGTCACACTGATCCAAGGCAGACAGTGAGAAGGAACGAGAAGGCTTCGGCCTCAGCACAGCTGGACCATGGGAGTCGGGAAGAGGACGATTCTTTCTGTTCCTCGCTTCCTCCAGGCTGAGTCTGAGGATCCTCCCTGCCCCAGGCTGGGGCCGCAGACCTCACAGTAGGGCAGCAACTGTAGCCTGGGCCTGGGCCCCACAGTGGGAAGGGAGCGTCTCTCTCTGATCTCTCTGGAGGTTGACAAGGGTGTCCCAGTAGTGAGGTGGTAGGGGCGGAAGGAGGAGGGTTAGGAGCATCTGTGTGGGGCTTTGGGGCCTTGGGGCCCCACCTTTGGACTTTGTTCCTCTGCTCTGACATGTCTCTCTGCCCACCTGTCTTCATTATTCTGTGTCTTTCCTTTACCTTGGGGTTCTGTTCTCTTCCTAACCTGCAGCACTGAGTTTGTCTGTCACTTACTGATTCTAGAAGAGGCTAGAGGAGACCTAGACTTCTGGTTTCAGATGTCCCCTCCTGCCCCCCTGCCCGCCTTCTGAGGAGAATCCTCACTAGACCCAGACCAAGCAGGGTCTGCTCAGTTTTCTGACCTGCTGCCCGATTTCCATTAAGGCCTCGTGCCTGGTTTCTTCTAGCCCCTGGGATAAAGGCCAGGGCCTGTTCTCCTAGTTGGGGGATCTCATGCTTGGGTACATACCTGTCCTTGTGTGTTCCCCTCCCCCCAGGTTTTCCTGCCCAAATACCGTGGAGATGATGGAGGTGGTGCCAGTGAGGACAGCCTGATGACCAGCTTCTCGCCAGGCCCTAAGGCCGGATCTCCCTTCCCCAATGGACACGCAGGTGCTGGAGGCAGCGGCCTGCTCCCTCCTCCACCTGCACTCTGTGGGGCCTCTGCCTGCGATGTCTCCATGCGTGCAGTGGTGGGTGAGCCACTGGAGGCCAGGGTTGTTCCGGGCCGGGGCATCTGCCTGGACCTTGCCGTCCTGGACAGTGCCTTCCTGCTGTCCCAGGTGGCCCCGTCTCTGTTTATGGGCTCTATTGTTCAGCTCAGCCAGTCTGTCACTGCCTATATGGTGTCGGCTGCAGGTCTGGGTCTGGTTGCCATTTACTTTGTCACACAGGTGGTATTTGACAAGAGCGACTTGGCCAAATACTCTGTGTAGAGTACTTCCAACCCACTGAGGGAGGACCTGCCTCACTGGGTCCCAGCTCTCCCTATTCCAGTCCCCCGTTGGCCCTGTAGGGCTGGGGGCTGGCCTTCCAGTTTCTATTGCTGCCAAAGTGGTGTGGCTCTCTGCTGCCTCCCTGTGGCAGTGAGGTGCATAGCTGCACAAGTAGGGGACTGGGGCTTCTTCCCTCCCACCTCTCCTCAGTCTTTAGGGCTGGCTGACTGGAAGCTCTCCAGCAGGCTTCAGTCTGGATTTCCACAAGGAAAGAAGAGCAGGGCATTTAATTAACTCTGTGCACTGGAATGCAGGACTCTGCTGGGGGATCACCCAGGCTCAGGGTTAACAGCTAGTGTCCTGGTTGAGAAATACCCAGAGAAGGGATTTGGGGAGCTGAGTAAACTCAGCCACCTGTTCTCCTACAACCAAGGCCTCTTATCCCATAGGTTTTCCCAGTGTCGCTCTTGCATGGGAGTTTGTAATGTGAAACGCTCCTCCACAGGATTTGAAAGTATGAAAGTTATTGGGGGACGCGGTCCCGAGGGGAGAAGGGACGCTGCCTAGCCCCACAGCGCCACCTCTCTGCTGTTCCCCCTCCCCTGCATTTTATTAGGACTTGGCTTGATGGCCCCTGTGTTGCCATCACTGGGACACGGGTTTTTAAATAATTAACTTATTTATTTAAGTAGAAGGGGAATCAAGGTGTTTAGGGGTTGGGTAGGATGAGATCCCTATTGACCAGGTCCCCTGAGACGATTGGTTATTGGGCTGAGAATTGTCAGAATCTCCTTCTCCTGGAGTGATTGGTCTGGCCCCAGAACCGCCTAACCCTGAGCCTGGAAGCTCTGCTTACCCCAACTGATATACCCCAAATCCTGTTACCCAAGGCGGGGAGGGCTGGGGAAAGGTGAAGGGTGGGGCTTCAGGTCTCAGCAGCCTCCGTAGCCTCACCTCCCCTCTTGGCCCTGCCGTCCCCCGCAGCTCCCCTCTGCTCCCTCTAGGACTGGGCTGATGAAGGAGCTGCCCAACCCCACCTTTCCCCACTGGCTCCACAGCCCTCTCCTTGGGGCTGTTTTGGGACCAGAAGCACAGAGTGTGGCTCCTTGAGCCTTTGTCCGTCTCAGCCCCCAGGGCATATCTGTGCTTGGGGAATCTAGCACAGAAACTCAGGAGCACCCCCTGCCTGGGCTAAGGAGGGCTTATCTCCAGGGGCTTTAAGTGCCGTTTGCAATAATGTTATGTCTTATTTATTTAGTGGAGTAAATATTTTATACTGTATGTGAGCAATCAGAGTATAATGTTTATGGTGATGAAATTAAAGCCTTCTTATATGTTTAATTGGTCTTTGTGTCTTTTCTGAGCGGAAAAGACCAAATCTCTCTCAAATTATCCTCAGCTTCCTTCTCATCAGGACCGTTTTGGCAGCTTCAGTTCCCAGCACTACCAGCAGGTGGAGCCATAGACCAACACTTTTGTCCTCTGGCGATTGGGTATGGCTGTGCTTCCCCAGAATTGGGGAGTCCCTTTGAGGGTGAGGGCGAGGGCGGAAGAGTAAGAAATATAGAGAGTGGGGGCATTTTCCTTCTCAAATGGCTCGCGGTGTGGCCAAGGAGATGGAGCAAGCACCCACTATCAACCACAGCAATAGGAAGCCCCTGGCATGTATGGGTGAGGATTCGACACCACTGTGCCTCGGTTCCCACCCTTTCCCACCTCCTTCACCCTTCCTGCCAGGCTCAGGTCAAGTTCAGTCTTCTTGCCATTTCCTCACCCCTTCAAACTTGACCGGCCTTCCTGTCCCTTAAATTCAAGCGGTCAGTATAGTTAACACCCTAGGCAAGGACTAGCTTTATTTTTAAAATGTTCTATGTTTTATTTAACTTTCTATTAGTTTTCAAACATACACAAGAAACGAGCCTGGTGATAATGAACCCAACTTCAACATTTATTAACATTCTGCCATTTTTATTTCATCTATTTCCCCTCCCCCACCCTTCCCCGCCCCCGTATTTTTAAAGCATATGGCAGATACGATTTCACTTCACCTGAAAATACTTCAGAATGTATCTTTAAGAGATAGGACTTTTCAACAACTTGATCACAATACCATGAGTATATTCAACAAACAGTAATTCCTTATCATCAATTACCCAGCCCATGTACATTTTTCCCCAATTGCCTTGAAAATGTCTTTTTCCAGCTGGTTTGTTCAAATCAAGATCGAAGAAAAACAACTATTAATTTGCCTTTAGTGGTTATGCCTCTTAGGTTTCTCTGAATCTCTAACAGTTTCCCTCTTTATTTTTTAAATGCCATTCATTGGTGAAGAAACAGCCATTTTTCCTACAGAATTGTCTACATTCTATGTTTGGCTGACTGTATCCTCAGTGTTATTTAAAATGTTCCTTCTTTCCCCCTTTCCCCCCATAATCTGGTAATAAGATCTAGAGGCTTGGTTAGACTCAGACTTGATTGTCCCATCAGAGGGACACAGGCATTTAAATGTTTAACTTAATACCTCTGTACACTCCTACATAATTTTGAAGAAATTTCAGGTATCATATACCATCCCTAAATATTTCAGGATGTATTTCAAAAAGATAAGCACTTATTTAAAAAAACACACATAGTCACTTTGCTATTATCAGACCAAAAAAAAATTCCTTAGTATAATCAAATATCCAGTCAGTGTTCACATTTCCCTGTCTCATAAATTTTTTTGTATAGTTTTTGTTCAAACTGAAATAAGTTCCTTATGTTGCAGTTGGTTGATGTGTCTCTTAAATCTCTTGTAATCCACAGGTACCTCCTCAATTTTAATCTTTTTCTTTGCAATTCATCTGTTAAGGGAACTAGATGGTTTGTCCTGTAGATCATCTGGATTTTGCTGATTGCATCCCTGTGGTGATATTTCACATGTTTTTATTGCCCTTCTGTTTTCTGTAATTGCTCTTCTATTTTGGTAATTATAGTCAGAGACCTATTCAGATTTGTTTTTTTTTGTTTTTGCAAGAATACTTAATAGGTTTGTGCACCTCCATAGAAGGGAATATGTATTGTCTGCTTGTCTTCCTTTTTTGATGTTAGTAACATTGATATCTTAGATCCATTTTTTTCATAGGCATTGGAAAATTATGATATTCTTTTCTTTCCTAACCAAATGCTGGACTCTTTCCTTATATTTACCAGTTTTCAAAGTAATGAATTGGTTAACTCCTAGTCATGACAGAGGTTTTTCCCTTTAATGTCATTATGTATTCATGTGTTTAAACATATGTGACATGTTTCAATCCTTTGCATTTGCTCTTCATGTTCAAATTTTTCCCATCTTTGGCCAGTGGCAGCCTCTTCAAGTTGATTTCTTTGAGTCCTTTTGACAAACTTCTAAGTGGTCTTTGAACGCTGCTTTGCTTTCTGGCATGACTAGATGCCTGGGCTCATCTTGTATATTTCTTGCCATAGACCTGGAATGAGCTATTTTCTCTAAGGGTCTCTGATTGCTTTTTATGGAAAAAGGTTTTTTCCCATGGAGATCATAATATCAGCATTGGGAGTACTTGTTACCAGGTTGATCACTGGTTGTAGGTCTTTTCAGTGGACAAAGCTAGGGAAAAAATTTTTTAATGTAAATACATGGTGAGTTTCTGCTGATATTTCCAATTCAAATTCAGGATTATAGATTATATATGTTTATATATCTACATACATATGTATTTTACTTCTCTATCTAATTTCTACCACACCGAAACAGAGCTGAAGGCCTGGCCCAAGGCTTTCAGCATGTATGTGTGTATGTGTGAGAAGAAGCAAAAAGAACCACCAGTCAGTCATTAATGTCAGCCTGTCTGTGCCACCAGAACGTAGAACCTGGCCCAGAAGCCATGTTCATTCTTTCTCCTGATCCAAGGGAGAAAGAATGAACACTTGGGCAAACTGTTTCAGAATACACAAAAGGAGACTGGGAATCATTAGGGAACAGGAAACTTGGGCTCAGAGAGGCTTTTCTTTTCTTTCTTTTTTTAAAATTGAAACGTAGTTGACATACAATATTATGTTAGTTTCAGTGTACTACATAATGCTTTGATATTTGCATACATTATGCAGTGATCACCCCAATAAGTCTAGTGACCATCTGTCCCCATACAAAGCTATTACAATATTATTGACCATATTCCTTATGCTGTATATTACTTACTCATGACTTATTTATTATATAACTGGAGATTTGTACATCTTAATCCCCTTCATCTATTTTGGCTGTCCCCTGGCCCCCTTTCCCTTCTTGTAACCATCCATGGTTCTCTGTGTCTTTGAGTCTGGTTTTGTTTTGTTTTGTTTTTTTAGATTCCACGTATAAGTGAGATCATGCAGTGTTTGTCTTTCCCTGTCTGATATTTCACTTAGCATAGTACCCTCTAGAGCCATCCATGTTGTCACAAATGGCAAGACTTTTTTATGGCTGAGTAATATTCCAGTGGGGTGTGCGTGTGTGTGCATGCGTGTGTGTGAGTGCATGCACATATGTACACGTACACCATATCTTCTTTTTGTGTGTGTGTGTGGAGCTGTACTACATGGCTTGTAGGATTTTAGTTCCCTGACCAGGGATCAAACCTGGGCCCTTGGCAGTGAAAGTGTGGAGTCCTAACCACTGGACTGCCAGGGAATTCCCACCATATCTTCTTTATCCATTCCTCTATTGATGGCCACTTAGGTTGCTTCCATATCTTGGCTACTATAAATGATGCTGCAATGCACCTTGGAGTACATATATCTTTTAATTCAAAACCAGTAATTCAAGTGTTTGTGTCATCTTCAGGTAAATACCAAGAAGTGAAATTGCTGGATCATATGACAGTTCTATTTTTAATTTTTTGAGGAACCTCGATACTGTTTTCCATAGTGGGTGCACCAATTTACATCCCAAACAATATACTAGGATTCCCTTTTCTCCACATCCTTACCAACACTTGTTGTCTTTTTAATAATAGCCGTTCTAACTGGTGTGAGGTGATGTCTCACTGTGTGTTTTTTTTTTAATTAAATACTTTTTAAAATTTTTGGCTGCGTTGGGTCTTCATTGCTGCACGCGGTCTTTCTCTAGTTGCGGCGAGCGGGGGCTACTCTTTGCTGTGGTGCATGGGCGTCTCGTTGCAGTGGCTTCTCTTTTGTGGAGGGTGGGCTCTAGAGCACAGGCTCAGTAGTTGTGGCGCACGGGCTTAGTTGCTCCGTGGCATGTGGGATCTTCCCGGACCAAGGCTCGAACCTGTGTTCCCTGCATTGGCAGGCGGATTCTTAACCACTGTGCCACCAGGGAAACCCAGTATGG
>NW_006798649.1:1680968-1705908 GCF_000442215.2 Lipotes vexillifer | reverse complement strand
CGCGGCATGTGGGATCCTCCCAGACCGGGGCACGAACCCGTGTCCCCTGCATCGGCAGGCAGACTCTCAACCACTGCGCCACCAGGGAAGCCCCAGTACGGTCATTTTAACAATGTTAATTCTTCCAATCCTGATCACAGTATATCTTTTCATCTGTTTGTTGTCTTCAGTTTCTTTCATCATCGTTTTCCAAGTACAAGTCGTTTACCTCTGTGGTTAGGTTTGTTCCTAAGTATTTCACTCTCTTTGATGCAGTTAACTTCAGAGGGCCTTTTCTAGCACAAGTTTTCAACATTGGGGACCAGCTAAGCCAGCTCACAGGCTGTGAGGCCTTGTGTTGGTAGCACCTCAGTTTTGTCATTGTTTTTTTTTATATTGGAGTATAGTTGATTTACAATGGTAGTTCCTCAGTTTTAAACTACATTCTTCACAGAAACACCAACTTGCTAAGAAGTACAGAGGGGAGGAAAGAAGCAGGAAGAAAGGGGACTCTGGAAAGGAGGAGGAAACTGCAAGTAAGCTCAAAGACGTCACAAATAACATTTACAGAGTCCTTTTCATGTGGGGTCTCAGACGAGTGCAACCTGGCCAGTGCCCTTAAGGAAAATTTAATTTAGGTGGAAAGGAATAAGCATGGATGAATCAAATGTTCATAGATGTATCAGGTGGGATGTACGTGGAAAATTCAGAACATGAACCAAAGATACTAACAGAGTTTAGAGAAGGGAAAATGATTTTTTTGTGGTGGAGAGAGGAAGGCTCTCTGGCCTCATCATGCTGGATCCTGCCCATCTCCCAGAGGGGGCTGGAGCCCTGGGTCCTTGCTTGTGGTTTGAGCCCAGGAATTGGAGAAAGGGGGGTTGGAGTGGGGTTAGATGGGCAGTGCTCCATCTTTTGTACATTGATGGGTCTTCCTTTCTGGCCTGGGTGCGTCTCCCTGCAGAGCCAGTTACAGTGAGAAAGGAGAGCAGGAAGAGTAGGGGTGGAAACATCCCATGGGTGGGCAGCTTGGATCTCGGGTTACTTCTTGTGCAGCTGGGGAAAAAGCCCTTGGTTTCCAGGATCAGATTTGATTACAGCAGCCTGGCAGTTTTGTCACTGTTGGCTGGAGTGCTGTTCAGAGTAGGAACTTTCTGACATCCAACACTGTCACTAGATCTCCACACACGTTAGGAAGTTGCTTGGTGTGCCCTGGCGACCAGGTCACTTGACCTCAGTCTGCCCCTTCCTAGCATTTAACCTTCAACAAGTCATTTTAGGGCTTCCCTGGTGGCTCAGTGGTTAAGAATCCGCCTGCCAATGCAGGGGACATGGGTTCAAGCCCTGGTCCGGGAAGGTCCCACATGCCGCAGAGCAACGAAGCCTGTGTGCCACAACTACTGAGCCTGCGCTCTAGAGCCTGCGAGCCACAACTACTGAAGCCCGTGTGCCTAGAGCCCATGCTCCGCAACAAGAGAAGCCACCGCAATGAGAAGCCCACGCACCGCAACGAAGAGTAGCCCCCGCTCACTGCAACTAGAGAAAGCCCGCATGCAGCAAGGAAGACCCAACGCAGCCAAAAATAAATAAACGAATTGAAAAAAAACCAAAAACAAACAAAAAAACCAAGTCATTCAAAATTCAACACCCATTTATGATAAAAACCCTGCAGAAAGTAGGTGTAGAGGGAACTTTCCTCAATATAATAAAGGCCATATATGACAAGCCCACAGCCAACATCATCCTCAATGGCGAAAAACTGAAAGCATTTCCACTAAGGTCAGGAACAAGACAAGGTTGCCCACTCTCACCACTCTTATTCAACATAGTTTTGGAAGTTTTAGCCACAGCAATCAGAGAAGAAAAGGAAATAAAAGGAATCCAAATCGGAAAAGAAGAAGTAAAGCTGTCACTGTTTGCAGATGACATGATACTATACATAGAGAATCCTAAAGATGCTACCAGAAAACTACTAGAGCTAATCAATGAATTTGGTAAAGTAGCAGGATACAAAATTAATGCACAGAAATCTCTGGCATTCCTATATACTAATGATGAAAAATCTGAAAGTGAAATCAAGAAAACACTCCCATTTACCATTGCAACAAAAAGAATAAAATATCTAGGAATAAACCTACCTAAGGAGACAAAAGACCTGTATGCAGAAAATTATAAGACACTGATGAAAGAAATTAAAGATGATACAAACAGATGGAGAGATATACCATGTTCTTGGATTGGAAGAATCAACATTGTGAAAATGACTCTACTTCCCAAAGCAATCTATAGATTCAATGCAATCCCTATCAAACTACCACTGGCATTTTTCACAGAACTAGAACAAAAAATTTCACAATTTGTATGGAAACACAAAAGACCCCGAATAGCCAAAGCAATCTTGAGAACAAAAAATGGAGCTGGAGGAATCAGGCTGCCTGACTTCAGACTATACTACAAAGCTACAGTAATCAAGACAGTATGGTACTGGCACAAAAACAGAAAGATAGATCAATGGAATAGGATAGAAAGCCCAGAGATAAACCCATGCACATATGGTCACCTTATCTTTGATAAAGGTGGCAGGAATATACAGTGGAGAAAGGACAGCCCCTTCAATAAGTGGTGCTGGGAAAACTGGACAGGTACATGTAAAAGTATGAGATTAGATCACTCCCTAACACCATACACAAAAATAAGCTCAAAATGGATTAAAGACCTAAATGTAAGGCCAGAAACTATCAAAGGCCGCGTGACCGCAAAAAAAAAAAAAAAGAAGAAGAAAGGGCTCAAAAGAAACTAACTGTTGACATCTTGATCTCAAACTTCTAGCCTTCAGAATTGTGACAAAATAAATTTCTGTTGTTTAAACCACCCATTCTGTGGTGTTTTCTTGTGGCAGTCCTAAGAAACTAACACACCCATTATATTGGGTTCCTTGTTACCCATTATCAATAATCTCTATACTTACTTCCATCACTATAGTTTGTTGCTTGTTCTATCTTCATAGAAATATGATCATACACTGTGTGTGTGTGTGTGTGTGTGTGTGTGTGTGTGTCTTCTTGTGCTCACGATTATGTTTGTGAGATTCATCACTTTCTTTGCTATAAAAATACAGTTGATCCTTGAACAACACAGGTTTGAACTCCATGAGTCCACTTACATGTAGATTTTTTTCATGAGTCCACTTACATGTAGATTTTTTTCAACAAATACATTCTACAGTACTACACGATCCAGGGTTGGTTGAATCCATGGATGCTGAACTGCGGATACCAAGGGCTGACTATAAAGTTATATGCACATTTTTGACTGTGCAGAAGTTCAGCATCCCTAATCCCCATGTTGTTAAGGTTAAACTGTATTCTACTGAGTATTAACCCATTCTACTGTTTGTTAACTTTTGGGTTGTTTCCAATCTGAACTTGTTATGAATAATACTACTACAAAATTCTTGAACACATCTCTTGGTGTTTATGTGCATATGTTTCTGTTGGGTATGTATCAAAGAGTAGAACTGCTGGGTTATAGGGTATGTATACATTCAATTTTGGTAGATAATGTCAAATAGTTGGAGGGAGGGAGACAAAGAGGGAAGAGATATGGGAACATATGTATATGTATAACTGATTCACTCTGTTATAAAGCAGAAACTAACACACCATTGTAAAGCAATTATACCCCAATAAAGATGTTAAAAAAACCCAAGTCATTCTACTATGTGTACAATGAGGGGGTTAATGGACCACCTCTACAGACACAGCTCTAGACTTCCATGCGCCACAGTTCCCTGCCCTGTGTTCCCCTCCCCAGGACACTGTTTAGCACTTTATAGTCCCCAGTTAATGCTCTCCCCTTCCCTCCTTCCATCAAATAATATTTGTCTATCTTCCTATATGCTGGACTCTATGTGTGCCCTGGGGCTGTGGCACTGAAGACTCAATCACCGGCAGCGCAGATGGGGCTGTGAGGAAGCAGACTGGGAGCAGCCTCCTGCCCGCTGAGGGGCCTCCATCCTGGAATGGAAGCAGGCTCCAGGGAAGCAAGGTGTGGGTCCGCCAGTGAGCAGCCGCCCGCACCCTGAGACCACCTCACCGTCTGGCACGATTTCTCCCAGTGACGTGGAGAGAGCAGGTAGGCAGGGGACCCTGTTATCCTTCTTTCACCAGTGACAAAACTGAGGCTTGCTAAGATGATGTGACTTGTCCAAGGGCACACTGACTCAGGGCTGTTTTTGTTCTACCGTCACCAATTTTAAATGGTGGAGGTGAGGGGTATGTAGGAAGCCTCTGTGTTATCTTTGCAGCTCTTCTGTAAATCTAATATTATTCCAAAATAAAAAGGTTCTTTCGTCTTTTGACCCATCTCACCACCTTCTGAAATATACCAACAAAATCAATTAGTCAACCATTACTGTTCACTGAACACCTGATAGGTATAAGGTTCCATGGTACGTATAACCAAGGGGGTAATGAATATGTATCAAATGTGGTCCTTGCTCTCTGTGAGTTCTCAGGTTTCCCCATAGAAAAATAAGACATGTTCAAATGAAAAGTTATTTCTAATGGTACAAGGCAGTTTGATAAGTGCCAACAATACATAGGAGTACAAGGGAGATGGGGAGAGCAACCACTGCTAGGAGGATGTTTTTTTTAAATAGGGAGAAAGATTATTTCCTTCTACAAAACAAGTTCAGTGTTTTTGACTTAATGAACACTTTTGAAATACATGAGCACTTCAATCGATAGTACATACATTTTCTCAGGCTTCCTGCATTAGTCATAAAGAAAACCACCAAGTCATATTGATTCTACATCCTAAACATCCCTCACACTGACTGCCTCACTGCTAACCTCACTGCCACTGTCACGTTGTCCCCTCTCCTGGACCAATTCATTAACCATAGCCATCTCCCTTTATCTGGTCTAATCTCCACTCACCCTGACTCCCGCCGCCATTAGGTCCATGCTTGTACTGCAGCCTGAGTTAGTTTCCCATGCACTAAGCTGACAGCCCCATGCTTGGGTGGCAGGGGAACCTCAGGAGACTCACCTGAACATGGCTCCTTCACATGTGGCTCCGTCCACCTCTTTATCCCCTTCATTGCCACCTCCCCATTCCCCCAGCCCCTGCTGGGGTTCCCCCAAACCCTGCTTCAGCCATAGTGAGTTTCTTCCCACTGCTCAACGAAACTTTGCTCTTATGAGCCTCAGTGCCTTTGCCATTGCTGCACTCTCTTTGTGGAAAGCCCTCTGCCTCTTCGTGCCTATGGGAATAGTGGTTATTCTCCAACCCTCAGCTTAAAAATTCCCTTCTCTTGTTCCCTGAAGTTATTCACTTCCTTCTCTGTCTTCCCATAACATACTGCTACTGAGCAACTCCTGTATGTTGGACAAAAACTTGGCTTATCCACAGGATGGGGGAAAATATTTGTAAATGAAGCAACTGACAAGGGATTAATCTCCAAAATATACAAACAGCTCAGTAACAAAAAAACAACCCAATCAAAAAATGACTGGGACCAGAGGACAGACAGCAGAAACAAGAAGAACTACAATCCTGCAGCCTGGGGAACAAAACCCACATTCACAGAAAGATAGACAAGATGAAAAGGCAGAGGGCTAGGTACCAGATGAAGGAACAAGATAAAACCCCAGAAAAACAACTAAATGAAGTGGAGATAGGCAACCTTCCAGAAAATGAATTCAGAATAATGATAATGAAGATGATCCAGGACCTCGGAAAAAGAATGGAGGCAAAGATCGAGAAGATGCAAGAAATGTTTAACAAAGACCTAGAAGAATTAAAGAACAAACAAACAGAGATGAACAATACAATAACTGAAATGAAAACTACACTAGAAGGAATCAATAGCAGAATAACTGAGGCAGAAGAATGGATGAGTGACCTGGAAGACAGAATTGTGGAATTCACTGCTGCAGAACAGAATAAAGAAAAAAGAATGAAAAGAAATGAAGACAGCCTAAGAGACCTCTGGGACAACATTAAACGCAACAACATTCACATTATAGGGGTCCCAGAAGGAGAAGAGAGAGAGAAAGGACCCGAGAAAATATTTGAAGACATTATAGTTGAAAAATTCCCTAACATGGGAAAGGAAATAGCCACCCAAGTCCAGGAAGTGCAGAGAGTCCCATACAGGATAAACCCAAGGAGAAACACGCCAAGACACATAGTAATCAAACTGGCAAAAATTAAAGACAAAGAAAAATTATTGAAAGCAGCAAGGGAAAAATGACAAATAACATACAAGGGAACTCCCATAAGGTTAACAGCTGATTTCTCAGCAGAAACTCTACAAGCCAGAAGGGAGTAGCATGATATACTTAAAGTGATGAAAGGGAAGAACCTACAACCAAGATTACTCTACCTGGCAAAGATCTCATTCAGATTTGATGGAGAAATCAAAAGCTTTACAGAAGAGCAAAACTAAGAGAATTCAGCACCACCAAACCCGCTCTACAACAAATGCTAAAGGAACTTCTCTAAGTGGGAAACACAAGAGAAGAAAAGGACCCACAAAAACAAACCCCCCCAAATTAAGAAAATGGTCATAGGAACATACATATCGATAATTGCCTTAAACGTGAATGGATTAAATGCTCCAACCAAAAGACACAGGCTCGCTGAATGGATACAAAAACAAGACCCATATATATACTGTCTACAAGAGACCCACTTCAGACCTAGGGACACATACAGACTGAACGTGAAGGGATGGAAAAAGATATTCCATGCAAATGAAAATCAAAAGAAAGCTGGAGTTGCAATACATTAGATAAAATAGACTTTAAAATAAAGAATGTTACAAGAGACAAGGAAGGACACTACAGAATGATCAAGGGATCAATCCAAGAAGAAGATATGACAATTATAAACATATATGCACCCAACATAGGAGCACCTCAATACATAAGGCAACTGCTCACAGCTCTGAAAGAGGAAATCGACAGTAACACAATAATAGTGGGGGACTTTAACACCTCACTTACACCAATGGACAGATCATCCAAACAGAAAATTAATAAGGAAACACCTTAAATGACACAATAGACCAGATAGATTTAATTGGTGTTTATAGGACATTCCATCCAAAAACAGAAGATTACACTTTCTTCTCAAGTGCACACGGAACATTCTCCAGGATAGATCACATCTTGGGTCACAAATCAAGCCTCAGTAAATTTAAGAAAATTGAAATCATATCAAGCATCTTTTCTGACCACAACGCTATGAGATTAGAAATCAATTACAGGGAAAAAAACGTAAAAAACACAAACACATGGAGGCTACACAATACGTTACTAAATAACCAAGAGATCACTGAAGAAATCAAAGAGGAAATCAAAAAATACCTAGAGACAAATGATAATGAAAACACGACGATCCAAAACCTATGGGATGCAGCAAAATTAGTTCTAAGAGGGAAGTTTGTAGCAATACAAGCCTACCTCAAGAAACAAGAAAAGTCTCAAATAAACAATCTAACCTTACACCTAAAGGAACTAGAGAAAGAAGAACAAACAAAACCGAAAGTTAGCAGAAGGAAAGAAATCATAAAGATCAGAGCAGAAATAACTGAAATAGAAACAAAGAAAACAATAGCAAAGATCAATAAAACTAAAAGCTGGTTCTTTGAGAAGATAAACAAAGTTGATAAACCATTAGCCAGACTCATCAAGAAAAAGAGGGAGAGGATTCAAATCGATAAAATTAGAAATGAAAAAGGAGAAGTTACAACAGACACCGCAGAAATACAAAGCATCCTAAGAGACTACTACAAGCAACTCTATGCCAGTAAAATGGACAACCTGGAGGAAATGGTATAACCTTCCAAGACTGAACCAGGAAGAAATAGAAAATATGAACAGACCAAAATCACAAGTAACGAAATTGAAACTGTGATTAAAAATCTTCCAACAAACAAAAGTCCAGGACCGGATGGCTTCACAGGTGAATTCTATCTAACATTTAGAGAAGAGCTAACACCCATCCTTCTCAAACTCTTCCAAAAAATTGCAGAGGAAGGAATACTCCCAAACTCATCCTATGAGGCCACCATCACCCTGACACCAAAACCAGACAAAGCTACTACAAAAAAAGAAAATTATAGACCAATATCACTGATGAATATAGACGCAAAAATCCTCAACAAAATACTAGCAAACAGAATCCAACAACACATTAAAAGGATCATACACCATGATCAAGTGGGATTTACCCCAGGGATGCAAGGATTCTTCAATATACGCAAATCAATCAATGTGATAGACCATATTAACAAATTGAAGAATAAAAACCACATGATTATCTCAATAGATGCAGAAAAAGCTTTTGACAAAATTCAACACCCATTTATGATAAAAACTCTCCAGAAAGTGGGCATAGAGGGAACCTACCTCAACATAATAAAGGCCATATACGGGCTTCCCTGGTCGCGCAGTCGTTGAGAGTCCGCCTGCCGATGCAGGGGACTCGGTTTCGTGCCCCAGTCCGGGAAGACCCCAGATGCCGCGGAGCGGCTGGGCCCGTGAGCCATGCAGTTTATGATAAAAACTCTCCAGAAAGTAGGCATAGGGGGAACTTACCTCAACATAAGAAAGGCCATATATGACAAACCCACAGCAAAGATCATTCTCAATGGTGAAAAACTGAAAGCATTTCCTCTAAGATCAGGAACAAGACAAGGATGTCCACTCTCATCACTATTATTCAACATAGTTTTGGAAGTCCTAGCCACAGCAATCAGAGAAGAAAAAGAAACAAAAGGAATACAAATTGGAAAAGAAGAAGTAAAACTGTCACTGTTTGCAGATGACATGATACTATACATAGAGAATCCTAAAGATGCCACCAGAAAACCACTAGAGCTAATCAATGAATTTGGTAAAGTGGCAGGATACAAAATTAATGCACAGAAATCTCTTGCATTCCTATACACTAATGATGAAAAATCTGAAAGAGAAATTAAGGAAACATTCCCATTTACCACGGAGACAAAAAGAATAAAATACCTAGGAATAAGCCTACCTAGGGAAACAAAAGACCTGTATGCAGAAAATTATAAGACACTGATGAAAGAAATTAAAGATGATACCAACAGATGGAGAGGTATACCATGTTCTTGGATTGGAAGAATCAATATTGTGAAAATGACTATACTACCCAAAGCAATCTACAGATTCAATGCAATCCCTATCAAATTACCAATGGCATTTTTTACGGAACTAGAACAAAATAGCTTAAAATTTGTATGGAGACACAAAAGACCCCAAATAGCCAAAGCAGTCTTGAGGGAAAAAAATGGAGCTGGAGGGATCAGACTCCCTGACTTCAGACTATACTACAAAGCTACAGCAATCAAGACAGTATGGTACTGGCACAAAAACAGAAATATAGATCAATGGAACAGGATAGAAATCCCAGAGATAAACCCACGCACCTACAGTCAACTAATCTACGACAAAGGAGGCAAGGATATACAATGGAGAAAAGACAGTCTCTTCAAGAAGTGGTGCTGGGAAAACTGAACAGCTACATGTAAAAGAATGAAATTACAACACTCCCTAACACCATACACAAAAATAAACTCAAAATGGATTTGAGACCTAAATGTAAGACCAGACACTATAAAACTGTTAGAGGAAAACATAGGAAGAACACCCTTTGACATAAATCACAGCAAGATCTTTTTTGATCCACCTCCTAGAGTAATGGAAATAAAAATAAACAAGTGGGACCTAATGAAATTTAAAAGCTTTTGCAAAGCAAAGGAAACTACAAACAAGACAAAAAGACAACCCTCAGAATGGGGGAAAATATTTGCAAACAAATCAACGGACAAAGGATTAATCTTCAAAATATATAAACAGCTCATGCAGCTCAATACTAAAGAAACAAACAACCCAATCCAAAAATGGGCAGAAGACCTAAATAGACATTTCTCCAAAGAAGACATATAGATGGGCAAGAAGCACATGAAAAGCTGCCCAACATCACTAATCATTAGAGAAATGCAAATCAAAACTACAATGAGGTATCCCCTCACACCACTTAGAATGGGCATCATCAGAAAATCTACAAACAACAAATGCTGGAGAGGCTGTGGAGAAAAGGGAACCCTCTTGCACTGTTGGTAGGAATGTAAATTGATACAGCCACTATGGAGAACAGTATGGAGGATCCTTAAAAAACTAAAAATAGAATTACCATATGACCCAGCAATCCCTCTACTGGACATATACCCAGCGAAAACCATAATTCAAAAAGACACATGCACCTCAGTGTTCATTGCTGCACTATTTACAATAGCCAGGTCATGGAAGCAACCTAAATGCCCATCGACAGACGAATGGATAAAGAAGATGTGGTACGTATATACAATGGAATATTACTCAGCCATAAAATGGAACAAAATTGGGTCATTTGTTGAGACGTGGATGAATCTAGAGACTGTCATACAGAGTGAAGTAAGTCAGAAAGAGAAAAACAAATATCGTATATTAACGCATATATGTGGAACCTAGAAAAATGGTACAGATGAACCGGTTTGCAGGGCAGAAATTGAGACACAGATGTAGAGAACAAACGTATGGACACCAAGGGGGGAAAGCCGCGAGGGGGTGGGGCTGGTGGTGTGCTGAATTGGGCGATTGGGATCGACATATATACACACTGATGTGTGTAAAATTGATGACTAATAAGAACCTGCTGTATAAAAAAATAAATAAAATAAAATTCAAAAATCCAAAAAAAAAAAAAGACTGGAAGATCTTAGTAGACATTCCTCCAAAGAAGATATACATTGACCTCCATAGAAGGCCGAAAAGCACATGAAAGATGCTCAGCATCACTAATTATTAGAAAAATGCAAATCAAAACTATAATGAGGTATCACCTCACACCAGTCAGAATGGCCAACATCAAAGAATCCACAAATAATAAATGCTGGAGAGGGTGTGGAGAAAAGGGAACCCTTCTACACTGTTGCTGGGAATGTAAATTGGTACAGCCACCGTGGAGAATAGTATGGAGGTTCCTTAAAAGAACTAAAAATAGAGCTATCACATGATCTAGCAATCCCACTCCTGGGCATGTACACATGGAGAAAACCATAATTTGAAAAGATTCATGCACCCCAATGTTCAATGCAGCATTCTTTACAATAACCAGGACATGGAAGCAACCTAAATGTCCATTGACAGAGGAATGGATAAAGAAGATGTGGTACATATATACAATGGAAAATTACTCAGCTATAAAAAAGAACAAAATAATTCCATTTGCAGCAACATGGATGGACGTAGAGATTGTCATATTGAGTGAAGTAAGTCAGAGAAAGAAGGACAAATATTGTATGATATCACTTATATGTGGGATCCAAAAAAATAGTACAAATAAACCTATTTACAAAACAGAAATAGAGTCACAGATGTAGAAAACAATCTTATGGTTACCGGGGTGGGGGAAGGGGGAAGGGATAAATTGGGAGATTGGGACTGACATATACACACTACTATATATAAAATAGATAACTAATAAGGACCTACTGTATAGCACAGGGTACTCTACTCAATACTCTGTAATGACCTATGTGGGAAAAGAATCTAAAAAAGAGTGGAGATATGTATATGTATAACTGATTCACTTTGCTGTACAGCAGAAACTAACACAACACTGTAAATCAACTATATTCCAATAAAAATTAAAAAAGAAACTTGGCTTATTCATCTAAAAATTCGTTTCACAAACAATTTTTAAGTAGCTACCATGTGCCAGAGTTGTGGCAGGGGGAAAAGATAGGAACAGTCCCTGCCCTCTTGGAGGTCCCCAACCAGTGAGGAGTTTGGAGATACACAGAAGCAATTACAGAATGTGTGACAATGCTATGACAAGGGGCACAGGGCTAGGGGAGTGCATAGAGGGGCCCTTGCCCGGTCTGGGATAAGGCTTGGTGGTAGCAGGTCAGAGAGGGCTTCCCAGGAGAAGCAATGGTAAATGAGATGGGCCCAAGCAGGCATTTGCAATCTGTTCCCCCAGCAAGTTTTTCCAGGGCTAAAGCTGCATCTTATTCATTGTTGTGTTGCCCCATATCTAGGTCTGTAGCTACACATAGTATTCAATGGGTCCTCAGTAAATTTGCTTGCTTGATTCAATGAATTGTTGAGCAAACAAAATCGATGGGCAAATGAAAGCCATCTTACTCTGAAGCAAGTGGAAAACCTCAGTTTAACACCCCTGCTTCAGATATCAGGTGGTTCGTCTGAAGATGAAGGCTGTGCTTTGCCTTTGCATTTTGCATGCTTTATTGTAGTACTTCTTTGTGACCTTTAGATTCGGTTTAGTAATATACTGTGTGAGTGGTTTCCCATTGTTTTGGAGAGTTTGTGACTTTTGTTTCAGTATATGCTATAGGAGGAAGTAGTTAATTTAATTTATCAATGTTTGTGAATTTTATGGATAATATTTTTCTTAAAATGCTTGTAAAATTTTCTTCACATAGAAAAAGAAAAATTAAAGTCGTGAAGTTGGAGTGGAAAGAAATTGTAGGGGTGGTGGGCAGGCGGTAGGGGGAAGGGGTGGAGTTAAATACCAAGGATGACCTTGCCTTTAATTCCGGGATTTCAAAGCCATTTCCCATCCGATATCTCTCTTGTTCACAACCAGGGCCAGGCCTTTCGAGTGACCATACTCTACTTCTACGAGTGTGATGGTTAATTTTATGTGTCAACTTGCTGGCCACAGGGTGCCCAGATATTTGTTCAAACATTATTATGGGTGTATTTGTCAAGGTGTCTGGGGATGAGATTAACACAAATTGGTAGGTGGAGTAAAGCAAATGTGGGTGGGCCTCGTCCAATCAGTAGAAGGCCTGCGTAGAACAAAAAGTCTGACCTTCCTCTGAGTTAAACGGAGTTCCTTCTTCCTGACTGCCCTTAAATTGGGACATCAACTTTTTTTCCTGCCTTTGAACTCAAACTGAAACATCAGCTCTTCCTGGGACTTGAGCCTGCTGGCCTTCAGATTGGAGCTACACCACCATTCTCCTGGTTCTCAGGCCTTCAGACTTGGACTGGAACTGCACCACTGGCTCTCCTGGGTCTCCAGCTTGCCAACTAACCCTGCAGATCTTAGGACTTGTCAGTCTCCATAATTGTGTGAGCCAATTTTTTATCATGAATCTTTCTCTGTATATAAATCCTACTGGTTCTGTTTCTCTGGAGAACTGTGACTAACAGAATGAGGTCTTACTAACACCAGGTAAATCATCAACTGACAGATGCCAGAGCTGGGCATCAAACACCTCCCTCAGTTTATGGATGATGAAACTGCAGCCCAAGAAGGAAGGGTCTTCCTGTGGCATACTCCACCTACCATGTTCACTACTTAGCTGATGCTTGGAATCTCCTTAACTGGAAACCATATTTACAAAGAATACTTAAAATGCAAATATCTCTGGGAGAATAATATACTGATATGAATTCATAAGAGAATATAAATTACTTGATGAAATGTTTTCTGAAGAGCAATTTTTGGTGGGGGAAGGCAAGAGTACAAGGTGAAAAGATAGACATAGTTCCAACCCTCTTAGAAAGGGTGTCCTTGATGAATGAGAGTTTCAGAGATGGACAGAAGCAAGCCATGCACGATGGGCATAGTTTGGTTTTTAAAAGTGAAAGGAGGGGCTTCCCTGGTGGCGCAGTGGTTGAGAGTCTGCCTGCCGATACAGGGGACATGGGTTCGTGCCCTGGTCTGGGAAGATCCCACATGCCGCGGAGCGGCTGGGCCCGTGAGCCATGGCTGCTGGGCCTGCGTGTCCGGAGCCTGTGCTCTGCAACGGGAGAGGCCACAACAGTGAGAGGCCCACGTACCACACAAAAAATAAATAAATAAATAAATAAATAAATAAAAGTGAAAGGAGGAGGTATTTGGGACAGTGGGAGGTGGGGTCCAGGAAGGGCAGAGCAGGCCCACAGACTTCACCTCCTTATGACCTTGAGAGCTGGCCCAGACCACTGTTGTCTCTGTTGTGCTGGGAAGCTGAGACTTCACACATCTGAGGGCATGAGTGGCTGGAGCTGGCCCAATCCTTAATTTCAGTGAGCTCGCAAGAAATTTCTGGAAATACAGACTTCTAGCAGTAATGCTTGCCTTTTAAAAAAAATAACACTTTGGGGCCTCCCTAGTGGCGCAGTGGTTGGGAGTCTGCCTGCCAGTGCAGGGGACACGGGTTCAAGCCCTGGTCTGGGAAGATCCCGCATGCCGCAGAGCAACTAAGCCTGTGTGCCACAACTACTGAGCCTGCATTCTAGAGCCCATGAGCCACAACTACTGAGTCCGCATGCCACAACTACTGAGGCTTGAAGCCACAACTACTGAGCCCGTGCGCCACAAATGCTGAAGCCCGTGCACCTTGAGCCCGTGCTCCGCAACAGGAGAGGCCGCCATGGTGGGAGGCCCACGTGCCATGGTGAGGAGTGGCCCCAACTCACTGCAGCTAGAGAAAGCCCGCGCAGCAGCGAAGACACAACACAGCCAAAAATAAATTAATTAAATAAATAAATTTTAAAAAAATAACATTTTGTGTGCATGCGTCTGCCTTCCTGGCTACATTAGGATGTGTCGTGGGTAGAGTGGGCAGAGGCTGTTTGGAGTCACGAGGTGACTAGAAGCCTATTTTCAAAGCTTATGTGTAACTTTTCTGCTTTTTGCTTGTATAAAGCTTCTGATTGAGTTTTCTCTTTGGGTCAACAGCTTGAAAAAGAAAGCTGTGTTATGCCAATCTGGCCAGTACCATAATTGTCCTTCCTGTTTAGAGCAAGGGCAGCGGGCAAGATGGTGAGGATACTTGAAATCCCATTACACAATGAAGGTGAAGGAAATGGGGATGTGTTTAGTTTGGGGAAGAGACTCCTCAGGGGACTCGAGAGCAGTCTTCAGCTATTTAAAGAGCTGTTCTGTGGAGGAAGGAATGGAGTTGTTCTGTGTTCTCCTGAGGCCAGGGGGCTGGAGGAAGGTTACAGGAATACAGATTTTGATAGTCAAGAGTAAATGGGCTGCTTCAGGAGGTAGGGAGCTCCCTGCACTGGAGGCACTGGAGCATGGGCTGGACGAGTGCTTGGTGCAGGGTAAGCCTTAAGGGTTGGTTGGTCTACATTATCTTTAAGCACTTTCTAACCCTGAGATTATGATATGAAGCTATGGATGATGGTCAGTTGTCATGGATAGAGGAGTCTGAAGAAGTTTGTTATGAGCATTCATCCAACCAAACATATTGGTCTGTTGTGTATGAAGCACTCTATTCAGCATGAGAGACTAAAGTCCCCGTCCCAAGGGCACAAATGGCTGTAATACAAAGTGGAATGTTGTATAGGCCGTAAAGAGGTACACACTTCTCTTTCTCTTCTATTAGATATCTGAATCTGGATGAGCAGGCAGAGTTAGGCTAGCACCTAGGAGATTGTTTTAAGATGGCTAAGGAGAATGTGTCAGCAGAAGGGAGATGGCCAGGTGGAGGCTGAAAGGGGGGACCAGATGAGGAAGGTGGTGGGAGTGATCTGTCCCATGCTGTTCAGAAGGGGCTCCCTTGCCAGTACCCTGTTGTGCAGCTGGCATATCTAGTTACCACGTGCTATGGTCTGAATGTTGGTGTCCTCCCAAAATTTGTCTAATCCCCAAAGATGATGGTATTAGGAGGTGGGGGCTTTGGGATGTGCTTAAGTCATGAGGGTGGGGCCTTTGTGAGTGGGATTAGTGCTCTTACAAAAGGAAGTTCACAGAGCTCCCTTGCCCCTTCCACCTTGTGAGGACACAGAGAGGTGTTGGTTCTGACCCAGGAAGCAGGCTCTCACCAGAATGCAACCATGCTTGTGCCTTGATCTTGGGCTTCCCAGCCTTCAGAACTGTGAGAAATAAATTTCTGTTGTTTATAAGCCACGCGGTCTGTGGTATTTTGTTATAGCAGCCTGAACGGACTAAGACATCATGGAACATTTGACTCATTTAGCCCACTCCCTCTGCCCAGACACCGTGCTCACCAGTTAGCATGATGGTCATGATTTAGCTTTTCATGTTAATTTCTCTACAGGAAAGGTGTACGACAGAAGGACCCCATCGCAGCACTTATCTCAGTGTTCTAATCATTTGCTGGTCCATCTGTTACCTAGACTAAGGTTCCTTATGGCTCTCTCTCTTAGCTCAGGGCCTGGTACTTAGCAGGAATTCATGAAATTTTTGTTAAGTGTTGAAGGCTGGAGGGAACAATCACATCTAATTGCGGTGGAAGTGGGCAGTGGTCAGCAGAAATAGAGAAGTAACATTTGAGAGCCGGGCCTTCCTTGAAGTGCGAGTTCCTCATTCAGTACTTACTAAAGTCCCTATTATGTACCAGGCACTAGGCTAGGAGACACTGGGTATATAGAGATGATTGACACAGTACTTGCTTTAAAGGAATTCCATGCGATGGAGGAGACATTCCAGGCTGAAGGAGCTACATACACAAAGTCCTGGAAGTGCCTAATGTGTTTGAGGGGCTTTAGTGTGTGAGGCTGGAGATCAGGCTGAAAAAGGGCTAGACTGTAAAGGGTCACTAATCGAAATAGGAAACACTGAAGGATGATGTAGCCTTTAAACCTTGCTCTTCACAGGCCTGTCAGGCCAGAGTTTAGACTTTATCCTGGAAGCAGCAGAGAAATCAATCACTGGACACTCTAAAATGGATGAGTGACATAATTGAATGTGGGTTTCAGTAAATTTCCTTGTGGTAATGTGGAGGATGGGCTGGAATGTCTGGATACTGGGAGAGAAGTTAGAAGGCTACTGCAATAGTCCTAGCAAGAGATGGTGAGAGCCTTTGGGACAGGCATGAGGAGGAGACAGATGTGAGATATTCCAAAGATTAGATACAATAGACCACGGTGGCCAGTTGTGGAGGGCGAGGAAGAAGGAATCATTAGAGATGACTGAGATGTCTGGGTAATGCTTTCAACTGAAATTGGGAAGAAGGATTTGGGGAGGTGTGGCAGGTGCTGGTAATGAATTCAAGTTGTATATTCTGAGATGGAGGGCAGGTCATGAGGACATAAGGTGAAAAAATCCTGTAGGAAATTGGAAACATGGATTCAGAGTTCAGGGCAGAAGTAAGGGTCAGAGATAAAGTTTAGGGGTCATTAGCATTTGGGTGGTGACCAAAGTGTTGGAGAGAATGAGGTCCCTGTGGGGAGTGTGTTGAGGAACAATAGCCCAAAGACAGAACTCTAAGGCAAGGATACAGCCCATTCTTCAGAGCTGGTGGAACAGAAGCCCCGAAAGAGACAAAAACTGGCCAGAGAGATAGAAGGAGAATCATGGAAGCCAAGAGAGAACTGTGTTTCAGGGAAGGTGCCAGGAAGAGACATCTAAGCCTGCTTTGGAAGTCAGGGGATGTTTACCTAAGGAGGTGATGTCTGAATTAGTCTTAAAGATGGAGAACAGGATGATGCCTGGAAAGGGGAGGTCAGATCTGGCAGTTAGGATGCCCGTAGCCTCCACTAGGGAAGAGTCAATGGTGGGGCCAATAGACATATTCAGTGGATTGAAGAGTGAGTGCAAGGTGAGAAAGCATAGGTGGCAAATATAAACCATTATTTTTTGAAGCTTGATACTAAAGGGAAGGAAAGAGAGGAAAAAATAGGCTGAGAGTTGAAGGGGGAAGTTCCCTTAGGATGGGTGGCTTGAACCCCAGTGCACTTCTCTGCATCAGGTATGTTCATGCCCTTCGCCTAGATGATTTAGTCATTCCGTGAGTATATTGAGCAACTCTCAGGGTAGGGACTGTGTTGGGTGCTGGGCTGCAATGGGGAACAAGACCTCTCAAGGACCCGGTCCAAAGGGTTAAAGAGACAAATAAGAAATTTCTGGTCGGTGTGGTGAATGCCACAGACAGGGTCAGTATGGGACACGATGGGAGACACTGGAGATCATAAACCCAGCCTGGGGTTTGTGGGGGCTCCCTGGAGCAGGTGACATCTGAGCTGTGACCTAAAGCAGAAGATAGCCAGGTGGGGCAGGGCAGGGCAGGGCAGGGGAAAAGACATTCCAAGCAGAATGATTTTCCTGCAAATCCCGTCCCCAATTTTCTGTAAATCCTAGACACCCTGGATGCCCCTGGAGAACATGAGGAGCCTCCTGCCGCTTTTACCCCTATTTAACATGCTTTCGTGTGTCATAGTGGTTTTTACCCCCTCGTCTGTGTGTCTCCTGAAGCATCTAGTGCAGTGTTCAGCACATGGCTAAGGCTTAAAAATTTTTTTTACATGAAATCTTCTCAAGCCCAAGGACCACTATCGTGGCTAATACATTTTCAAGGGGCCCCTGGCAAGGTTAATAAATAGAGGTATAGGGCTTCCCTGGTGGCGCAGTGGTTGAGAGTCCGCCTGCCAATGCAGGGGACACGGGTTCGTGCCCCGGTCCGGGAAGATCCCACATGCCGCGGAGTGGCTGGTCCCGTGAGCCATGGCCGCTGAGCCTGCGCGTCCAGAGCCTGTGCTCCGCAACAGCAGAGGCCACAACAGTGAGAGGCCCGGGAGAGGCCACAGCATTGAGAGGCCCGTGTACAGCGAAAGAAAAAGAAAAAATATATATAGAGAGAGGTATAAAGGGAAAGGAAAAGTAGACATAGGAAGAAGAATAAGGCTGAGAGAGAAGGCTGGGTTGGGAGGTGGGGAGAAAGCAAAGAAACGAAGATCAAGTGTACATAGGGTGGTGAGGGATACAATTCCAAACAAAATCTAACCAGAACTCTCTGCTCCACGGAACCTTGCCTTTGGATTCTTTTCTGTCACAGGCAGAACCCCCTATTCTCCCTCTACTTTAGGGTTCTCCCACTGGAATCTGACTTCTAGACATATTTGAGCAGTTATATGCAACACAGCTGCATTTTCTCAGGAATGGGGAGAAGCTGAGAGAAAGAGGGGAGGAAAAAGAGCCCTCCAGACCCAACAATTTTCCCACTTCACAGGGTAAGCCAAGACAGATTTCAAATTTCCTTCCCTTGAGAGAGGGAAGCTGGTGGCTGTGTCACACTTCTAAATTGGGTACACAACTCACAAGCTAAGTTCTGTAGCACAGCAAAACTAATTTTGTCTTGCAGCTGGATAAAGTAAGGAAGAAAAAAGCTGGCATTACGGATTTTTGAATTGGCACCATGTCTTTCAAACTCCACCTCTTTCAGGAAATGTTCCTTAATGCAGTGGGAGGTGGTAATTTCACTCCCTCTCCCAATCCCTCCTCACCCCTAGAAACCCTGTTTAGAGCTGCACTTACCCCTTCATTTGTCGGTGTGACTTTGCTTTTCCCACCATCTCTGGATCCTTTGCTGAATTCTTTGTCTTTGTCAATAGGATCAACATAGATAATGTGAAAGAACTCTAAAAACAATGGAAGTCGTAGAGAGTAACGATGGTCTCTGAGGTTGTCAGTGTCACTGGTCCAAGACTGAAAGTTCCTAGGAAAAAGAACAAAGCCTCTTTGAGTTTCCTCTACAGTAAACAGCTTAGTATTATGCTGAATAATAGTATTGGTGGTTCCTGAATTAATTGTAATTGAAAAAAAAATTTTCCAGCCAGTTATCACAATATATACAAGAGAGGAAACAAAACTTCTAATTTAAAATTCAGAGCAATGTGTATCCTACAAGGAGTTGGATAAGCCACCTAGAATCATACAGTTACAGACAAGGTGGATTTCATGAGCTTTTGTCAATTAAGTTATATCTTTTCTAAAGGGCACTTAGGAATAAAGTTCCCTCCTCTTTCTCTAGAACATACTCCATATCAATTTTCATAAGCCTAGAGAAAAGCACATTTATCAAAGACCAATAAAATTATTTTTAAAATTTTATTTTATTTATTATTATTATTTATTTGGCTGTGTCCGGTCTTAGTTGCGGCACACGGGATCTTTTGTTGTGGCGCGTGGGCTCTTCGTTGCAGGACACAGTCCTCTCTCTTTTTGTGGCATGAGGGCTCCAGAGTGCACAGGCTCAGTAGTTGCCGCATGCGGGCTCTCTAGTTGTGGCGTGCGACACGGGCTTAGGTGCCCCACGGCATGTGGGATCTTAGTTCCCTGACCAGGGATTGAACCCGCGTTCCCTGTATTGGAAGGCAGATTCTTAACCACTGGACCACCAGGGAAGTCCCCCAAAACCAATAAAATTATTTTAGGCTGAAAATATTAGTGCAGGAGGAAAGAAGTGGCCGGGGTGTAGGCTCTAAAGATGAAAATTATATGAAGGTGTGTTTGTGACAGGTCATTAAATGTATTAAATAGTTGCTATGCCCCAGGCACATAACTGCAATAACTCATGTCTCGTCATGTTTCCCTCTCTGGGAAAACAATGTGTTGTGTGAAGATTACAGCTGGGGCTGAGAGATGTTGCCATGAGCTTTCCTCATAGTCTAGAGGCCACGAGTACCTCGTTCAAGGACCTTTTCAGGGATTTTTCTCTGGACCTTGAATATTCTCTGATTATTGGGGATGAAACATATTTGCCCAGAATAACAGTCTTGGTGAAAAGACATTTCTAACCATCATTTCACTGTTTGTCTTTGGTGAATTTTAGGCCCTTGATAGGTACTGCGGCTTAGCAAATGCTCCCAAATTCTATAGACAACTAGCGTGTATTTTATTTTCAAATAACTTTTCCTCTATCAAGATCTCAATTCTCACAAATATAGTAACTATAGGATCATTTAACAAGAGTTCAGGCATAGTTTGATCAACCATCTTTTTCTTTTACTCTATGCACCACAGACTAGAAGCGAAAGGTATGACTTTCTTTTATCTTCAAAGATGTTGAAAGTGAGGCCCAGGAAAGATAAGGATATTATTTCCTTAGGATTTCCTCAAGAGGATTTCCTCAGGAGGATCAAGCTTTGGGAGACTGAAAGGCTAGAACCCAGAGATCCCTGATTTTTCTTCTTTCATCTCAGACATGGTGAATTTTGTCTCACATCTATCCCTAGGGGTTGCTGGTGCTCCTTTTGACTTAAAGGTTATCTCTTCTTTATTTCGTGTGCTGCGAGACACGCCTGAAAGACACACCAGGCAACTGGATGGCTCCATGCTTGCTCAATGAGTCAGAGTGCATGAAATATTTCTTTAGGAAAAAGGGATACAGTCATCCCTCAGTATCTGTGGAGGGCTGGTTCCAGGACCCCCGAGGATACCAAAATCTGAGGATGCTCAAGTCCCATATATAAAGTGGAGTAGTGTTTGAATATAAAGCACAGCCTCCCATATACTTTAAATCATCTCTAGATTACTTGTAATACTAATGCAATGTAAACTCTATGTAAATAGTTGGCATGCAGCAAATTCAAGTTTTGCTTTCTGGAACCTTCTGGAATTTTTTTTCAGAAGGCTAGTTGAATCCGTGAATGTGGAACCCCTCGGTACAGAGGACTGACTGTGCTAACTTGGTGTAATGATAAGGCAGTGAAATAGAAGAGAGGGAAGGGGAAGTTGCCTTAAGAAGAAATGATCATAACTTATTGTTATTGTTTCTTAGAAATGTAATTAAACTGGGGGAACTGGGGTGGCAGGGCTGGGATAACTGTAAAGGTTAAAACATACAATCTAGGGCAGATCAGGCAGAAAACATGTGTTTAAACACTCAAAAAATCTGCAAATTATATGTGAGATAGCCCTGAGTAGCTAAGGCTAAGCATGAGAATCCATCTATCTGGTGGGAAAATGACAAACAAGATAACAAAAAAGCACAATCTTTCTGGTTGACCAATATAACCACCATGGAGTTTGCAAAAACAGAACCATCTGTTGTGTAAGGAACCATGGAGAGAGATTCTGTATTTATAGAATCCTGAGTGGGAAAAAAAGGCAGATTAATAAACTTTTTTTTTAATTCACTAATCTGAAATCCACTTTTCTTCTGTTTCTCTGCTGTCAACATATACCGTGTTTAAAAACAAACAAACAAAAACCCAGTCAATTTAAAAGCAGACAGACTTGCTATGACTAATTTGAGAACTCCCAAAGTGGGCTCTTTTCCAAAAATACATAGCAATTGACAATACTGGCAGCTCAGTCTTAGGGGTTATGATACAACTACAGACCCTGAGGCTGAATCAGATGTTTACTGCTAGTTTGGGCACAGCAGGGTAGTTTGCAGAGGAACTGTACAACCCTTAACTGTTCCTGGTATGGGGCTTTAAAATGAAATCTTCCCATAAACAAATGTTTCCAATGCGTGTACCTTAAGCAGCCTACCTTAATAATTCTTATTTTTTCCTCTTGATTTCTTTTTTTTTTTTAATTAATTAATTTTTTGGCTGTGTTAGGTCTTCGTTGCTGTGTGCGGGCTTTCTCTAGTTGCAGCGAGCGAGGGCTACTCTTTGTTGTGGTGTGCAGGCCTCTCATTGCGGTGGCTTCTCTTTGTTGCGGAGCACGGGCTCTAGGCACGCGGGCTCAGTAGTCGTGGCTCACGGGCTTAGTTGCTCCACGGCATGTGGGATCTTCCCGGACCAGGGCTCGAACTCGTGTCCCTTGCAGGCGGATTCTTAACCACTGTGCCACCAGGGAAGTCCCACTCTTGGTTTCTAAAATGGAAGTTTTTCAAGGAAAAAACTTGTAGTGGGGGCCAAGAGCACTATTGCTTTTCAGATGTTGCACGTTCCTTCTAAAACACCTATTTCTTTGTTGCCTCCTTAGTGCAGTAGGCAGCATGTCAGTCTCATAAAACACATATTTCTTAATGAAAATATGTCATAAAATTATTTTCGAAAAGCTAACATCTTTAGCTGGCATTGCTTTTCCACGAATACCTCTATGTGTTATAATTACTCTGTATTATGATGGAGGAGGTTGGAAATTAAAGTGATGATTCTCTTCCAAAAGCCTTCAAAGGGATGATAGGATCACATTTCTTTTTTGTCCATTTTATTAAATTATTTTTCTAGGAATTTTCCCTTCAACTAAGTTTTCATATGTATCTTCATAAAATTATTCATAGTATTTTGTTATCGTGTTTAAATATCTATAGGATGGATGGTGATGTCTCCTTTTTCATTTATGATATCGGTTATTTTTTAAAATTAATTTTTATTGGAGTATAGTTGATTTAAATATTGTGTTAGTTTCTGCTGTACAGCAAAGTGAATCAGTTATACATATACATATATCCACTTTTTTTTTTTTTTTCAGTATCTGGGCCTCTCACTGTTGTGGCTTCTCCCGCTGATGAGCACAGGCTCTGGACGCGCAGGGTCAACGGCCATGGCTCACGGGCCCAGCCGCTCTGCGGCATATGAGGTCTTCGCGGACCGGGACAGGAACCCATGTCCTCTGTATCAGCAGGCGGACTCTCAACCACTGCACCACCAGGGAAGCCCTATCCACTCCTTTTAATTCTTTTCCCATATAGGTCATTACAGAGTATTCAGTAGAGCTCCCTGAGATGATCCCATTTCACTCAGTGAGTTCAATTAATTTTGCCATGAGGAACTCCCTGGGGGTCCAGTGGTTAGGACTCGCTCTTTCACTGCTGTGGCCAGTGTTCAATCCCTGGTCGGGGAACCAAGATCCTGAAAGCTAGTTACAGCGGCCAAAAAAAAAAATTTTTTTTCTTTTAAACCATGAATTCAACTGTGTGGACGAGGAGGCAAAAATAAATGACATCACCACTTACTGGGTGTCTATGTGCCAGGTAATGCACTAAGCACATTACAGCCTTTATCACATTTTATCTTCCCAGCAGTGCTGCACATTATTATCTTCATTTTACATGGGGGGGACTGAGGTTCAGAGTGGTGAAGCAACTCACTGCAGGACACACAGCTAGTAAGACACTGGCCTGTTCTTGGTTTCCTGTTAAATGGGATACACAGTATATTTCTTGGAGGTTTTGTTCAGCATAAGGTTATACCTTCTGCTGCTAAATTGTTCAAGTAGTTTCTTGTACCAAGTGTGACCTGGTTCCTTAAAAATTGTCATTTAATGAGAACCTATGGGCTAGACACTCCGCGAGGTGATTATGCACCTTATCTCCTTTAATCATTACAGTTCTAAGAGACTGGGTTCTCTCCATTTTACGTATATTGAAACTGTTTTGGGAGGTAAAGAAAGTTGCTTAAGACTGACGAGTTAGTGAGAGGCAGAGCCACGGACGGATTCCAGGTCTCCGACTCCAACGCCAGAACGAGCTTTCCCCAGGACACCAGTGTTTCCATTTGTCAGTTCCGGCACTAGAGAACCACAGTGCTGATTTAATGTTTGTCAAGTGTTCATAGTGCCCTGGGATCTGGCACTTCGATGAGAAAGCTGTGGCAATACCGACCTCTCTGTACACCCAGCCAAGAAGGCAGGACGGGAGGCCTGGAGGGAGAAGCCCTCACATTTAAGTTTCGCAACAGAAGTGGTCCCCTGGAGGCTGCTTGGCGAGCGCCACCTCTTCCCTCGGGCGGGGAAGACACAGAGGGGTCCCAGGCCCCTCCGAGGTCCCGAGCCATGCGGCAGCTTCGGCGTGCGGTTTCGGGTCGTGGGCCTCAGTAAACAGCAACTGGCTAGTAATCCAGCGGAGAAAGCCAAGCGGAAACATTGCCGCGCCCGCACCCCTGGCCCCCCAAAACCGGGACGGGGATGGGGACGGCAGCGGAAACTGCTACGGCGGCGGCTGGCAGAGCCCCTGTGCTATTGGCCCCTCCCTTCCCGCTCCCGGAAGTGACGCGCATCAGCTCCGGAGTCGGGGAGGGGCCCCAACGCAGCCGGGGGGTTTGAGAGTGGCGGCGGCCGCGGAGCGATTGGCAGGCTCGGCCGCGGCGAGGAACGCCCCGAGCGCGCGCCCGGCGGGTAGCGGCCCCGACGACCCGCGCCGCCGCCGCCGCCGCCGCCGCCGCGTGTGGGGGCGGGGAGGGGGGGGCGCGAGGAGCCGCGGCTGGGGCGGCTG
>NW_006798649.1:1672608-1680958 GCF_000442215.2 Lipotes vexillifer | reverse complement strand
GGCGCGAGGAGCCGCGGCTGGTGCGGCTGCGGCGGGAGATGCGGGCGGCTGCGGGCACCCGGCGGGCTTGGCTCGGCCGCCGGCGCCTTCTCCGGCTCCGCCGCGGGGGTCGCAGCGGCTGCCGCGCCATCCTCGAGCTCCCAGCTTGAGAAGGCGGCCGGCAGAGAGGAGCATCGTGTTCGAGGCGGAGACCCAGAGGGAGCCCCGCGCGCGGCCTCGGTGAGCGGCCAGCCCCGCACGCCCCGTCCACCCCGCGCCCCGTCGGGGTCTTGAGGCCCCCCAACAGCGGGGGACGCGGGCGGGGGCTCGCGGCTCGCTGCACAACAGGAAACGAGCGCATGGGGGCGGGCGCGGGGGTTGCGGCGCGCGCTCCCCTAGGGATCCGCCCCTGCCCCGCCCCGCCCGCTCAGGCGGCCCTAGCCCCGAGGCGCGCAGGTAGATGCGGCGCAACCCGCTCCGCTCTCTTCGCCCCTTATTTGGTGCCGCGAGGTCCCTGGGGCAAAAGGTGGCAGTGATGTTCTTTTGGGGGGGTGGGGGCAAGAGGGGAGCAATTCTGACTTTCTGTAGTGACAGGAAGTTGGAAAGTGAAAGTACAGTAATTCAGTGCTTACCCAGGCCCGGTGAGGTTGCGGCTCTTCCTCTGGACTTTGATCTCCTCTGGGGCACACGGTCATCCGTGTCTCTTCCTCTCCCCAAGCTCGCTATTCATCCGGTGTCAAGTTTCATTTCTTTTTCTATTTCTCTCCCGCAAACCCCCTCCCCTCTTTACTTTCCGCTTAATGTACAGCTGTCGCGAGGCTGGTGGCTTCTTCATCCCTAAGAAGATCAATTGGAAACATCTTTTGGGGGCTGAATATTAACTGGCTTTGGCAGGAAATAAAGGGCATTGTTGACTGAAGTAGTCAAACGATACACAATTGGCTTTTTCCCAGGCTATTGCTATTTGAAGTTTAGGGCATTTAAAGAAAGACTCTGGAATTTTATTCCTCATCAGAACGGTTCACGCATTTCTTTGGTTGGTGGATCAGAGCCTCCCTCCCTCTTTGCCATCTCCCACTCACCGCCCCACTGCGTGGAAAACTTGGTGCTTCAATATTTAAGACTGTCAGTGGTGTTTTCATTAAAATGTATTGTGAATCAGTTTTCCCTCTCAGGAACTCTCCCCTCTTTAATTTTATTTAAATGTTAAAACTGCGTTAAGTGGAATCCATTTAGGGAAATGTTGTTTTTAAGTTTCATGGTAATGTAACAGTACACTTTTAATATTCTGTTAGTATAGGATACTGTACACTTAGATACACCAGATTACTTTTTGACAACTACGATGATTTTAAGTCGAAACTAGGCTTGATACATTTCATAATTTGCTTTTGTTTTACTTAAGCAGCACTCTGAATTCGGAGACATTTATTTTTGGGGTCTTAGCTACTGTTTCTGAAAAATAGTTGGGCCATGGGTCACCACAGCAACTGGACTATGTGTATTATAAACATGTTTAGGGTGGGAAAGGTTTCACTTAATAGAGGCTTCCTTTCCCTAATGAGTTACTTCAACATGCTCCTTTCATTTTAGCACAGGAACTAATCTACTATCTTTGAAGTGTTAAGTTAGTATCAGTTATGTTTTCCACATTTAATCCCTCAAAAATCAGATTCCTTCATTTGGATCAGTTAAGTATTTCCCTCCCTCATTATACTTCTACTAAAAATCTCTTTTAAAACTGTAACTTCTGGAAAAAACTGTAATTGTAGAAACATTGAGATTTTCGTGAGAAGAAAAATAAAGGGTTTTGGGGTTTTTTGACTGAGAATAAAAGTAATATTTTTGACTTTATTTCACTCTTTGTAGTTTTAAATAACTGTCTTCTGTAACTTTTTTCCTTTAATTCTCCTTTATGGCTGAAGAAATTGTTGAATTTCATATTAGTAGCACACTTTTAGGAACTAAAATGAAGAGGTTCAGCTTAACTATACGCCCAGTGGTTCACCACCTTTTCAGTCAAAGAATAAACTGTTATCAAAATTGAATGAGTAAATTATTCCTTTAAAGTACCCACTGAGGATGTCCATTTTATGTCTTTGTTAGTTTTTCGCAAAAGAAATTTTTTTTTCCAGTACGTAAGTCCCAAACCACAGTGCCCATTTTCTTTCACAGCCATTTCCCATCCCCGACGCACTGTGAAGTACACTAAAGAAGCTGCAGCATTTTCCACACAGTTGGGTTCTGCCCTGCAGTATGCAACAGCCCCACCAGCGTTTGGCTCAGTACACTCTCTCTCCTAATAACCAAAGGGAGAGGTGGAAGGTAAACCGACACCACCTTGGGAACACCTCCCATTTGCTCAGGATGGCACTTGTATACTCATTGTGGAGATGTTGATGGTTCTTTCTTTCTTTTTGCATGTATTGCTTAGCCATTATAAACCTGTAGGGCTCAAGCACTATCTGCATGATAGGCATTAAGACTCTAGGATTTGGTTTGGGGAATTTTTCCAAAAATAAATAGAATTACAGGCACCAAATTTGTAATAGTCTTGAGATTCCGGTTCTCTGCCCCGTTCACTTTCTTCTTTCCTCCTCTCTCCTCTTCCCCTCCTTTCTAGCTTCAACATCATCACCATTATCATTCTCTCACACATATTCACACACTGCTGTAAGCATTGTTGATAATGAAGATGATGTTTGGAAATGTGGAGACTGAGTTCTCTGGTTAAGCTGAAATTTACTGGGAAGTGGTTGTAACAGATTTAGACTAACAAATGTTTAAATGGGAAACATGTAATTAAAAAGTAACTTGCAAAAAAAAAAAAAGTAACTTGCCATGAACAGGCATTATCAGAAGAAAAGTCTCTGCAGTAAAGTCAGAGAAATGGCAGGGACCCCCCCCCCTCACCTCCCCGCCCAATACTTGATGGATATAATATAAAACCTCTATTTTAACCCAGCTTAAGTGAGGCTATGGGAAACTGATTTCTAGTGAGCTTAGTTATTTAGCATTAAAGTAGCATTACACATTTGTACATTATTATCACTTAGTATCTAATAATGTAATACTTCTTTACAACCCACTGGTGATGTGAATGCTCTTATCCATCTAGGGAAGTGGTTTCCCTAATGAACAGAGTATATGACTGTGATGAAAGAGACCTAGATTCATGGCCTGTTTCTCCATTAACTCTGTAAATGTGGGAGGCATCTCCTCTATTCTATTCTTTATTATTTTCCCAACTCTACTTTTGGATGACAGCATCTCTGTATAACCAGCTTCGTAGTGATAACAGGATAATTGGAGGACTTTTTGAATGTCTCAGAAAAGTTACAGAAACTCAGATATTTTCTAGTATAGTTCCTCATCTTTGCCCTTTTTGGAAGCAGACATTGTTGACCCTTTGTGAGTTGTACATAGTTAGAGTTAGGTTTCTCAGGCCTAACTTTTGTATTGTTTGTAGTGTTTGTTTTTAATGTCTTTATTGAGATATAATTCACATACCATAAAGTTCACCTACTTAGTACAGTTCAGTGGTTTTCGTATATTCACAGAGTTGTATAACCACCACCACGATCTAACTTTAGAATATTTTCATCACCCCGTTAACAGTCACTCCCCTTTTCTTCTCCCCACCCATTCCCCATTCCCAGCCCTAAGCAACCACTGATCAACTTTCTGCCTATTCTGGACGTTTCATATAAATGGCTGGCTTCTTTCACTTAGGGTAATGTTTTCAAGGTTCATCCACTAAAGTAGCCCACATCAGTATTTCATTCCTTTTTCTGGCTAATATTCCACTCTGTGGTTGTACTACATTTTGCTTGTCCACTCATCAGTTGTTGGACATTTGGGTGGTTTCTGCTTTTTTGGGTATTATGAATACCACTGTGAACATTCCTGTGTAAGTGTCTGTGTGGACATATATTTTCATTTCTCTTGGGCATATACCTACGAGTGGAATTACTGGGTTATATGGTAACTCTGTGTTTAGTATTTTGAGGAACTGCCAAACTGTTTTCCAAAGTGGCTGCACCATTTTACATTCCCATCAGCAATGTATGAGGGTTTCACTTTTCTCCACATTCTAGCCAACACTTGTCATCTGTCTTTTTGATTGTAGACATCCTAGTAGGTGTGAAGTGGTATCTTGTGTGATTTTGATTTTAATTTCCCTAATAACTAATGACACTGAGCATCTTTTCATGTGCTTGTTGGACATTTGTATTACTTTTTGGAGAAATGTCTTTTCAAATCCTTGGCATATTTTCAGTTTGTTTTTTAATTGTAAGGATTCTTTATACTTTTTGATGAAAGTCCCTTATTATTTGAAAATACTTTCACCCATTCCAAGGATTGTCTTCTCACTTGATGGTATTGTTTGCAGCACAAAAGTTTAAATTTTTGATGTGGTCAATTCACCTGTTTTTACAGTATTTTAACAGAATTGATTTCATTTAAGTCCTGTTCTGATCCAGTGAGATCTAATTCATAGATTTAAAAAGGAAGGTTTTTTGTTTTGTGCGTGTGTGTGTGTGTGTGTGTGTGTGTAAAGTTCAATTATAGACTTTTTAGAATGTGCTTATATATAGCCAGAGTTTCTGCCCTAAAGAATTCTTCCTACGAGGGTGAGAGGGAGACGCAAGAGGGAGGAGATATGGGGATATATGTATATGTATAGCTGATTCACTTTGTTATAAAGCAGAAACTAACACCCCATTGTAAAACAATTATACTCCAATAAAGATGTTTAAAAATATATTTAAAAAAATTCTTCCTTATAAACAAGGTGTTTGGAAGTTTTTGTGAGGAAAATAACTTTGTGAGAACATTTCCTTGCTGCTCCATTGCCTAAACCAATGGTTGTTAACTGAGATGATATGGTCCCCCCAGGAGAACATTTGGCAATGTCTGCAGACATTTTGATTGCCAAATTGGGCAGGAGGTGCTACTGGCATCTAGTGGGTAGAGGCCAGGGATGTTGTTAAACTACAATGCACAGGACAGCATCCAGGAACAAAAAAATAATCTGGCCCAAAATATCAATAGTGCTGAATTTAGGAAACTCTGGCCTAAATAGGAAGATCCTAAAACTTGAGATACTGAAAGATATTTCAGTTCCAGTCTTGATAATCAAAGGTTGCTAATCAAATAAAAGGAGGATCTATGCAGGTGGAATCCCTGTGGACAGAATGGTGACAGGACTTGTAACTTAGGGAACATTTTGCTGAATTTTCAGTGCTGCCAATTTATGTGTAAATTACATTTATGATAATGGAAACTATTTGGAGGAGAAATACCAGTGGAGCAAAAGTAGATTATTCCCTATACCTCTGGGCCACCCTGAGACACACAACATATCCTGGCAAATAAACCAGCTGGGCTAATTTAGATAGATGCTGAAATGGTGGTCTCCTCAGAGAATATGACAATGAGTTTTTAAGATAAAATTTAATAACAGTGATACTCTACTGGTTGGCATTCGTCAGTCTGCTCCTGCAATTTATGAAACTAGCTTTATCTCACAGCAAGACTTTTCTTAAGCAGCGTGGCATGCTTAAGAGTTTGGACTCTGGATCCAGATTGCCTGCGTTTAAATCTCAGCTCCACCATTTACGTGTGTGACCTTAGACAAGTTACTTAACTCTTTAATGAATCAGTTTTTTCACATGTAAAATGAGGCGGCAGTAGTATCTGTCTTATAGGATTGTTGTGGGGATAAAATGAGTAATTAGTCTAATACAGTTAGAGTACTTAAAACAGTGTCTGACATATACGGTTGGCTGTTAATTGTGTATCTTATCCGATGCCTCTTTCAGCTCATTGCTATGGACAGTGCTATCACCCTGTGGCAGTTCCTCCTTCAGCTCCTAAAGGAGCCTCAGAACGATCACATGATCTGCTGGACCTCTAATAATGGGGAGTTCAAGCTTTTGCAGGCAGAAGAGGTGGCTCGTCTCTGGGGGATTCGAAAGAACAAGCCTAATATGAATTATGACAAACTCAGCCGAGCCCTCAGATACTATTATGTGAAGGTAATACACATCCACCTCAAAACAAGAATTGATCCTTCTCTTCTGGTGAGGTTAGAGGTACTAATGTCCTGGTTTATTTATTTATTAAAAGAAATTTTTTTTAATTGAGGTATAATTGACATAAAGTTATATTGGTTTTGGGTGTACCACATAATGATGCGATATTTGTATACATTGTGAAATGATCACTGTTCTGGTTTATTTTAATTCAATTTATTTTACAGCTTCAGCAGTTTGGAATCAGGAAGAAAGATGTAAATGTTCCAGGTGTATTTCTGCAAATTCTTATTCAGTACCCAACTCCCATTTCTCATATTTTATTCCTAATTACAGTTGTCTTTAAAGAAAAATTGATTATGGAGTTGGAATAAGGAAAAGGAAATTTGAGATTCTTGAGGATGAATAAATACTCTTGTTTATATCATAATTTACTTTAAAAATTGTCTCATATTTACTCATTGTTTTAGCTCTACTTAAGTTTTACTTTTTAGTTTAACCTGGAACACAAATTAATACCTTAAAGAATAGCTGTTAATACCTAGATGTGACTTCTTAGTTAAAATTTTTTTTGTTTAATTTCTTATTATTTTGAATACATTCTTGGGCACTGATGTAAAATAAATGGCTCAAATGGGTAGAATTAAAGTGAGAAGCTGGGATCTTAATTCCTTTCACCTTTGAGTGGTTGATGTTATCAGCTTTCCTGGATGGAGAGATGAGGTAAGAAGCAGCTGGAGTTTCTGAAGGAAGTAGGAACCTTAGCAGAAGTAATATTCTGAATTCCTTTTTTGCTTCCTCAGGATGTGAATGGCTTGTACCTTTGGAGTTATTTGAGATTGCAGTTCAGAAATTTTTGACTTCATACAGATACTTGGCTGACAGTGTTAAGCAATTAAAATCTTTCAGCTTTTATGTAACATATTAGTTCAGTTGTTAATAAGACATTTAAATGTTTTTAACTTGTACTCCATAATAGTAGGAACTGTGTTTGGTATGGCTAGATAAATTTAGATGATTTTGAAGCTTTCAAGTAAACTACCTATCAAATACAGAACCCCATTAGGTCAGCTTTTTCATGGGGGGTGGGTAAAGTTTAAGAAATGCTTAAGAAAAGTTTAAGAAAGTCTGAGAGTGTTTATTTTATTTATCTACAGAATATCATTAAAAAAGTGAATGGTCAGAAGTTTGTGTACAAGTTTGTCTCGTACCCAGAGATTTTGAACATGGATCCGATGACAGTGGGCAGGGTTGAGGGAGACTGTGAAGCTTTAAGCGTCAGTGAACTCAGCAGCAACAGTTCCAAAGATGTGGAGAATGGTGGGAAAGAGAAGCCACCACAGCCTGGTGCCAAGACCTCTAGCCGCAATGACTACATACACTCTGGCTTATATTCTTCATTTACTCTCAACTCTTTGAACTCCTCCAACAGGAAGCTTTTCAAATCTATAAAGGTTGAGAATCCAGCTGAGAAACTGGCAGAGAAAAAATCTCCTCAGGAGCCAACACCATCTGTTATCAAATTTGTAACCACACCTGCCAAAAAGCCACCAGTTGAACCTCTTGCTGTTGCCATTTCTACTGGCCCAAGTATTTCTCCATCTTCAGAAGAAACTATGCAAGCGTTGGAGAATTTGGCTTCCCCCAGACTGCCTTCTCTGGAAGCACCAACTTCTGCATCTAGTGTAACTGCCGCTTTTACCACCACACCACCTATTTCGTCCATGTCCCCTCTGCAGGAGCCTTCTAGAACACCTTCACCACCACTGAGTTCCAACCCAGACATGGACACAGACATGGAATCAGTGGCTTCTCAGCCAATGGAACTTCCAGAGGACTTATCCCTGGAGCCTAAAGACCAGGATTTGGCTTTGCCAGAAAAGGACAAAACAAATAATTCATCAAGGTCCAAGAAACCCAAGGGGTTAGAGCTGGCACCAACCCTGGTGATCACGGGCAGTGATCCAAGCCCACTGGGAATATTAAGCCCATCTCTCCCTACAGCTTCTCTTACGCCAGCACTTTTTTCGCAGGTAACACTTTCTTTCTTATTGGTGCCGCATTTTTTTTTGTTTTTTTTTGTTTTTACTCACCTTTTAAAACAAATCCAGAATTTATAACCTCAAGTTCTCATTTGGCTCATAGGCTTGCCTTACAGAGGTTATATGACCCTGTGAAAGTAACCCAATTCCTCACCTCAATTAGGATTGTCAAAATAAAAGGTTTGGAGTATTGTGTTAAAAAATTCATTGTTCTACAAGTAAATAAGTATTTGGTTTTTCCACTTTCTCCTAAAGAAAATAAGTATATTCTCTCTCTTTCTTTTTTTTGCG
>NW_006798649.1:1654996-1672483 GCF_000442215.2 Lipotes vexillifer | reverse complement strand
GGGGGGGGGGGGGGTCTTATAAAACAACAGTGATAATCTCAAGGTAGAAGACAACAGATCCTGAGGTCCTTACAAGTTTGTGCAGTTATTTTCATTAGCTATTTCTTAACTTGCTCATCTCATATAACATTTAAATAGTTAGATTACTCCTAGACCTGCACATTATTAAGGGGAAAATATGTTTGTGACTCAGTTACCCATAATTTCTCCATACCAAAATTCAGATTGGTTTTGTTTTTCTATTTGAAAAAGATTCTACCAAAAACGGGTTAGAAAATATTTTGACCTTTATCTTACTTGGGTTGTAAAAGTAATTTCTGAGTTTTTCCTCATGATAAGATTTCCGACTTGGAGATACTTGGAGTGGAGATTTGGATTCAGAGCTATTTGTGTATTACAAGGGTAAACATAATCCTGATAAGCCATTTAGTTATATTTTTGGTTTGTGTATTGCAGACGCCCATCTTACTGACTCCGAGCCCCTTGCTCTCCAGTATTCATTTTTGGAGTACTCTCAGCCCTGTTGCTCCCCTAAGTCCAGCCAGGCTACAAGGTGCTAACACACTTTTCCAGGTAAATTACATAAAAGCTTGTCTTCTGTAACTGGGTGTGGTAAATGAAGAAAGAGGCAAAAAGGCAGTATCCACTCTTCAGTTAATCATTATAAAACTTCTACTTAATAAGTATTCCTTAGATTTATTTTTGACTTTCTAAGTGTTAATTTTCTGGCCAGCAAACAACTCAGATAAATATTCACGACAGTTTCCTTTTCATTGTTTACTATCCTATACATTTGAATTAGACCAAGAATTGTTTAAAACTGTAGTAGATTTTGAGCCTATCCAATTTTTTTTTGGTCATTTTAAATGCTAGAAATCCTCTTTTCTAAAAAAAGAAAATATATATATATATATATATATATATATATATATATATATTTTAGAGGGGTTTCCCCTTTTAACTGAGGATTTTAAAAAAATAGAGAAAACTCTTGAGAATAGTATATCAAATACTCCCATTTCCCCCCTCATTCAGAATTGATATTCATCAGCATTTTAAATATATATATTTTTTAAAATGAATATTGTATTACCTCTTAACCAAGATCTTAGGAAAGATCTCACAGCTTGCTTTATTTATTTATTTATTAAAACCCTGCAAGGCAGGTATTATTAATCTTTTTTTTTTAAGGTATTTATTTTTGTTTAATTTTGTCTGCGCTGGGTCTTCGTTACAGTACGTGGGCTCTTTGTTGTGGCGTGTGGGCTTCTCTGGTTGTGGCATGTGGTCTCTAGAGGGCACGGGCTCAGTAGTTGCAGCGCATGGGCTTCTCTCGAGTTAGGCTCTCTAGTTGTGGCGCACGGGCTTAGTTGCTCCGCGGCATGTGGGATCTTAGTTCCCCGACCAGGGATCGAACCCTCGTGCCCTGCACTGGAAGGTGGATTTTTAACCACTGGACCACCAGGGAAGTCCCGGTCTCACAGCTTTAAACCATTACTTTGCCCAGAACATCTAGACTTTATAACTTGTAGGCTTTCTTGTAGTTGATTCATTCACTTATTCAAGGGTGACTCCCTGGGAGATTTTCTTAGGTTTTGTAATTTAAATTTTCATTTGTTCTTTTGGAAATGGAATGGTGAGGGGGAAAAAAAGAAAGAAAATTAAAAATCTTACTACTTCTGCAATTTGTTTTTTGCAAAAACATAAATTATTGAATAGGGTGTTGAGAATTTTCCATATTTCATTTTACATTTCTCTTTGCCTCTCACAAACAGATAATTGAATTAAGAGAGAAAGTCATAGTGCTCGTGTAGCTTCAGCCTGGAATCTCCATATAAATTTGGTCTCAGAATACATGATGGGGAGCCCTTTTGTAGGATGAGCACCCTGCAACTATTTGCAGCAGTTAAGAGATGGGCATCTCCTCTGGACCTCTTTTTGATAGTCTGTGATTTGCTATACAATTGAATTATACTCTGTAGTGCATGCTGTCATTTACTGAACTTTCTAAAACCTTCATTTGAAGTCAAGTGTGAACCTGTGTACCTTAGCATCTGAGGGAAAGTATAGGTCTGTTCTTTCCATTCCGTCAAGGTACGCTGGAGGGTGTTAATATTTAACATGTAAGACAAACAATTTTTTAAAAGTTTTTGTGACATCATATTCTTCCATGATAAACAATTACTGCCTTTGTCCTGTGAGCCACTGCAGGTGGATGTCATGTTCTGCCTCAGGGAATATAATAGGGACAGAAAGTGAAATTAAGGGTTGCATAATAGGATGATAATGTGTTTTATTTTCTTTCTCAGTTTCCTTCTGTGCTGAACAGTCATGGGCCGTTCACTCTGTCTGGCCTGGATGGACCGTCCACCCCTGGCCCATTTTCCCCAGATCTACAGAAAACATAACCTATGCACTTGTGGGATGAGAGAACCAAGGAATAAAGAAACAGAAAGACACCCAACATGATTACATTTAAAGTGAGCAATTGATACATCACAATGCTGATAATAGACTATTGTGATTTCTGCCATTCTCCATTAAAAATGCTTTTTTAGGATTCCCTTTGAATAGGACTCAAGTTAGACTGTGTATAAAAATGCCTTAATTGGAGTCCAGACTCCACCTCCCTCTTTTTCTTTCTTTTTAAAAAATATTTTGAACTTTGTGTTAAAGAAATTTTTGGTGGGGTTTAGCAGCTGGCTATGCTTTGCAAGAGAATTAAGAACAAAGTTACTCCTCCTGCCTTATTGGGACCCTTTGGCCAGGAAAAAAATTATGCTTTGAGCATGTTATATAAAGAAATATTAGTTAAATGAAATTGGCCATTATCTTTAGGACTTTAATGTGCTCTGTTGAATACTGAGTTGTGCATAAGCAGCAGAGGAAAAAGAATCATTCCTATTCACACAAAGTAAGATTGGAGCAGGACTATTGGGTAGATTCTGTTTTGCTATGAACTATAACGTATGTAAGCAACTCCAGAAAAAGGCACCTTATTTACATTTATTCAGGGTGGATCTCTTAGCCATATGTGTGATCTTGTCTGAACCTGTCAGCAGAGCATGGAGCTAGCTAGTTTATTCCCACGTAGGGAGATTTTTAAACCGGGGACTTAAAACAGTATTTGGAACAACCAGTGAGAACATGGGACCCCATATCTGGCACAGAAATGTCATCTGCTCTCTAGGTGGTATGATTATACACCCACGGAATACAGTATGGTAAATGATGGCTTTTAGGGAGATGAACCTGGGGTTTGAAATTTTGAGGCATCTCTGAGTCAAAGATTCAATTGAATAACTTGAAACAACGTGTAGGGCTTTTCTCAGTTGGAAGGTACCGGCATGAAGGACCCTTTTCTCTGTTCATTTTATCCCATTTTCTACCGTATATTTGTCTTTAAATTTAAGGTTGTTAGAGGTTGTGATAGTTTTAACAATGTAATTAGGAAGATGAAAAGCAAAGTGAAGCCTCCAAATCTGTAGTGAAGTAAAGATATGCTTATTTCTTTGAGTTTTTTTTTTTTTTTATAAGGAAGGAGCAGAGTTCATTTGGCAATGCTCATACATAGGGATTGGATTATTCATATTAGTAGTGAAAAACTTAGGCCTTCATCTCTACCAAATTTATAAAATATTACCATATAGTAATCAGTGCCAGGTGCAGACAGATTTGTTGATCCCCTAAACTGATTTGATACCAACATCACAGTTGAGTCTTTTGAAAAACTTGGCTTTAAAGTCCAGGATCAGATGATATACTGCTACCACCACCACCACCCTGCCCATTAAACTAGTCTTTTAACCCTAGAAATAGTTCCTATAATTAACCACCTGAAGTAAATGGAATAAGGGAGTAGTAAGGACTTGAGGGCTCAAAGTGACACTGCTATAAACCAGCATCTTCCAGATACATAAAGTTCACTTTGTTTTTTATACAGTATGGAGAAACTCTAGCATAAGATGTCTATGCTTGTTCATTAGTAGCAGAAGGACAGTATTCAGGGAGCTGCCTTTATATTTGTAGTGTTGGAGACTGTTACTGGTTCATTTGTGGTTATCAGCTGAAAAGTTCTGTTCCTGAGATGTGCAATAGCAGTGTTGAAAGGTAGTGTTCAGTAGTGATGGGGAGCAGACATACTGGATTTTCTTCCCATATTGAATCATTTCGTTTGCATGCCTCTTTGGAATTAGACTGCTCAGCAGCACTTTGGACTAGTTTTTATTAGGTTAATTCACATTTTGTACATTAGATAAGTAAATATTGATGGCTTGATTTAACTAGATATTTTAAATTTTGAAAGCACAAAAGTATCTTATTTTGAGTCAAAGGAGAAGAGCCATTGGTTTGTTTTCATAGATAGTATCTTTGATAATTAACCGTCTCAGCACAGGGGTGCCTGGAACTAAGGGCACCATTAAAACTCAGTCAAAGCAACTTCCTAGGAACCAGTTTTAGTGAGTCCTCTGCCTATAAACCTCTCCCAGAAGTCTCTGAGAGCTGTGGGCCTTAGGAGGTTGATGATGATCTGCTTTCTCTTTGAGATCCACTATTTTGGGGAAGTTGGTGTGTGTGTTTGTGTGTATGTATGTGTTCACTTTTTTAAGTGAAATGAAACTGCAACCATAGTGCAAGTGTGTATGAGGCAGATCGTTCTATTTGTAAACTACCTCCTTCCTGGAAAAGTCTCTGTTTTGTATTTTTTTGAACATCCACAGTGTTCTTCTTAGCATCAAAAGGTGACATACCACTTAAGATCAGTATTCACTGGAGAGACTTATATTTGGTAGCGGTAGCTGGTATCCATCACTAGTCACTTTGCCAGGATGAATGCTGGTGGGCCAAAGGAGCCCAAGTTAAGATAGGGGAGCAGGTTTAGTGAGTTTTTGCGACTTCTGCTGTGATTAGCTTAACTTTTCATTTGCTCTGGCCGATATCTAGTCAGTTGTATGCTGTGAGATGTTTAACCACCAGGCTTGCTGAAGGGAAAAAAAAGCCCTTAAATTGTAGCATTTGCTGATTCCCACCATGTAAGTTACTCCCTCTGTGGCTGATTTTAAGCCACCACCTTGGAGTTGAGAAGAAGGGCGCACAGTTGGCTCAGAGCCACACACTCAGCCAGCGAACCACTGCATTTATTTCACCCTAGGGTGGATTTTCACATAATTTCTAAAATAATTTTTTCTTTTTGGCTTGTCACAGTGCTTTTGTGATATAATATTCCTCATGGCATATTTTATGTGTTCAAAGGTGGAAACTTCCATTGATTTTTTAAAAATTTATACATGATGGAAGAATCCAGAAACCCTCAAAAGGTCAGCCTTATGCTTCTTTGAGTTAAAATATAGGTTTAATTTTTCTACATCTTGGTGGTTAAAATACAGGTAACAGTAATTTTTTTCTTTAGATTTTGATGGGGAAAATAAGCCCATGAGCCTATAGTAAAAGGGTACTAGATTTTTTTTTTACACTGGATTTTTCTTACAATTCCTTAACGATTTACATACTATATTAGAGATCAAAAAAGGCAGCACTGACTGTTGAATCTATTTACATGGCACAATTTTTAGTTTTCTCCATACTGTGTGTCACGTAGGCTTGGAGGAGACAGTAAATCAGAGGCTTGGAATTCTGGAGCTGTAACTGCAGGCTGTTGATATTATCACTTCAATTCCATTCACACTTGGCATTGTGTGATGTCTAGTCTAATGACATCGTTTCACCCTGATCTCAGAACTTGTGTTATGATTCTAAAGTTCTCAAAGGGAGTTTTGTATGTTTCTAGTGAATTTATGCACGTGAGAGCCACTCACTGGCATTTCAGAAAAGCAGTCTCCAACCTTTTTGAACACACACCTTGATCAATAAAAGGCTTTGAACACAAATACCCTATTGCAAATTTATATGTATATATGTTGTTATATACTGCTATACTAAAGTCCTATATACACTATAAGACATAACACAAAACAGAAATTAAGGATGGCATAAAAATAAATCTTGAGTAGAAATTCTAATAGTTTTTTCCTGCATCCAGTAGATTGTCTTGTGCACCCCCCCCTGGAGGCATGTACTCTACTTTAAAGCCCCCTGACTCAGGGTTTGTTTGTCAGTCTAATCTTGAAAAATACAATGTGGAAGCTTTGGTTGTGATATATGGGGAAATCCTTTACATATTTGATTTGATTTTTATGTAAAATCTCCAGTAGAGATTAGGAATTTTTCAGCAGAGCTTGTCATCAACTTTCTGAAATTTCTTATTTCTTTTTCATGAGAAATTTCTTTTTCATATGTTGCCAAATAGCCCATTACCAAATGTTTTCCAGAGCTTCATGCTTATTATTTTTGACAGCCTGTTGTCTCTTTCCTTTTCATATTAGGTGTGACTTTATAATTTACTTTTATTTTACTAGCTGCTCTCAAACTTCTTTTGGCCTTATTAATGTTACATTTTACCAACAATTTCAGAATTATTTCAAGTTGCTTTATGTTAAAATACATAACAACCTCCATTTTCTTGCTGCATTGGTAAGTTTTTTAAATTATTATTTTTTTGGTAACATTTTGGCATCTGAACAAATAAATATTTTCTTGATGGGTCTGTTCTATCACTTCATTTATTGTATGTATTTTATTTACCCATGCCAGAAATCTAGAATTGTGCTGAGGTGCCATTCTTAGGTGTGTAAACAAGTATGGCGACAAGTGCAGGTCTCTGTGCAGAAGCCTGGAGCTCTGAGTGAAGGATCACAGCAACAGGAAAACTAGACTCTTCATGAAGTACATAGTCTGTGATCTGAGGGTGTGGCAGGATGGAATTGAGAAGTTAATTGTTCAATTCATAGTAGTGAAGTGGAGGCCAGCCATAATTATCTTGAGCAGGTACTCTGACCAGAGAATTAGTTTGATGGAAAGTGTTTGGTTAATTATCTTCTTGGTTTGGGGTCAACAATTAATCAACAAATAAACAGTTGTTACTGTTTTTAATGCTGCTGGCGTTGCCTGAAACAAGGTGCCCTGTTATTTCTCTGTGTCATCAGAATTCTGCTTACTGAAGTTGAAGTTTTAATCTTAGAATCTAGAATTCTTGTGGGTGGTGGTGTATTAAGCAAGAAAAGAAGGCGGTTTGATTTCATTTCTCGTACTTGGTGGAACCTGTTAGGATGAAAGTCATGTTTTCACCTGTAAACAGAGCAGAACTGAAAAGGTGAGTTATTGATGTAGTATAAATGTTCCATTTGAAGCTGCCAGTTTCTTCAAGCTACTTTTCTGAAAAATAAAATTGTGATAGATTGACAGCCTGCCAGAAAATAGCAATTTCTAGGGTGCTGCCATCCACACTTAGCTGTTGTGAAAATGGAAATCAGAGTGGTTTGTGTGAGAGGGGAAAGGTTGGCTCTAAGCTTTCTATAGAAACCAGGAAATTCAGGCTGTTGTTAACGTTTTAAATGAAACCTTTAACAAGAAAATTTATGAGGGATACAATCAAACATAGTAAGTCTCTTGAACTCTAATCTTTTGAGTATAATATAGATCAAGAAGGTTTATGCGGCTTAAGTTTTTATTGTAAAATATTTTGGGAAACTAGAGCATTTCTTTCCAAGTCATTCTGATTGGCTGAGTGCATATATGTGTGTGTATATATACTGATGTATTGACTGAGTATATGTTTGTGTGTATGTGTGTAAATAAATCTATTTTTCAGAGGGAACATATGGTCATCCTAGTCTAGGATGGTTCCTAGGCTATTTTATACTAAAACTTAAAAACAAAACTTGGCTGCACTTTGCAGTTGTCACTTTTTAAAAATTAATGCCTTGCACATTTGTTTTTTTAAATGCATAGAATCATAGGCCTTAAAAGACTAATTGCTTGTCTACTCTTTAGAAATACTGTACAGTGCTACATGTGACATACTCTAAGCAAAGTCATCTTAAACTGTTTTCTTATATTCATGTATTATTGAGCAAATAAGAATGTTCTAAAAATTTCTACATTTTTGTGTAAAATCCTTGTTACATTGGGTTCTAAGTTTCTCAGAGAGGAGGTTTATACTAGACGTAGTATTTCTAAAATACAGATTTAACCATGATTGATATAGTGGTGGAGGAATTCTGGCATTGTAGCTTATTCATCCTTTTGAACTGTACATAAAAAGCATTAGCAGAAAACTCAGAGTATCTTGGGCTGAATGGTCTTCTCAACTTTGCCTTGTTTCCCACCTCATAAGGGCCCGTTCTTGTTCTTGTCCCCTCCAAGGATTATGAGCCCTGCGAGGACAGGCCTGGGATCTTCTGGACAGGTTGGGGGTGGGGAGGTGCCCTGTGGCTGGGCCTGAGTTCTAGCCAGTCCATCATTCAAGTTTGCCTAGAGTTCAGGGGTGGGAATGCCATATACTGGTATGAAATCACTTGGCACTTTTTGGGACACCATTATTAGCACTGTTCTGTTTTTAATAACTGGAAGCACTTAATGATTATTTTGTTTAATTTCATCTTGAGGATATTGAGGGTCAGGGAAGTTAAGGTTTATTGCTTGCTTATGTTTTCTGGAACTTGACTATTTGGAGAAGGGATAAATGGATTACCCAATGAGCCATTCTAGGCTCTGTAAGGTATGCTGTTTTGGCTAGGATGCTTTAAAATAATTTACAAGCTTTTAATATTCTGCTTTGTAGAAATGTATGACTTTTAATGGTTTGCAGTTGGTAGATTATACTCAACTTTGTGAATTCGCCAACTTTAAGTTTCTTTTCTGTTTAATCATTGTTGCTTATTGTCTGTCAGGTAGGGGACACAGTCCTTTCTAAGACATTTCATACTTTTTGTTTTTGATGGCAGTATTACGAAGGGCCTTTAAGTGTACATTACATTCATTGCTTATGTGATAAAGTAGCATATTGTATGAACTTCCCTGTTCAGTATTAGTGAACTGAGATGCATATATGTAAAGGAAGAAATGAATGCAATTAATTTTTGATTACTTGAGGCCTATTTATTTGGTTTGGCCATTCGACCTTTTCTAGTCACAATCATATGTATTCCTTCACTTTTACCTTCTAGCAGTTTCATTTATCTTTGTGGGTAGGGAAGATTAAATATGAAACTCAGTCCAGTCATTTTGCTACTGGTTGGCTTTGGTTTGAGGCAAATAAAATTTTTGACTTAGTTTTTTAGAATTCTGCCCTTTACACTAGATAATCAAGTTGGCTTTAAAAAAAGTGTACAATTAATTTTGTCCTTTGAAGAACAAACTAATAATTTTCTGTGAGCCCTATTGGATCTTCAAGTATGGATAACATTTGAAAATTAAATACTGTTAACATTTTTGATTTTCGCCCACCCAATCTGTAAGTCAGAAAGAGAGCATATGTCTGCTGTGGTGTTAACACAGAGAGATGTATTCTTTTACCTCAGCGTCTTACTTTGGCCTCTGTAATAAGAACTTGTCAGGGTGCTTTTCTTAAACTCCAATTCATTCAGCTGAGAAGACAATTACTTCATTGTTTATTCTTCCCCTTGTTTATTTTATTGAAATCTCTCTCTAATAATATCTAGTATCCACTACTTTTGTATAAACAGAATACTTACATATAATGCCAGTGCACATCTACCCAAGACTGCATTATTGTTAAAGTCTCATTAACAACTTGTCTTGATTAATCTCAGTTTAATTTACATGAGGGAGACCTTTGAAGTATTAAAATCACTTTCTTTTCTTTTTCCTAAAAAAGCAATTCAAATGATGGTAACTGCTAACATTAAAGTCACATTAATTGCTGATGCAGCTGGAGAGAAACTGCCACATCTTCTAGCTAAGCAGTCTGACTCAACGTGTTGGGAAGCTAAGGGATGTTGTTTTAGGGTAATTAGTATGGCTGTAGCCGGAGCCTTCAGCTCTACATGTGTGTGGCAAAAACACTTCCCAGAGTTTAGGTTGGTGAGGAAGAATATGCGCTGGCACTTTGAGGGCTTTATAATATGCTGCTTTTAGGAGGGAAAAGTGTAGTTGATACTCAGTGCACCTCCAGACATAGTAAGGGGTTGCTCTGAATAACCAATCAGGTGATCTTTTTTTTCTATTGCTTCAAGTTTTATGCAAAAATAATTCTGTAATGATGATATGCATCTTTTTAGAAAGATGATACATTTTTAAAAACTATTTTATATAAGAACTGTCAGAGGAATCTGCTTTGTATAATGGCAAGCTGGCTTTAAGAAAGCACTGTATCAAATTTACTAAAGTCCAAAATTATATAGATATGTTAATAGATGTATGTGCAACTTGATATGGACAATTGTATTTTTTTAAATAAATATTTTTAACAAAATGACTTTCTGAATTATTTCCCTCCTCTCACATCTGTTGAGGTAGTCTTTGTGTATTATATTCCCGTCTATGCTAAATGTGGGTAAGGAAAGTTCCGCTTTCCCAAAGGTTATCATTAAAACCTGGCCTTCAACTATTTGATGTGTATCTACATTAAAATACTTAAAGCCTGTGTTGAGATAGGTAGTGAAAAGGGGAAACTGTAAAATGACTGTTGATATAAAAAGGAATTAAAAGAGTACTGACTGGCTAGAAAAATTATTTTCCTTGTGAAATCTTTTTATTTTACTTTTAAAATTTATTTACATTTTTTTAAAGTATTTAAATTTTAACCAGGTTCTTTTGTTTCAGTCCTTTGTAAGAAGCAGCTCTTGCTTATTTCTGCTCTAGGCACTGTTTCTTCACGTAGTTTTTGAGATTAGAAACTAGAGACTTCAGTTTGTTCAGCAAATGAGGTGAGGCCTTTTTAGAACTGGTCTGATAAAATATACATGGGGGCAAGTGGGGTTAATAGGTGGCAAAATCACATCAGAGCTCTGTTTCATATCTCTAGATGAAAATAAGAGTAACAGACTGTTCCGCAGGGGACGACAGTTCACTAGCCCTGGTGAGATGTCCCTTCAGATGATGGGGCGATGTTCACTCAGCACAGTGGGTGGTAACCACTTGTGAGGACTGCTGGATTCCCCTAAACCAATGTTCTCAAAATGCATTGCCTAGAACAGTAGTCCCACGAGGGCGAGTAAGTTTGGGAAATAGGGTCTTCACCGCTTGGAGAGTTGAAGTGCGTATTAGAATATTAAAAGCTCTGAGACATCTTTTAGTTTTAAAAAAAACCTGTTTAGGGCTTCCCTGGTGGCGCAGTGGTTGAGAGTCCGCCTGTCGATGCAGGGGACACGGGTTCGTGCCCCAGTCCGGGAAGATCCCACGTGCCGCGGAGCGACTGGGCCCGTGAGCCATGGCCACTGAGCCTCCGCGTCCGGAGCCTGTGCTCCGCAACGGGAGAGGCCACAACAGTGAGAGGCCCGCGTACCGTAAAAAAAAAACCCCAACCTGTTTAATCCACCGTTTTCTAACCTTTCTGACTGCTGACACGTCCTCTTTTGAGATGCATAATGTCTATTTTGCAATTATCAATATTTTCTGTGTTTCACAGATGCCATCTAATGATAAAACGAATATCCTAATATTGGGTAATTTACCAGGGCTGGCATTATTAGGTAGGAGATAATCATTAACAGTTGTAAGATTTCACACTGATTGTCAGTACAAAGCACTGCACTTACTGGAATACACCCTGTAACGGAAGGGAGTCCATGAAGTTGACTTCATTTGGAATAATTTTCCAATAAGAGGGCATTATATAATGAAAAATGAAACAGGGATAATAATTTCTAATAGCTGTGCAAGTTAGGTGGCAAGCATTGGTGGCAAGGAGGTTGCTGGAACAGAGTTGATTTTATGATTCTCATATGTTTTGAATACACATCATTTGATAGAAACCCCTCTCTAGTCCAGGTCACCTTCCATATTGCCAAATCCAGTGGCCGATGTTCAGTCCACATGGGACCTTGGAGCAGCACTAATTACTTCCTCCTTCTTAAGATATTCTTCGCATGCCTTCCAGGAAACCACATTCTCTCCTGAACTTCCTCCTACTTCTCTGGTTGCTTCTCTCATTTACTCTAATGGATCCTATTCTTTTTTTCAAACCTCTCGGTGTTGCAGAATCCCAAGGCTCAATCTTCGATCTCTCTCTACATTTACTCCCTAGATGACTTCATTCAGTCCCGTGGCTTTAAACATTCTTTATATTTAGGTGACCACAAAGTTTGTATCTTCGGGCTTGACTTTTAACCTCTAGATTTTATATCTATCAGCCTTCTTGACGTCCAAGATAGCATCATAAAATGAACATGTCCTGAAACAACTCTTGAGCGCTCCCCCGTTGTCTTAAGGAAGACCATTTAAGGTCTTCCTTAAATGGCCTTATCACATGCCCATAACACAAGTCAAATGCCTTCGGGGTTATCCTTGATTCCCATCTTTCTCTCATGCCCCACACCTGATTTATCAGCAAATTGTCAGTGTGACTTTCAAAATATACTTTAACCCAATCACTCTGACTACTGATGCTACCAACATTGTCCAAGCCACCACCATCTCTTACATAGTTAACTGCAATTATACCCTTTCTGGTGTCCCCAGTTTCATCCTTGTTCCACAGCCTCTCTCTTCTTCACACAACAACCAGAGTATTACTTTTAAACATGTAAATCAGATCATGTCCCTTGCTGCCCACAACTCTCCCAATAACCTCACCTAACTAAAAAAAAAAAAAAAAAATCCACATTCCTACCATGGCTTATATGATCTGAGCCCCCAGCTACCACCCCAACTTATTTGCCACTCTTCCTGCTTCCTCACTGCACTTAGCCACACTGGCCTGCTTGCTGTTCCTCAGACACTATAAGCATATTCTGTCTAAGGCCCTTGCTTGCACTTGCTGTGTCCCCAGCCTGAAATACCTCAGGTCTTTGGATGGTTGCTCCTGCCTCTCATTTCGGTTTCTGCATAAATGGCACCTCTTTAGAAAGGCCATCGGAGCATCTCTTGACATTCCCTCTTCCTATCCACATTCCCTGCTTTATCTTTCTTTATGCACTCAATTATCACTCACCCTGTGGCATGTTACTTGTTTACTGTCTTTGTGAGGCAGGGACTTCTGTCCCATTCTCTGCTGTATCTGCACCTGGATCAGTGCTTTAAACCTAGCAGGTGATCAATAAATCTTTTTTAAATGAATAAATGAATTCTCTAAAAGACTTCTTTTTATGTCACTGTGAATCTGGTATACTTCCAGATTCTGGTATACTGATGGGTTAGATTCCCACATCCAAGTGGCAGAAGGAAATCTGGGAACAGGGTGATTCCACAGCACTCTGAAATGTCAACACCCTTCAAAGATGATCGGGAAAAAAGCCTACTTTCTCTGTAACTGATATTGAAGTGTGGTATAAAACCTACCTGCTTCCCCTTATTCTGATCATATGTAAGAGGGAACAGTGGTTCTCAGTCCTCCCTCAGAGTTTTGTTTCTTCTAAAATATCAGCCATGGGAACCTATAGTATGAGAGAGACCTGTCTTTGGGGAACATTTGGTCATCTTTCTGAGCTTTTATAAAAGGATCAACTGTCCTTCATAATGGACAACATGCTTATTAAATTTAAAATATTTTATTTTAGGAAAGGTACTCTTAGATTTGTTTCAATCTTGTTTTCTATATTCACAAGTTAATCATGATCACCTTAGATATAGCTATTGATTCTTCTTTCTAAATCTGTATAAAATGGATGTTTTCTTGAAAAAAAACACAAGAAAAATATAGCTGCTTTCTTTTTCCGCAGGTCAGTCACTCACTCTGGTTAGGTTGCACAAATAACTCTGGCTGCCATCTAATCCTTTTAAGTGTTTACAGGCATAGTTAAAACTATACCCCTAGACCACCAGCTTTCAAAAGAATTTGGATCTGTTTGATTTACAATAAATATGTACCAAACATATGAACAGTTTCTAAGCTGCTAACGAGGAGGTTTTAAAAATAAAAATTGCTAACAGTTATTAAGCAAATTTCTATGTCAGGCATATGATAATTGCTTTACACAAATTCACTTAATTCTTTCAGAATTCCTTTGAGGTAGGGTAAGGTTCTTTTAGAAATATCACTTTAAAGATACAAAAAAAGCAAGACTGGAAGAGCCTCAGTGATCTGCCCAGGGCCACACAGCTACAAGGTGAGGCCAGGGCTTGAACCAGGTCTCTCTCTATAGCCAGATTCTCACTGTGACACCATGTTGATGGCAGATGGAGCTGGCTAACATGACAATGCCGATGGTTCCAGGATAAGCCTTTGGTGTGGGGCATGTGAACTGCTCCACTTGGACAGGTTATTGAGAACCACAATCCACTTATTTTATATTTATACATGTACATTTGTATTTACACAGAGAAAGTGCTGGTAAACTAACACACAAACAGCCACTGTAATAGCCATTTCACTACTTACAGAAGTCTCAGCACTCTTAACCGCTCCAAGTTGCTGAGTTTGCATTCTGTCTCTGTATTACTACAGGATTTGATCTGGACAGGAGCTGATACTCCTTGACAGACACTGCTTTCAGTATACTGCACGGCTCGAATTGGTCAGTCGTCCAGCTTTATGTTAAAGAAAATTCTGACGTGATATAAAGAGTTTTTTTCCCTATAGAAGATGTAAAGTTTAAATTAGATATTTTTGAGAAATTCTTAATGCGGTTTCTATACCTTTTATAAGCCATTCAATGTCAGTAAGAAAAGCAGAAACTCTATCCCATTCTCCCAGACAACTTCTGGACCAATTAGCATTGATGATTAGCAGTGGTATGCTGGTAAATGTTTATCAAATGGCTCTCCAAGGGGACAATAAAGCCATGATTTGTAGCTTTTGCCAATTTCTGTGGTGTAAATACTCCCTCCATGGCTGATCTCAAGCCACTAACATGTTATCACTGAAAGTGGAGTTGGAAAGACATACACGGAAGCATACCTTTATATAATATTTCTACCCTGCAAGCACAATAAATAACTTCAAGAGCATAGGTATAAAAAAGTTAGGAAGTGATGAGTTTTGAGTAGTTACAGTTAAATTACATTAAAAACAAAGGTAATAAGTTTCTCTAATTTAATTTTAAATAATGGCTGGGTTTAACAACCAGCTCTCAAAATGAAAACTTAACAATTGGCTTTTATAAGCTGGTAGGAGCTAGCCCAGCATACCACTGAAGTGCCCCAAAGGTAGCAAGATTCAACTTTTCCTTTCGATGTTTTCGATTACAGACGAACTACTGACAGCAGCAGCAGGAGTTGGAGGGCCTTTGGACTATAATAAGTAAAAGCACGTAAATCCTTTGAGCATGCCAGGGAATAACCTGGGGTTTGTTTTGGTTAATTTAAAGTCTATCTACATATAGCAATGATCATCGCTCTTTATAATTTCAACTTATTTTTTCAAACTTCAACCAAGAGTGATCTTCAAACCCAGGGTGTGGTCCATGAAGGAGGCGGCCAGTGGAGCGAAGCATCTAGCTGTCTTCTTCCTTCCCAGCTGGGTATCCTAGCCCGCTCTTACCAAAAGTCTGAGCCAGGGAAGACGAGAGTAACTTGAATAGCCAGGTACACATCTAATGATTTGCCCAGGGAGGACCCAGGTACCAGAACTCAATTTAATTTCTTCTACCCAACCAAGTATTAGTGAAGACTGGAACCAAGGCATCGAGAGGTTGCCTCCGCTGCCACCCCAGCTTTCTTCAGCCCTTTGACCTGAGCTAGTGCTCAAGAGGCCGGAAGTCTTCACCAGCCTCCTCCATCTAGTTTTACCTCTGGTAGCACTCCAGGCTTTCCATTCCAAGTGCTTTGTCCTGGGTAGGAACTACAAGAGAAAACACAGGTAGCATGTTTGAGCAGTTCTGATTAACTAGCCCTTATTCATCCCGACGGCTTACTTTTTGTTTCTCTGCCATTCAATGGCTCACATTAGGAAGCCGAGTGGAAAGTCAGACCTACTAGTTCTGGCAGACTAGTCGGTGGAGGCAGTTTGCTGAGACTAGTGTCTAGGGCTTGGGGAATATGTTTTGTTTTGTTTTGTTTTGTCTCCCGTGAACAGGGAACTCATTAAGTCTTACTCATTGGATATTCATCAGAGCTTTCTTGAACGGTGGCCTAACTGAAGGCCCTGTGCCGAGTGCTGGACTGAACAACTCTGGTACCTGCCACCTCAGGCACAAGGATGTAGTGTGTCCTGACTGGGGGGCCCACACTGATGTTTAAAGGGAGTGTATGATCACCTACTGAGAGACAGGACCATGGATGCCTGACCCTTCAGTCTTTCTGTGATTGGTATTTTACTTTCTATGAAGAGGATAGGGTTCTGCCTGGGCACCTTCTCTTAAGAACTGGCTATGTGCACAGCTGGTTCAGTTGCTGGGACTCTGAGAGCTCTGGGTGGAAAGGCAGGTGAGGGCTCAGGGTTATGAAAACAGCTTTGGGACTCCCCCTGCCTGGGGTCTCCAGGAGCGAGACTATTCTTAGGAGGTGTCTCTGCCCTGAAGGAGCTTTTCTTTGCCACTTGGCCTGAAGGACTTCTTTTTGAAAAAAGAGATTTGGACTCGAGTCAAGTCCCAAGCTGCAAAGAAATGGCCAATTAGGCTGCTGGGCCGAGTTCCAGCCAAGGAGGCAGGCTCTGCCTCTCAGTGCTCAGCACAGGCTGGAATGCGATTCTTGGCCCATGGTCCCCTGGTCTGGTGGGATGCAGGAAGCCAGTTCACAGACCATGCCCCTCTCCTGATGGAGAAACCATGAGTCAGCCTATCCCGTTCCCTCTTGCCCTGAGAGCCCAGCACAGACAATCGCAGGGCAAAGCAGGAAGAGGGGGAAAGGAAGCTGTAGAAAAATAAACATTTCCTTGCATTTTACTTGGAACAGAACATCATTTGTGGCGTGCTAAGATCCACAGCATCTCTCACGTGCCCCCCTGCTCTGTTTTCCTCCTCTTGTGTAGAAACAGATTCTTTCCTTACCTGATGAGAGTCCAGGGTGCATCCTGTGGAAAAACAGGAGCAAGATATAGAAGGTAAAAGCCAAGCCACCAAAGATCACGCCACAGACCAGGAAACTATAGCTGCCCTGAGCCTGGAATATCTGCCAAAGGGGAAAACACAGAGAAACAGGCCATCAAAACCGCACATAAAGATGTATTGGAGGAAGCAGCCTTCTCGGGCCTCAGCAGGTTTTTCAGTCAAGTTCTGGCCCATGATGCCAATAGACAGAAACACTGGTAGGAGGGACATCTTGGCCTTGTTTCAAGGTTATGTTTCTGGAGGTGGCAGAAATCCTGCTGTACGGCAGAGGTTGGACCCAGTGACCCCTGCAGTCCCTTTCAGCTCTGTGTCCTGGAACCTTTGAAAATCTCCGTATCTTCCTTAAAACTCCAATCATATTAGCTGTTTCTATACCCTCAAGCCCTGACCAGAACTCTGCAGCGGAGAGAGATATATATACATATCCTTTTATTATGATATATGTGTGTGTGTGTGTGTGTGTGTGTGTGTGTGTGTGTAT
>NW_006798649.1:1649117-1654551 GCF_000442215.2 Lipotes vexillifer | reverse complement strand
TGTGTGTGTGTGTGTGTGTGTGTGTGTGTGTGTGTGTGTATGTGTGTGTGTGTATATATATATATATATATATATATATATATCCTTTATTATGGAAAATTTAAAACATATACTCAAGTGGCATATGGAATTCCCATGGACCCATCACCAACTTTAGTAATTAGTATGTTTCCTCTGTACCCCTCTGTACCCCTTCTTCCCTGCACTAGATTATACTGAAGCAAATGACATCACGTCATTTCAATGCAGAGGGTAGTGTAAGATGTAGCTCTTCCTCCTGTCCAGTAGGACAAAAGGGAAGGAGAATTGAGTAGTGATTAGAGAGATTTCGGAGACTGAAAGACATTAAGTATGGACGTCATCTCTGTTGGTTATTACAGGTGTGACTGAAGGCAAGTTGCTTAATTTCTCTGAGTTTCAGTATCCTCCTCTGTAAAAGGAAGCATAACAATATCTTCATTACAGTCTTCCGTAAAAAGTAGGTGGATTTTTTTTTCCTGATGAACAAATGAAACGTGGGTATGTTTGAAGAGAACTGGGTGAGTTGGGCCCTTGATCAGGGCAGGAGTCGGGCAGGAAAGCTGGGCCCTTTGTAGGGTGGCCAGAGGCGAGGAGAGGTGGGGCAGGGAGTGGTGGACTGAGAGGGATGGAAAGGAACTCCGCCTGCAGCCCAAACCCATCCCAGGCTCTGAGAGCTAAACATTCCCACGGGGCCCTCTGGCCCTGCTCCCAGACATGGCTTGTGTTTGCTTTGGACAATACCTAGCATCCCTTTACATCTCCAGGTCCCACATTTGGAGGCTCAGCTTTCAAGGGTGGCTCGGAAACGGAAACAGGTGACGGAGACAGAGTGGGGCTCCCGCTTGCTGTGTGGGAGGCTCAGGGAAGGGACAGCCTAGGTTCAGACGGGGGCTGGCCACATCTTCTCACCTGCCTGGAGGAGCGCCCCCTGATTACTCCCCCCACCCTGAGTTTCCCCACATACCGAACCAACCAGCATCTGGAGGGCCATCTCACCAACGCCTGCCCCTGTTACCAGCACTGTGGTCGCACAGCCTAACCAAAAGAGAAGGATCTGGCTTAGTAATAGCAAGTTAAGGAGACAGAAGTCGGCTGGCATAATCCAGGTTGTTTCCGGGAAACCTCTGGAAAGTGGTACAGCTGCCTAAGAGGACTACTTTGGATCCCTGAGATTTCTCAGACTTTAGCTCTGAACTTTGCTTAGGTCCTACTTGTCATTATATCCCTTCCTTGTTCTGAAACCTTCAACTGCTCACGATTGTCTCCAGCATAAATTCCAAGTTGCTTAGCCTGGCATTCAGGGCCCTTTCCAATCTGAACGCCAACTACCTTTCCAGAAAGATTTCCTGATCTCCTCTACCAGGCAGGCTAGCGTCCTCACTGCCCTGGCATCGTGCTGACCAGCCACACCTCTGGTCAATCCGGCAACATGGCACAGACCTTCGGAGCCCAAGCTTCAGAGTCAGACTTGGGTTCCAAGCCCGCTACATCACCTACTAGCATGAGACCTTAGGCAAGTCCTTGCCATTCTCTAGGCCCTGGTTTCCTTCGGTAAAACGGGCATGACAACACCTCTTTCGCAGGGCTGCTGTGTGGATAACTCTGACGCAAGACACGTGAGTGCTCAGCAGAGCGCTGGCCAGTTCTCCGCTTAAACCCTTCAACGCTGCCATCAGGATCGGGTCCAAATGCTTTAATGTGGTTTGCAGGGCCCTCTATAATCTGCCCCCGTTGAGAGCTCAGACTGTCACAGTACCTGCTCACAATCTACCCTCCAGTCAGGAGAAACTCTCTTCCGTTTCCTGACCCTGCACACACTCTCACCGCCAGCTTCTCATACATGCCTTTACCCACTCCTGAACATTCCTCCTCTTCCTCTTTGTCTGGAAAACTCCTGTTCATCTTTTAAGTTGAGATTTCCATCATAATCTTCTCCCCCCAGCCCCCGTCCTTGAACCTGGATTAGCTCCTCCTCTGTGCTCCCTCAGCCTCCTGCGCTCTACTCTCACGTGCCTCACCCACCTCCCACCTGTTTACCAGACAGCCTCCCTCTACAGGCTGGAAGCCCATGAGAGAGGATGTGCCTTGAATTTTAGTTCAGTGGCATATACCACTGCTTAATATTAGCACAGTGGCCAACGTACGGTAGACACTTAGTGTTTTTTGAATCAAAGATCGCCATTGTCTCCTCTGTCCTTCAAGTTCCTCACTTACATTATACCTGTCTCTGTGCCTTTGCTCTCACCCTGTTCACTGGCCCCCACCCCATCCTTCCCCGGAATGCCTTTCCTTTTTCCTCCGACTTTCCAAACCCTGGGGCAGTTCATGTTTCCTCCCCTCCATGAAGCTATCTCTAGATTCAACACTGGTCAGCAGTACCCACTGTCTATTCCACTCATACATTCAAAAACCTTTCAGTACCTGCTGTGCATCAGGTACTGTGCTAAACACTGAGGGTACTCAGATGAATAATAAGAGTTAACATATATACTGAGCACCTGTGAGCCAGTTATGCTGCTAAGTCAAGAACTTTACATTTCCTCTAGTGCACAAAACAATCCTCACAGGGAGGTATTTGCATCCCAATTTTGCACATAGGAAAACTGAGGCTCAGAAAGGGGAAGGAAATTGAACTGCACAAGGTCATAAAGCCAGAAGGTGTGGAGACAGGACTGACCTTCAGATCTGCTGATGACCTCAGAGCCCATGCTCCTGCCCTTGTCCCTTGCTGGTGCATTCAGGGAGCGTGTTGTCAAGGAGAGGATGCAGATAACATAGGTAGAAAAGCCTTGAGGTGGGACAAACACGAGAGGCGGGTACAAAGGAGGGGGGCACACCTTCCCTGTGGGGTCAGAGAAGCTTCCCAGAGCGGGTGGAAGGGGAGGGACTTGAACAGGCAGATGAGAAGGTGGGACAGAAGAGAGAGGGCATTCCAGGCAGAGGGTTCACTTTGTGCCAAAGTGTGGAGATACAGAATGGGTTTTGTGCCATCAGGGAATAGCAAGTAATTCAACATGGCTAGAATGCGGGCTCTGAGGGGAAGCAGGGAGGGAGAAGGCTGGAGAAAGGAAAAGCGCTCCACAGAAGATGTGAAGGCTGTGAGCAGCTCTGTGTTTCCAAGCAATCCCTCTGGAGCCGTGTAGAGGACGGCCCAGTAAGTGTTCCTCACCCTGGCTACATGTTACCATCACTCAGCAGCTCTGGACCAGTTACATCAGACTTCGTGGAGATGAAGCCCAGGCACTGGGCTTTGTTACAAAGGCTCCAGGTGATTTTAATGTGGAACTAGCAGTGAGAACCACTGATGGAGGCAAATCTGAAGGCCAGGAGACAAGCCAAGACCTGCCAAGGCAGGGATGGGAGTGATTAGAAATTACGAAAAGCGGGGCACCCTTAACTATTCCAATCAGGTTAAGTGGTTGAACTAAGGCAGGGATGGTGAGAAAAGAAGAGGACGGATTTGAGTGATCATTTGCCGCAGAACCAACCAACATAACCATCTTCTTATTATTAACTCTAACATTTGTTAATCACTTCAACCTCTGTGGGATATACTATGTGACAGGTGATACCAACATTACTTCATTACTTCCTTTACTCGTTTGAAATTTGGGGATTATCCTTTGATTTCCAGGACCCAGGTCTCAGGAGCAACTCAGCAGATGAGCGGGATGTAGCTCTCATTGCTCTGACCCTGCCTGATGCCCCCCGCAACCCCCTACACCAACGGCCCCCACTTCTGCTCTAGAGAAATCACTCATCTTTAGTGCTGGTTTTCCAACACTCTAGGGCACCTCTGATTACTTCTGAGGGTAACGTTAAATGTTCAAAACAATTATTTTTAATTAACTTATTTTTTTTAAAAAAAGATCTTTGCTATACGCCCTTGGGAGGCTACGGAAAGGGAAGGAGACTAGTTGAGGGAATCAGGTTTCCGACATCAAGGAAGCTAGGCACAACCCTGAATCAGGTGTGGAGTCATTGTTCTACTCCTCTGTTTCGAACAACATCCACAACAACAACGAGACACAGAGGTCCTTTACTGATAAGTTATAAAACCCCTTTCCTATGCTATAATTTTTCCTGGGCAACTTTGCTTTTCTTTGAACTTGTTATTTCCAGCACATGGGTGTTACACAAGATGCCAGCTGTGGGTCTGTAGACACCGCTACGGGGAAAAAGAAAATGGGAAAGAGATGCTTACTGTTTCTCTGTGGTCTGAAATCACATGATCCGGTAAAACGTTGAATGGGGGGGGCACGTGGGTCAGAACAAGCCTGTTGCCCCCAGAGTCAGGAGGGGAGCCTTAACTTCTGTGAGGAGGTGGGGCAGGGACCTCGTAGCTGGAAGACCCCAGGAAGAGGGGCTTGCGGGGAGGAAACAGCGCCCGGCCCGAGGGAGCGCCTCTTCGCTCTTGGGCGCGCCGGCTCACCTTTGTACTGCAGGATGTCCTCAGTGTAGGCCAGCATGCTGGGAAAGGTGCTGCTGAGGAACAGGCCCAGACTGGCTGTTCCCACGAACAGGAAGACGACGTTGTAGGAGAAAACAAGAAGCACCAGGAACGTCACCACCACGCCGACCTGTCATGGCGGAGACGAAGACGATGAGAAATTGGGGAAAAGCTGGCTGGTCATGGAGAAAGGAAAACCAGCAGTCCGTCTGCAGACTTGAAAAGTTCCTCTCCAGCCGCAGGGGCAGCGCTGTGTGACCGGTGCGCTCCCCTGTGGAATATGTGGGAACTGCACCTTCCCCAGTTGGTGTCGGCCAAGGAAACCCTGAGAATAGGAGAAAGGGGGGAGGGGAGCCCAGCCAGACATCTCGCAAACGGCCTACCGCGCATGCCTTAGAAACGCTTAGCTCCTACTCCGCTCCGACCTTACAAACAAAGCTTTGAAGAGTCGCACGGAAAATCTCTAGACTTGGGAAGTTTTAAAAACACCTAACTCTTTTATGTTAGCCTGCATGACAGAAGACTGAGGATGCCAAGGGCGAATTAGCAACTCTGCCAACCAACTCTGCTCCCACTCGGCGTGGCCCCCTCCTCAGTCGGTGGCGCAGACTGGCTGTCAGCCTGCTCCTCACCTCCCTACCAGACCCTCATCCTCACCTCTGCAGCGGGACACACACGCTCCCTCTCCCCTGCCCATCTTCTTCCCTAGCCAACTGGAAGCTCCTTAAAGGCAGAGACCTCATCTTACAGAACTCGGCACCCCAGCAGTTCCCCGCAGGGCCCCCCCCCGCCCCCGCCACAACGTGTGTACTCATTAACCAGTAAGTGGTTGTTGGGATCCAGGAGAACATCAAGAGCAGAGTGACCCTTAATTTTTTTTTTTTTTTTTGCGGTATACGGGCCTCTCACTGTTGTGGTCTCTCCCGTTGCGGAGCACAGGCTCCGGATACGCAGGCTCAGCGG
>NW_006798649.1:1646800-1648644 GCF_000442215.2 Lipotes vexillifer | reverse complement strand
TTTTTTTTTTTTTTTTTTTTTTTGCGGTACGCAGGCTTCTCACTGCTGTGGCCTCTCCCGTTGCGGAGCACAGGCTCCGGACACGCCGGCCCAGCGGCCATGGCTCACGGGCCCAGCCGCTCCGCGGCATGCGGGATCCTCCCGGACCGGGGCACGAACCCGCGTCCCCCGCATCGGCAGGCGGACTCCCAACCACTGCGCCACCAGGGAAGCCCATGACCCTTAATTTTAAAATGAGCGGAACCTGGGAAGAAGTTGCAGTGAATTCGAGACGTGGCAGCTGCAGCACCTGGGAGCTTTTTGCTCAGGGCTGTTCAGCTGTGGTCCCAGCAGGCTGCCCACGAAAAGTACCTGAAAAGCTTTAAAACAATTCAGACACCCAGGTTCCCCTCCACCCTTCCCCCTGCTCCCCAAATCAGAATCTCTGGGGTAGGGGTCCAGGAATCTGTATATTCCAAAAGCACCTCCAGTGGGTCTAATGTATTTGGGAATCACTTGCTCAAGGATAGTGTTATCCCAAACTTGCTTGATGACACGAACCCCCTAGAGTGTTTGTTAAATATATAGATTGCTAGCCCCCTCCCCTGGACATTCTGATTCACCAAGTCTGAGCTGGACCCAGAAATCTGATTTTCCTTTTTAAAAACCAGCACCCTGGGTGAGTTTATCATCAGTGCCTAACTCATGTGGAGGCTTCAGACTTCCTTTTCTCACCAACCCAGAGTCATACCCACTGTCTTCTCTCTAAGCGGCTGGCCTCGTGTGCTAGAGAGTCTGGCCACCAGCAGCCCCTGTACCCTCACTCTTCTGCACCTCACGGACCTTAGGAGTCTTTCTGCCTGCATCACGTCACCATCACCCCAGCTCCACAGAACAGGGGCGCTCTTCTTACTAGGCTTAGCACTTCCTTCGCCTCTGTCCTTCGAGCCCGTCCCCTCTCCCCTGGCCTTCATTCACTTACTCTCTGATGTGCTATCCTCACAGGCTTCCGCCTTACAGGCTTCCTGCCTTTCTCCTCTGCCTACAAACACGCTCATACCACCTGACTCCTGTCAAACAAGACTCCCTTCACAGACATATTTGCAATTCTCACACCTCCACTTCCTTCTTACCCTCAGCCTCTTTTTTTTTTTTATTTGGCTTCCACTGTGTGGCTTGCGGGATCCTAGTTCCCAGGCCACCAGGGATCGAACCCACCAGGGATCAAACCCGTGCCCCCTGCAGTAGAATCACGGAGTCCTAACCACTGCACTGCCAGGGAATTCCCACCCTCAACCTCCTGAGTTTGGCTCCTACCCCCCTCCTCCCACCTCCCATCTACATTGAACAGAAATTTCTTTCTTGAAAGTCATCAACCAGCACAAGGCCAAATCCAAGGGCCTTTCTTGGGGCTCATGATCTTTGACCTCTGTAGCCTCTACACTATTTCCCAACCTTCTCTCCACTAGAAACTCAACTCAAGGGAGTATTTTCTGACAGTGGATTGGACTTCCTGGAAAGGTGGTGAGTTTCCAGTCACTCAGGGGTGTTTAGACAGACTGTGGACCCCTTGGGAGGGATATTACAGAGGTGATTCAATCCCTGGTCGGAGGTTGGGCTAGACAACCTTACAGGCATCTGTAATCTGGACCTCTTTGTCATAGATGGTGGCATGGACACACATGAGGGCAAAAGTCTTAACCCACTTCTCAGGCCCAGACCTCCTGCCTCCGGAGCAGACCAGTTCCTTGAAGGCCATCCTATATGCCAGTCTGGCTACTTAAGAATCATCTGGGAGGGCTTCCCTGGTGGCGCAGTGGTTGAGAGTCTGCCTGCCAATGCGGCAGGCAGGTTTGCCCCGGTCC
>NW_006798649.1:1631158-1646673 GCF_000442215.2 Lipotes vexillifer | reverse complement strand
CCCAAAAAAAAAAAAAAAAAAAAAAGAGAATAATCTGGGAGAGCTGCAAGATGTAAATTCCCAGGTCCCAGCCCAGAGATGGTGATTCTGAAGGCCAAGGGATCCCTGCCCTCCACTGGCCATAGGGCTCTGACCAGCTGGGCACCAAGGTGAACAAGGGAGGATCAAGGCCAGCACCTGCTTCTCTCTACTCCTTGCAGGCTGTCAGCTGGGATCTGCTCCAGACACGGCACTAATCGTCTCCTACAGCCCCTTTCTTCCATGGGTACAAAATCAGAGGCCCACAGAGGGGAAAGGACTTTTCCAAGGTCGCACGAGTAGGCTCCACCCCTTGGATTTCCATCCCTCCCCACCAGCATCCCTCCCCTCTCCTCTCTTCCCTCCACTTCTACATTTCTCACCTGCTGGCAGAGTCCAGTTCTGAACAAATGTCCTGGGGCAGTGCTAGGGCCAGGAGTGAATGGTTCTTCTGGGTCTCCAAAAAGTGAAAGGAGGCCACTTACCACATTGACGAAAACCATGGTAGCTGGCTTCACTCTTGAGGAGATGGGAATGGAGATGAGCCGACCCAGAGTGATGAAGCCCCAGAAGAGGCTGGGGAGGTAACCGGCCACCTTGTGTCCCACAGACAGTGGTTTCTCTACTGCATAGCTGTACACAAAGGCGGAGTATGCCCCCTGTGGGGAGACAGGTCCTGCTGAGCACACCTGCAGCGTACCCCCGCAGAGGAGGCCTAGCTGGGGCAGGTGTGGTGTGGGCTGGCAGGGACTGGTCCTGCTGCTAGAGGCTTAGGGGTGGGCTTGGAGCCAAGACCATGCGGCACACACAGGCCTGAGCTGAGAGTGGAACCTGGGCACCACAGCTTACAGATGGTGCCTGCAGGAGCTAGGGGATCCAGGAAGGTGTCTCTGGGTCCCTATGGGAGTCCCGAAGGGTCTGGTCATGCAGGTCCTGCTCCCCGCTTCAACTAGAGCAGAGTTCCACTACATGCCTTATTTATGAGGATTCCACAGAAGGTTTTTTGTTGAAGGAAGGGTGCTGCAGCTGAAAAAAAGGTGTGTATAGGCATCTCATTTTACAGATGAGAGGGCAGAGGGAAGTGAATTGCCCAAGGTCACACTGAGAGTTGGAAGTCAACCAGTACCGTCACGAGTACTTTCCACCAGGTCATCTAGGTTTTTAGGGCCTTTTCTTTGGAGAGTCCCTCATATGGCAACCAGTTAATCAATCAGCCATTCAAAACTGTCCTAATCCTTAGAGATTTCTGGAAAAAGGCACTAAACAGAGTAACAGAGGTCACTAGTGGACTGAATAGCTGGGCCCAGATCCCGCCTGCAGTTTGTTTACCACGTGGCTCGAGAAGCCCAGGCTTCGAATGTATTGCAGGAAGCAGAGTGCCGTAGAGTTTACATGGCATGACCTCTACCTGGGGGAAGAGGGCACTGCCCCTTTAAAAAATGTGGGGCTGGGGCTTCCCTGGTGGCGCAGTGGTTGGGAGTCTGCCTGCCAATGCGGTGGACACGGGTTTGTGCCCCGGTCCGGGAGGATCTCGCATGCCTCGGAGCTGCTGGGCCCGTGGGCAATGGCCACTGGGCCTGCGCGTCCAGAGCCTGTGCTCCGTAACGGGAGGGGCCGTGGCGGTGAGAGGCCCGCGTACCACAAAAAAAAAAAAAAAAAAAAAAAAGGTAAAAAATGTGGGGAGCCTACACTCAGAAACAAACCAGAGGCCCCTGTCCACAGAGTTCATGAAAATAAAAACAACTGAATGAGACAGGAGACCACAGTTCCAAGGGGCTGTATTCAATTCTGGAGAGACTCTCCCCTGGGACTTGTGCTTGGTTTAAATTTTTGGCCCACTGTAGTACAGGTGAGGTCTCTAGGAAACCTTGACGTTCCTCCTTTCTCTTACCATCCCCAGACTTGAGGCTCAGGGGGCGCAAGGGGGTGCCCAATAAGGGACACCGTCCGAGGGCAGGCTCACCGTCAAGCCGTCGGTCATGAACAGGACCAGGGCAGCTGTGATGTGGATGGCGAAGAAAGAAGAAGGGACTCCTTTGAAGTTCTTCCTCTGGCAGCAGCGGAACAGGTCCTCGTGCCCTGGATGACATACGAGAAGAGCAGGGACAGGTCTCAGCTCCTGCTCCCTTCCTCTGCGCACCCAGGGACGGTGGCCGGCAGTCAGGAGAGCCCTGGCAGAGGGGAGACCACTTACTGCCTCCCACCTTCTCCAGCTTCCAACTATCTATTAGGAACAGCCCCTGTCCATCTCACAGTGCTGTTGGAAGCAAGGCTCAGAGAGGTCAGGTAACTTGCCCAGGGTCACACAGGAGGGGTTAGGTAGAATGCAGGCTGGAGCCAGAAGTCTGCCTTCCTCATCCTCTTGGCCAGTTTGTTCCATCTCCTGCCTCCCGAGACCAGCAGTGCCAAGGGTTCTTCCCCAACCATTCTCACCTGTGATCTACATTCTCCCTCTGGGCAGGAGGGCTTACCAGGGAAGCCTCGGTATGGGGCCATGAGCCTGAGAGTTCATTAGAGCCCCCACCTGGGTGAAACTTAGGGGGCAGCGAGGAAGTGTCTTCCTTCTCAGGAGGCTGCGTCTCCAGGGTGAGCTCATCTGCAGACAGGAGTAGGGGCCTCCTCTGAGGGCAGCAGGTCAGCAGCCGCTCTTTGGACAGCAGATACAGCACAGCCATGGGCACCGGGAGCTGGGGGTGGGCAGAGGGTCAGGAGAGCCCTGTTCCCGTTAGGGTCCCCATTTCCCATGCCTGGCCTGCCACATACACCTCCACGTGGCTGTGTGGCAAATGTCTGCACAGTCCTGGGAGAAGACAGCTCTTTTCCCAGGGTGCCCACCTGGGAAATACAGCCAGGTGCAATTATACCTGGGCAGGCTTGGTGTAATTGCTGCCAGACTTTAACCACAGTCATTTCCCTGAAAAGACAGGTACTTGTCACATGCAAAGCTTGGACTCACACCGGGCCTCTGCTGGCACAGGAGGTGCTAAACTCCTTTCTAATACCCTTGTCCTGGGCAGGGCTGGAGCAGGGCCCCTCACACTCATTCATGCTGGCAGAGCATGTGATGCTTTACAAAGAAGTTTGGCTTTTGTTCTGTAAAACGTGCTGGGGGGAAATCATTAACTCCATTTTCCAGGTGGGGCAACTGAGGCTCAAAGTTATTACTTAGTCATAACTAAGTCATAACATTAGTGCCGGTCACACAGCTGACTTGAGGCAGCGCTAGACTGGCGCCCGGGCAACCTGATTCTGGCCAGTGCCATCTCCATGTCAGGGGCTGTTCTGGGTGATTGTTATACCTTATGAAGGTACAGAGGCTATCCTCAGGGAAAACAGAGACGGGGACTCCTCTGGGTTGAAAAATGCATGCTGTGAGCAACACACATGCAGAGCCCAGTGTCATGTTCACTGATATTTATGTTAAGCCGCTTCAGTTTTATGAACTCCCCAGAGTAATGGGAAATGTCTCCTGTTCCTGAGGTCGCCTGGAGAAGCCTTCACCACCTCCCTCAGGTGCCTTGCCTGTGTCTAACCACCCTCGCTGCCAGGATGCTCTTCATCAAATCTAACCTCTGCCCTTCCTGCTGCAACTTCATCCCAGCTCCTTTTGCTTCAGAAAGAGAGGACGCCCAGGGAACTGTGTAAGTGTCCCAGGGGCTAATGGGCTCCTCTGGGCTGGCAGGCGAAGCTGGCCTGGTAGACGGACATCAGGGGGCTGCCAGCGCCTGCCTAGTGCTGCCCTGGGGAAGCCTCCCCGTCGCCTGGAGGAAGGCTGGCTCGCATAGACATTTTCCCAAGTCACCTGAATGCCACCTCTGTGCTGACACCTCCCTGTGGGCACCTTGGGAGCTTCCCTCCACTTATAAATAAGTCAGACACACCCCAGCAGCATTAGAGCCATAAATCTGGTCTGAATGGACAGGACAGCCTCTGCCCTCAGGAGTCCTGGGTCTGATGAGGGAGGTGAAGCCCTCCCTGCAGTCTGATGGGAGAAACAGGAAACCCACACGCAGAGGCCTGTGGTAGCAGAAAGCCTGGGGGAAGGCCAAGGGGAAACAGCTGTAAAAGAGGTGTGCTCACGCAGGTTGGGCTCTCCAGGGAGGTGGGTGGTGGGAAGGACTTCACAGAGGATTGGCTGACGTTGCTGGCAGGAACACACCGGATCTTTATGAGAAGCCCATTCAGGGAAGGTGGGCTCTACCTTAAAAGTCAGAGAATGCCAGGTGGGCTGGCCTGTGTGAATGTGTTTTGCCCACATGCATGCACAGCCCATTCTCTTCTGGGGTGGGCTGTTTATCTTCAGACACAAACCAATGGAAAAAGTCCGGAAATCCTGCAGCAAACAAAGTGCCTCCAGTCTGCACCTCATGGGGCAAGAGAAAACAGACCTCACGCTTAAGCTGGCTGGACCTTCCGGCTTCCTGGTCCCAGAGTCTCAGCCTTGACATTGTACGGACAGTGCTCTTTGCCTTCGTAGGTCCCCTGTGGAGGGCACAGGCCCAAAGCTGCATTGTTTCCAAAACAATGATGGGCATGGGCAGAAAGGAAAAGGAGCAGAGGGAGAGGGGTATGTCTTTCAGAGCCCCCAGTGAAGAATCTCGTACAGGGCAAGTTACAAAAGAGAAGGGAAAATGAGCAGTGACTATAGGGCAGCTGTTAGGGGCTTGTGCTGGGGGTCAGGGTTCCAGCCTGGCCAAGCCTCTTACTAGCCCTTCATCAGGCCCTTGAGCTAGTGATGGTATGACACTCCTGCCCTGATGTTTAAATGGGACTGGGTGCCCTCAAAGGCCTCTTTCAATGCTACGTGTATAGCATCACTCTGAGGCCCAGCCTGCCTGCCTCAGGAGGGGTAGGTAACAAGTCTGCCTAGAGCAAAGACAGACTCCAAGTTGGGGTGACAAACCATGTGGCACCTCCATCCCATAGCCAGGTGGATGGCCACTTGGAATACTCCTCACCCCAGTGCGCATGCTGCTGGTGTTCACGACCATTCTTCCCAAGCTGGAGAGGAGCTGGCAGGGAGTGTGTCCCACCTCTCCCTCTGGCCCCAGCCTGGGCTAACTTGGGCCGCAGGGCACCAGAGGAGGTTTCCAGCCAGAGACCAGAGTCAGTCCTGACTTAGCAGGGCAGGATGAGAGCTGGGGTGCTGAGGGCCTTGGTATCTGACCCAGACACAGTGACGTGGTCTCCCTGTTCTGCTCCCACCAGGGCAGCCTTGGCAGGCAGGGTCCCTTGGAGGTCATCTTGTCTATCCTCCAGCCTCCACAGAGGGCCACCTCACAGCAGGCACAGGAGAATCCCACCAGTGATTGAGGACCCTGGAGAAGAGCCTGGTACGTCCTGCAGGGCTCTGTCCCAGGGTCTACTGGCCTTGGAGTAAAAGAGCTGGTTCCCCAGGGAACCTCTGATGACTTGGAAGTTGACCCTGATCTCATTGCTCACTGTTTCACCTCCCTTGAGAATCGCAATCCCAGGATGTCACAACTGAAGGACCTTAGAGGTGATCTCCTGCAGCCCCGTGTTCAGGTGAATCCCCGGGGGTCAGTCCTCCCCTCTTCTTGCCTTCCTGAAGGCATATCTCAGCCCTAGTATGTTTCTCAGAAACAGAAGAAACTGTACTGGGAGCTGGTATGGACTGCTATGGGTGACTGTCCACTGTCCCCACCCAGCCCTGCCCCAGTGGCACTCACATTGATCAGAGCCATGATCCAGAAGGCGTAGGACACGCGGGCCCCTGCCCCGTCCTGTGGGGTCAGCCCAGGGAGCGTCTGGTTGGACCAAGGCTGGGCCCCAGTATGGTGGTGGGCCAGGACCCTGGAGGCATGGAACAGGTGGCTGCCGGAGGTGGTGTTGGCTGTTCTATTGGTAGGCAAGCAGTTGGCCTCAGACAGAAAGGGGTCAGCAATAAGGGGGCTCAGCAGTGCACCAAAGCCCACAAAGAAATGGAGAACCTGGGAAGGGAAGAGAATCGGGGTGGGTGGAGGCATGACTCAGGCTTTGCCTGCCCCCCACCTTGTGTCCCATCTGGGGAGCCCCTGCCTGGGAGCAGTAGGGTGGGAGGCAAGAGAGGTGAGGAGTGAAGCTCCTGTCACCACCTTCCTGCCTGGGATAACTTGGTGACAGTGACCTGTCACCAGTGACCAACCCCTCCCTCTCTCTTCTTTCCCAAAGCTTAACCACCAGCTGGGGGCTGTTCCCAAGTTAGCATCCACCAGTTAACGCCCCACAGGGAACGGGGCTTAATAAAGGGAACGGCTGGACTGGAATCCTGGGTAACTGGGAGAAGGAAGGAAGAAGAAACACAGGGAGAGGAGCAGATGAGAGAAAACACCAAGTCCTTCCATCACGCCCTTTCCAACTTACAAAGAACCTTTTCTCATTAGCACTTAGATTCCTCTGACCACCTGCAGGCCAGGATCATCACTCCATTTTAGAGATGAAGAGACCTGAGTCCAGAGATAATGGCCCAGTATGGTCCAGCTGGAAACGGTCACACTGAACTCGACCCTGCTACCCTTTCTGGGTCACCGTCCTGGTCTCGGGGAGGAGATGCCTGGCCCGGGGGAGAAGGCTGAGGGAGCTCCCCTGTGCCCTGCCCGCCCCCAGCCCCACGCCTGCTGGGGGCTCACCTGGAGGAAGACCGCTGAGTCCTTCTGGTAGATCCTCACCAGCTGCATGTTGGCCACGGTGTCGATGCAGCCCATGGCCAGGCCCGCCAGCGCCATGACTGAGGCCAGCACCTTCACGTCTCGGCAGAAGGGGATGGCGGCGAACACCAGGGAGATGGCCAGAGAAGAGGTGAAGAGGGCCCATAACGACTGGGCCAGGCTGCAGTAGCAGAGGGTGCGGTCAGTGGAGGGGGGCCGGAGCCCTTCGAAGGGAGACCCCCCACCCCCCGTCCTCCACTCACTGGGTGGCCCCCGGGGAAGCCGAGACACTTCCCTTCCGCCTCTGGTCCAAGGGCAAAGGGAGCTGTGGCAGAAGCTCTGTCACTTGTTAGCTATGGGTCGTGGGCTCTGCCGGCCTCCAGCACTGACAGCCTGGGCTGCTCACCAAGTTTCATGCGTTTCTGCTTCCTGCTACCTGGTGGCCTGTCTCATTGGTACTGGCACAGAGGCGATGCGCACACCTCTGCAGGCTGATACAATCGACAGGCCTCTCAGAATAGCTCTCTCTTTCCCCTTCCTTTCCCCGCACAAGATCGACTAGGCAGCCTCCTGGGTGGCCTGACTTCAGGGATAGCAAGAGGGTCCCCATCTCCCCCTCAAGTGTTCCCCCCACTGAGCTGCTACATGGGCCTGACACTGCCACAACCTCACTCACCACTTCACGGTAAAGCACCAACACCCCAAGTACAAAAATGCTCTCTTGAAGAATTAATACATTATCATTATTGCCCTGAAAAACCTGGATGAGAGTGGTTAACCAGTCCTGTAGCACAGTCCTGAGGGCACGGGACCTGGGATCAGTAAACTGAGATAGGCAAGAGCTGTGGGAAGGTGTGGGAAAAGAAAGGAGAACTAACATTACAGGGTACATGAAAACAACGAACACTTGTTTACAGGGTCCAAGACATTTGGTGTACGTGACAACGCTGTGAGGTAGACCTTGCAATTGTGCCTCGTGTGACCCACGAGTAAACTGAGGCTGAGAAGGGCTAAGAAAGTAGCAGACAGATCCTTGACCCAAACCCAGGGCTTCTGACTTGCTGTTCCCTATGCCATGCTGCTTTCCCATGGAGGAGTGTGCACGTGTGTGTGTGTGTGTGTGTGTGTGTGTGTGTGTGTGTAAAAAGGCTGATGCTGGGAAACAGACCCAGCCAAGCTGAGCAGCCAGGGAGCATGAGGCCAGATTCTTCAGAGCCTTGGTCTTAGGAAGCAATGGCAAACAGCTGTAGCCACTAGAACATAAGCCCCCAGTGGACCCTCTGCTGGTGTTATGGGAACTCCAACTGCTTCCAGATAACTGCTGGCTCTGTCGTAAGCTTCCCAAGGCATCTGCTGTATCCTGTTCATTGTGGGACCCCAGGTCTGGACTGTGTTTGGCCCTGAGGTGTTTGATCCAGGGTTTCTGGATGTTGCTAGTGAAATGGGAATGCTTGAGAAAGGCCTGTCTCATCACCCCACACAGCATGGCCTGGAGAAAGGGACTAGAGACTGTTCGGAGGCTGATGTGGGATAGTATGGGGGTGAGAGAGAGAGAGAGCCAGAGACAGAGGTAACGAGATAAAGAATCTAGCGGGCCAAGTTGCCAGGAAGGTGCTGACTGGAATAGAAGGAGGCTCAGGAGACGGGGATGGGGTTTGGGAAGGGCTGGTGGCCAGTGGGCAGCCCTGTCCAGGCCTCTCCTCTCTCCAATTGGTACCCTCTCAGCTTGTTATTCCAGAGAAGGACACTCGGTGCCCAAAGGGGGCTCTTTCATTATCAGGCCCAGTGACAGGCAGGAGGGAGGGATAAAAAGAGAACAGGAGGAAAGGAGAGGCTGGAGGGAGGCTGGCTTGGGAAGTCCCCTCCCTGTGACTCCTGCCAACCCCAGGGCTGTGGTTTGAACTTGCAGCCTGCCAGCTGCGTTCCTGGGGTATCGGGCGGGGTGAGCAGGTTTGGGGGGCGAGGGAGATGGAGACCTGTTCCCAGTAAATGGGGACAGCCGCACCACAACGAACCCTGGGTTTGGATCCCAGGCTGCCCATCCTCCCCAGTTGTTTCAGCGGGGCTGTGCCTGGTCAATCCAAAAATCAGTCTGAACAAGTTTCTTTAGAATGGTATGTTGTTGCCAAGAAAAAAGGAGTCCTAGACACATCTCAGAGCCAGACTGAAATACACTAATTGTCTTGGTCACTTAATGGTTTGGTCAATGGCCCCTTCCAGGAAAGTGGGTAATTGAAAATTATAGAATAATAATGTCATTGCAGCTTTGGCAGCACGGATGTGGTGGGATTTGTAATCTGAAGACTGGTCCTAGGCCCACCTCTGCCACTTCCCAGCGGGCGGCTCACAGCAAGCCACTTAACACTTAGCCTTTCTGAGCCTCAGGTGCTCTGCTGTAAATCAGGGATATGAAGCACTGCCTCGAGAGGCTGCCTGCAGAGGGAGTGAGATGTTACAGTCGGTCCTCCTGTGCTCACTCACTGGAAGCTTACCCGCTCCCTGCAGGCCCTGGGCTGCCCCAAAGAGCGTCATCAGGCCCAGAGAAGTAGGCTCACTGGGCAGAAAGGGTCAGAGAACTGGAGCCAGCTCCTGCCCGACACCCCCGCCCCACCCATTCCTGATGCCAGACCCTCTGACTGCCAGAGTGGTATCGAGGACCAAAGAGTCCTACCCCCCATTTTACAGATCAGGAAGCCGGCCCAGACAGGGAAGAGAGCGAGTAATGCTGAGTGGGGACCCAGTTTCTGACTCCCAATCCAGCAAAAGGCCAGCGTGGTGTCGTGGAACGTCCCTCCCCTGGCCCTGGGTTCTGACGTTAATTCAGGCCAATGAGAGGAAGGGCCCCACTCCCCCAAGACAGTCTAGGGAACCCTTCCTCAGGAAGCCTGAGAAACGTCCAGGTTACTTTTTTTTTTTTTTTTACATCTTTATTGGAGTATAATTGCTTTACAGTGGTGTGTTTTGTTATTATTAACGGCTCCACACGTTAGGTGCAAACGGGCAAGGGAGAGCAGGGAGCCAGGTGCCTGCCCCGCCAGCTGGCTGTGTGACCTTGAGCACACTGCGGACCTGTCAGCCCCGGTGCTTTGCCTTACCCAGAGGGCACACGTGATCACCTTGTCCTGCCATGGGTGCCTGCTCTGGCCTTCCTGGTTCTGTGATAAGAGGAGGGGCTGCTAGGCTCCAAAGCAGGGGAAGGGCTTGAGCAAAACAGTAAGATGTCAGCCAGCTGTCCAGCCCTCCGCTGCCCAGGGGTGGGGAAGAATGCTGCTGCGGGCCAGCCCCATGCCACCGGGGTGAGCGACCCCAGGGCGGCACTCACATTCTCCTCACATTTTTACCTCCAGGGATTCCCCCTGTCCACCCTGGATAATCTCCTTCCCTGAAGGACCAGAGAAAGGGGCAGAATGCAGAACCAGGAGGGGTCAGAGGCATCCCCAGCTCCCCTCCACGCCAAAAGGGTCCGGCAGTCTCCCAAGAGAGGAGCGGGGCCCGGGACAGGAACCAGGGGACAGGACACCCCCTGGGAGTGAGGGCAGGCTGGAGACTGCAGCGCAAGCCAGGGCGAGAGGGAAGGGGTGACAGACTGAGGGAGGGGCAGGGGGAAAGGTCCCCCTCTAACTGGGTCCCCCTACACTGACACCCCAGCTTGTTTGACACCCTTTGTTAAGGCTGGGGGGACCCAGAAGGAGGAGCAAGGAAGCCTGTCTTTGGGGGGGATCCCTGTTAGACTCAGATCAGGGGAGCACCCTTGCATGACGATGTTTCCTGGCTCAATGGGTGCTGGACCCGCAGGGAGTGCTCCTTACACACTGGTTAAACTTGCAGCTCTGTCTGCCTGGAACACCTCTCCCCACGTTCTTTGCTTGCATGGCTCTCTCCTGTCATTCAGGTGTCAGCTCAGAGAGGCCTTCCCTGACCACTGAGCAAAGTAACCCCCAACTCTGTAACTCTCCATCCTTACCCCGCCTTATTTCCTTCATTTCATTAAAATGGTCCTCCAGAATGTAAGCTCCATTAGAGTAGGGACCTGTGTCATATTCACCCCAAGAACAGGGTCTGGCTCAAGAGAGATTTGTTCAATGAGCGAATTAAAGGGTGGGATGAGTTTTGAGATTTTTTTAATTAAAAAAAATGAAATATAATTTATATACCATAAAATTAATCTATTCAAAGTGTACAACTCAATGGGTTTTTTTAGTGTGTTCAGAGTTATGAAACTCATCACCACAATCTAAATTTAGAGCATTTACATCAGCCCCAAAAGAAATCCCTTCCCCATTAGCAGTCACTCCCCATTCCTCTCTGCACCCCACCCTCAGCCCTAGGAAACTACTCATCTACTTTCTACCTCTATAGATTTTCCTACTCTGACCTTTCACATAAATGACACCATAACAGTATGTGGTCTTTTGTGACTGGCTTCTTTCACTCAGCATAACATTGTCAAGGTTCACCCATGTTATAGCATGAGTCAGTACACTTCATTCTTTTTTATGGCTGAATAATATTCCATTGTGTGGAGAGACCACATTTTGTTTGCCCATCCATCCGTTGATGAACATTTGGTTTGTTTCCACTTTTTGGCTATTATGAATAATGCTGCTATGAACATTTATGTATAAGGTTTTTTTTTTTGTTTGTTTTTTGTTTTTGCGGTATGCGGGCCTCTCACTGCTGTGGCCTCTCCCGTTGCGGAGCGACGCGCAGGCTCAGAGGCCATGGCTCACGGGTCCAGCCGCTCTGCGGCATGTGGGGTCTTCCCGGACCGGGGCACGAACCCGTGTCCCCTGCATCGGCAGGCGGACTCTCAACCACTGCGCCACCAGGGAAGCCCCTGTATAAGTTTTTGTGTGGACCTGTTTTCAGTTCTTGAGGAATATATCTAGGAGTGAAATTGCTGGGTCAGATGCTGCCTCCCATGAAGAGATGGATTTTTAAGCAAGAACCATGTCTGGTGTCAGACCCCTAGGAGACCTTCAGCCCACGTTTGCTACATGCTGAAAGGTGGACAAGCTGCTGGAGGGAGAGGCAGAGGCTTTCTAGATGGGAGACTAACCAGGGTCTGGCTCAGAGAAGGGAACTGGCTTTTGTATTGTGATCCCAGAACCACAGGGGGCCAGCATCCTGGGGAAGTAGGTCAGATAGTGGCCTGGGGAACACTGCATGGAGACCGGGTTTCATGCAGTGGGCAGGAGAGAGTCAGAGGTGGGCATTGGGAAGGCAGGGCTGCAGGAAATTGAGAAAAAAAGAAAGGTAGAGAAAGAGATAGTTAATATAGCAAAGAGAAGAACTCAAGCCTTCCTTTAAGAGCATGTGTGCAGAAGAGAGTCCCAGGTGAGGCTGGGAAAAGGTTGGGGAAACTCTGAAAGCCATTTATCTGCCCTGATGCCTTTGAGATAAAGGGGTCTCCCAACCTGCCCAGGGTGGTTAAACAGGTCCCCATGAAACCAGGAATAAAACCCTAACCTTTTGTCTAAATACCCCTCCTCTTTCCTATCTGACAAAGCACATATCTATACAGCCTGCTAACCAGGTGGCTTTGGGTTTGTCTCTTCTCTGAAAGGCTTCCTGCTCTCTATAAGCAAGGTTTTTCTAAGGAAGGTCTAGTCCAGGTTTTTCTGGCCCTAACTGCACGCTTCTCCCTCTTGGCCTGCATGTGGTGGCCTCCTTCAAGATCTCTGTCAATGTCAGAAGAGAGAGAGAGAGAGCTGGTCCCATCCTGAGTGGAGGGCTCCTGCCCTCCTCTGCACCCACTCTAACATCAAGGCTCTCTACACCCAGTCCCTCTAATGCATGTCCCTTTGGAGGCATCCAGAAACCCTGCTCAGCCCTGGAACTCAGTCTGGGCCAAGGAGTAGGCAGGACTTGAGCAGGAACCCTAGAGAGAGAGTGCTGCTCTGACCCTCCTCTCCCTGGTGTGTGTCATCCCGCAATGCTCCCCACTCCCGCGCAACAGCTGGCCCTCCCGTCCCAATTTGTTAAACCAACCCTCCTCCTGCAGTACCAGACTAGCTGCACCAGCAGTAATCACGTAAGCTGAAAGCACTAGCAGTGGTATTAGCATTTTAACTTGTGGTGAAGCCCCAAGGAATCAAGCTCTAGAGGCTGGTTTCAGGGCTGGTGGAGATTCTCTTTGCTTTGGGGGATGGAGGATTGCGATAAGCTGTCCAGCCCTAGCTGGGTGACGACTCCTGTCTACACACAGGCCACCCCTGTGATGTCCCTCTATTTCCACTGAAGTCTACTTTGCTCTTAACCAAGGGAAGAGGTTCTTGAAGACATTTTGTCTTTCGGTGGGACGACTGAGGTTCAGAATTGAAACCTGAACCACTGATGGGACTACTCCCCCTACTCCACTCTACCCCCACCCCTCAGATCCCAGCCCGAAGCCCCAGAGGCCCATAGTTTCCTTCCCAGGAGTGTCAGCTCAGGAATACTCAGCCCATGAGTACACACAGGGATACTCATGCCATGCCTTTGCCTGGTGAGTATAGGTTGTAACTTGTACCCTTCAGAGTTGAAGCTGACTACTATGAGTCAGCTTGCTTTTTTATGAAAAAGCAAGAGGGATTTCCGAAGTATCTTGTTCTAGACACAAATGTGCGGGTTCATATCCTCACTAGCTTAATAGCTGTGTGGCCTGGGGCAAGTTTCTCAACCTCCTTGTGCTTCAGCTTCCTTATGCACAAAATGGAGATAATAGCACTACTCTACAGGGTTGTTGTGAAGGTTAAATGAATTGATACAAGTGAGGTACTAAGTAAGAGCAGTGCCTGGCATCGCCTAAACACTCAATAAAGCTAGTTATTATTGCTACCGTGATCATTCTTTTCTGTGAGCCAGTTTCCTGAGGCAAGACCCTTTCCACTGCCTGTTCAGAGCCCCTCGTTGAGTAAGGAGCCCTGAGGGAGGCACAAAGCAAGTTAAGGAAGAGCTGGCCCAGCTTGTTGTGTATCTCTGCTGTTTTCACAAAGCCTGGCATGCCAACCTGCCATTTAGAATGATCCTCATTCCCTTCCCTGTTCTTTGCACTACACAGGCTCCTAAAAAGTTCCAGGTAAGGGAGCTTTTGTAAGTCAAAATACTTGAAAACAAAACCAGAAAAATACCCTGACTGATTTCTAATTAAACCTCTAGGCAGAATTAGAAAGGATCTGGAGCTTTTTCTTAAGATTTTCGGAGTCCCCTATGCATGCAATCCTGTACAAAACCCACAGAGACTTGCTTCTCAAGAGGACACTTGGGTTTACATGAGGATTTTGGTAGTGGGGATAATCACTCCCTAACTGACGCTTTGTCAGGTGGGTGGCTTAATGTGGGGTCTATACGTACAGACACCTATGCTCCTCTCCATCAGCTCTAGAAGTGAGGTGGAGGGGGAAACCCACCTCACAGATACCTCTAGCAGTGAGCCAAAGGGCAGAGCCCTTGCTGCAGAATGGCTCCCCAGAGGCTTCAGCTGTGGTTTTGTTCCCAGGCATCTGCTTGCTTGAGTCCATGCAGTCCAGGAAACCACCCAGCCAGAAGCCAGGACTAGGGAAACCTCCAGCAGCCTCTGACTTGCAAGTCATCTAGCCCCTGCTTTGGGTCTGCTCTCCCAGTTGCACTAGGAGAGTGAATCCTACTGCCTTTCCAAAGGGCTCCGTGGAGGTGGCCCTGTCGAATTTGAGCCGGGAGATTAAGGCTCTGCAATGGTATCCAAAGGGGCATCTCTCGGGGCCATGCCAGGCAGAGGCCAGGGAGGAGTAACATGGGGTGGGGGAAAGCGGAGGGGGATCCTGGCACCAGAGCTGGAGTGTCACCTCACTAAGCTATGGGTGAGTCACCCTGTGCCTCCCCTACATGAACCCAAGTGCTAAGGTCCTGTTTGTCTCAGAGGCAGAAGGGTGCCACCTCCAGGGGCCGATGCAGGAACCCTGGCTCCCTGAGGAGCAGGACCACACAGGACCCACCTGCCCCGTGGCCGCCCAGGGGAAGGGACACCCTGTGTCAGCTGATCTGGAGCTGAGAGTCTGAGTGGAGCACACCCCAGGGCACTCTGTCCAGCCGCAGCCAGCTCTGGCACTGGGCACGGCCCCTGAGGTGACACTCCCTCTCCTTCCACCTCACTTCCAATTCCGTCGCCCACCCCCGGCAGCAGGGGCTGCAGACAAACCTCAGGTCTGCTGTGCAAGAGGGCGACCCTCCCACCTCTGCAAACTCCCTCACCCCTCTTCCTCGGGGTGTGGGTGGGAGAAGAGGGGTGAGAGCTGAGTCTATGCCCTCACAGGGGTGAGCGAAGGCAAATAAACAATCCACAAGTCACCTTCAGCCTCCAGAGAGCGTTTTGCGGGGAGGGCTGGGGTGGGGGAGGGAGGCAGCCCTCCAGCTAAGGCTGGGCATGGCTAGCGTAGCGGGGAGGGGTGGTCGCTGCCTTCCAGAAGGCAGGGACAACCGGCGGCCCGAGCCCCGCGGGGGCAGAGACGAGCGTGGCGCGAAGGGTCGGAAGGGTCGGGGGCGGCGGCCCTCGGGCGCGCGGACCGGGCACTCACGTCCTCTTGAAGACGCCCCCGAGGGCGCTGCCCAGCAGGAGGCAGAGCTGCTGCGAGAAGAAGACCCAAGAGATCTGGGGCAGCGAGCTGTGCGTCTGGCAGCGCAGGTCCAGCAGCGTGGGCCCCAGGAAGGCGATGCACAGGCCGAAGCTGAAGAAGACGCTCCAGTAGGTGAGCGTGGGCTGCAGGTTGCGGCGGAGCAGCCCTGACACGCGGACGTCGCAGCCCATGGTCCCGGCTGGCGGCTGCCGGTCAGGGCGCGCGCGGTGCCGAGTGCCGCTTCGCCCGCGGGAGAGCCAGCAGGGCTGGGGAGGCC
>NW_006798649.1:1588927-1630111 GCF_000442215.2 Lipotes vexillifer | reverse complement strand
GGGAGGGGCGGGGAGGGGCCGCCCGGCGAGGGGCCCCGCCCTCGGGCCCAGGGAGCACCGGGGGCGCCTGGGCCGCCCGTGGGCACCGCGTCCGGGCCAGCGCCTTCCTCGTGCGGTGCCAGGCGCTGGCCTCCCCTGCTTCCTGAACTCACGTTTCCACCCTCCCCCGGCTTCGGGAGACCAACCGGGAGCCGCTCTTCACCGCCACCCCCGCTCCCACCCAGCTCCGCGTCTCTCCAGCCTTTATATTCCAGCCCCCCAGGGTTGGAGGGCCTGCACGCCCATTTTAGAGCTGGGCAAACTGAGAGCCTGAGACGTCCTTTAAGTACACCGAGAGGCTGGGGAGCAGGATCTTCCAGCGCTTCTCCTTCGGGGCAGCTGCAAACCCTCCCCAGACACCGATCTGGCCTGTGCTTTGGCGGTGAAGGAAACACCGAGCCCTCCCCCCTTAAACCTAGGGGCTTCACTGATGGACTTCGGGGGTCTGACAGCATCCCATCTTACCCTGGAATAGAAGGCAAAATTTCATACATACTTTTTTTTCTTGGTAGAGTATTCATGGCTTTCACCAGAAAGGTAATCCCCCTAAGCTCCACAGAAGGGCCTGAGAGCCCGTCTTCACCTGCCGCATCACATTGGCGCCCTGTACAGGTGTGGGATGGAGGAAGATGTAGACGTTCTTCCACACTCCATCTCTCTCCCTTCTTCCTAGTTGGGGGAGGGGTGGGGAGAGGGCGGGAAGAGCAGGGCAGTGACTTGAAGGAATTCTGAAATAATCCTCTAGGAAAAGAAAAAAAAAAAAGAGTTCTGAAGAAAATTGCTTTTGTTTGTTTGTTTGTTTTTTTGTTGCTGGAAAAAGCTGGATGGGGGGTGGAGTGGGAGGGTGTTATATTCCAGACTGGGAGTCCTTCCAGGATCCTGCAGCTGACACAGGCTGTTACTCCCCCCAAATGGCCACGGGGCTGTTGGGTCCCGTGTAGTCCTGCTCATGAGGCTGCCAGACACCTTTCCTGTGCTGACACCTGGAAGCAGAGCAGAAAGGTCCTTCAGGGTCACTCTGCCCAAGTGTCCTAGTAGTGGCAGGAGCCATGACATCATGACCACTTGCCCACCAAGGGGACCAGGGCTGAAAGGGCTGAGGAGATAGGTAGGTGGGTGTCCCCTACCCACAAGGGTATGTGGCGGGGCAACCAGCTTTTCTTGCAGGTACCCTCCCCCCTCACAGTGGCACCCTCGCATCTGCTCCATTCCCCTAGGTTGTGAGCACCAGGGAGGAGAGCCCCAGGGTCCCTCTGGCTCAGTTGGTCTATAGGTGACGACAGTTACTTATTCAGTGGTGATAATGATGGGCCTGCACAGTACTTGCAATTAAGTAAAAAGTTATCCTCTGGGGGGGAAAAGCAAAACTAAATAATAACTGCAAATGTTTGAGTCCTCTCTGCCACTCTCAAAGAATTCCAGAACCACAGAAGCTTCAGAGTTGGAAGGAAGCATCTCCAGTTCAGTCCCGTATCCCCACCCCATCATTGCTGATAAATGCTTGTCAGTATTGTTCTTAACTGATACCTCTTACTGATGGGGACCTTACTTATCATTTCCTGGGGAGCTGCCTCCAATGTGGTTCAGCTCTGGTTGTAGGAAAGGTTTTATGTGGAACTGAAACGCTTCTCCCTGTGGCTCCCCACTGCCACCCACAGGACAAGACTATTGCTTTGTGCGTGTTAGCCCTTCACACACATAGTGATCTCACCCACCACCACTCCCCCCCCCCCCCCCCCCCCCCCCCCAGCCACTCCCACTATCGCCACAGGAGCCTGCCCACCCTGTCCCCTTCCCTCCCGCCCACCTGCCCCTGGCAGACCATCACTTCTGCCCTTAGTGATCCGTACTTCTTTATAGAGACGCCTCGAGAAGCAGATGTACTCTTTCAGAGCCTCCACCTTGCCTTCCAACTCCATCTTGCTCGAGAGAACTCCGTCCACATCCTGGGGACAGGAAGATAAAAGCCATATACCCCCACTCCCTCTTTGGGGGTCCCACTCTGACCCAGGAGTTCTGTTCACACACTGCCCAACACCCACCCCATGGCCGTCTCCAGCTCCCACTCCTTCCTCCTCCAGCCCCGCCCTGCCCTGCTCTCTCTTTTGCCTGACACTGACCCACACCACCTTCAGGAAGCCTTCCCTGATTCATCCCAACCAGTTCTGTTTCTTCCACTCCCTCCCCACCCTCTTCCACAGTGACACCAGAGCTCATCACATAGTCCCTCAGTTGGATCTTGTCCTGGGGTCCCCCTGTGTCTATGTAGATGTCCCATTTCCTCAGAGGGTCCCTATAGGCAGTGTGACAGCATGTCGTGTGTGAGGATCTCCCACCCACTGCCCTCCCAGCCCAGGACCGGGCTCTGTGCACGGTGGATGCTCGGGGTTCGGGTAGAGCAGCTGACCCCACCCTCACCTTTTTGAGGACCACAAAGTCTTTCTCCAGTGTGGCGCACCTGTGGGCCTCCCGTTCATACCTGCCAAGTAAGTACAGAAAGACGCTGCCTGGAGTGCCGGCATCAGAGCCCAGGCCCCTCTCCCACCCCGCTCCGCCACACTTGGCTTTTCCAGCCCAAATTCCTGAAATTCTTTCATAATTTTCTTGGATGGTGCTTCCCAGTTACATCACCCTACTGGTTCAGATCCTCGGGCCACAGTGGCAGTGACTCAGGTCAGTGAGGAAGCCCACCATGTCTGGAATGCTAAAAGCATTCTATAACTTGATCTGGGTGGTGGCTACACAGCTGTAAACATGTAAGTATTCATCGGGCTGTATGCTTATGATTTGTGCCTTTCACCGTATGTGAGTTATACTTCAATAAAATAGTAAAAAGTAAAAATAAATAAACAAAAACAAAGTGAGACACCCCACTGTGAATGCAGTACCCAGTCACCTTATAGTGAAAGGCCTTCCCTTCTTCCTTCCCTCCCTCCCTCCCTCCCTTCCTTCCTTCCTTCCTTCCTTCCTTTGGTGGTGTGGGGCCCTTGATCGGAGAAAAACAGATAAGGAAACAAGCAATAAGGTACACTTTGTAATAGGCATGCCTTGAGAGCCTGGAGGGGAGCTGGGCAGTGTCTAATTATGCCTGGGAAGGCTTCATGGAAGAGGTGATTACTGTACTGAATCAGGAAAGGCAAGTATGTGAAAAGGTTTTGCTTATGTGCTCTTTCTTCTTCTCTTTCTCTGTCTCCTCTGTTTTCCAGAATCACATTGTCCACCTCCTCCAGGAAGCTTTCTCAGCAAAACTCTATCCAGCCCCCAAATTCTAGCAAGCCCCCTCCACTCCTTTCACCCTCCAGTCTTCATAGTGTCAGCTATTACATTTAACCAAGTGTTAGCTTCCTGTTTCTGCCACCCTGCCTCTCCTGCAGCCAATTAAACTGTGGGTTCTTAAGGGCTGGGACTATATTTACCTATATTTCTAACTCCCTTCCTTTACCCAGTGCCTCACAGAACACCTTGCAGATAGCAAGTCCTGGATAAGTAGGTGGGAACTGAATTATTTATATAACACCTTTGCAATTATTTTTGATTTTCATTTACATACCAAATCTCCCAGTAATAACAAGTTTCCCAAGGGCAGAGTCTATCCTATATTGCCTTTGTGCTGTGTATTCAAACGTCTAGCCCTAGCTGGGTACCCTTTGGTCATTCTTAAATTTGAAAGAAAACCTTGGGTAGTCCCTTAGCCATTCTCTGATTTACCTCCTTCTAAATTGGAAGGAAATTACCCTTCCCTCTCACAAGCTCTGGAAAGCAGTTTGAGACCCCCAAATATGGAAGACTGAATAGACTGGCAGAAAGAATCTGAAGGAGTGAAGTGTTCTCAAACTCTTGCCTGAAATCTGTTCTTTTGCTTCAAGCATCATCTCCTCCAGGAAGCTTTCCCTGACCTTCCTAGAGTCCCTCCTTGGGGCTCCCAACATAAATCATTGCTAATTACCTGTTTACTGCTGCTTTTTCAAGGCAGGGGCCATGGGGTTTGTTCTTCACTGGGTGTGGGGATTGACTCCTTGGTGAGAGATGTTTGCACTACACTGACTCCTGCTAACACCTGGAAGTTTACAAGCAATAAATCAACTGCATGTCTTGGACTATGGATAGGTGATCGACATCCTAGAAATACTCAAGGAGAAAGCAAACAAGGTAATGTAACACAAAGTGAAATAAGAACTAGGTACCCTCACCGTGATCACGGCTGCCCAGATTCCTTAGTGTAGAAATGCACATGATGTGCATTTTGTTTTTGTTACTGTTTCTGTTAGGATTGAAAACCTTAAATGTTACGAAAATGTACAAAAAGAAAAGTTCTGATTATAGCAGCCTAGAGGGGAGTCACTTGGACTTGGGCCTGATGTCATGCTTGGCAGGATCCTCTAAGTGACCATGGACCTGCCCTCGTCCCCAGGGCCCTCTGATCTCTGCTTCCCAGACTCTCAGGAGGCCAGGCAGGAGCAGTAGAGTGAAGTCTCCAGTTCAAGATCATTAAGCATATCCTGCAGTTCCTCTGGCCTCTCTAGGGCATGAGGCTGCCCCTCCCCTACTTCCGGATTTTGTGTTCTGCTCCACATCATTGCCCGGCTGGTCAGACTTGGAGAGTGAATTGGCAGGTTCTGTCTGGGGGTGGCATGGGGTAGGTTGAAGACAGCTTGGTGCCAAGGACTGCACCCAGATGACCCAGCCACCCTACCACACATGAACTCAGCAGAGATAGGTGTGTGTACAAATATCCAGATGAACTGAGTTCTTATCTGCATGGAGGGTGAGTGGGGTGGTCGCTGCAGATGCCAAGAGGAATAGGAGCAGGTGAAATGGCCCAGAAGCATCTTAAGAGTTAGACCAGTGGCCACACGCATCCTGGAGAGAATGTTGCATGGCACCTGGCATTTAGTTGGTGCTTAAAAGTGCTAGTTGAAGCTAGTCTAAATTTGAGAGTTGGAAGGACTCTCTGAAATTATCTAGTGCAACCTCCCACTCAGAAACGGAATTCCATTTATAGCATCCCTGCAGGTAGCCACAGCTTCAGCATGCTCAGGCTTGAAGTCAGAAGAATCTAGTGAGAAGAATTTATAAGACCTGTGAAAAACTGAGCCTCGGTTTTCTCCTCTCTAAAATGGGGAGAATAATTCCTCCCTTACTGAGAGAAAATGTAGACAGAGTGTATAACACAGGAGCTAGTACCCTAGGTTCTCAATAGATTATTGTTAATATTATTATTATTATATTTATTATCATCAACAACAACTCAAAATGATCTCTTGGTCTTGTACGCTAGAACAGTGGCTAATGAAACTGAATCCCCCTAAAACTGAGTCCCCCTTCTGAGTTTATGATTAACCTCTCTGTCCAAAACTATTCCCCATCTTATCCCCTCTGGCCTCTATCCTGTGCAAACTAAACACTTATCACCCAGAGTCAGATGACTAAAATTGCTGTTGTCGATAACATCATTAATGTACAGACTCAGGTTGTTTCTTCAGGGCAAGATGAGCTAACAGACCCCTGGGTCATGGACCACCAAACCAGAGACACATAAACCTTGGACATCCTGACTCCCAAAATTATGATTAAGAACTATCATAAAACGACTAATCCCAGCTTCTTTTCCTTCCCCTTTAATAACCCCTAACTCAAAGACCAAGTGGGAGTGGATCTGAGGCTTATCTCCCACTCCCTTGCTTGGTGCCCTGCAATAAACTCTTATTTTGCTGTAACACCTGCTTTCAGAGTTTGGCTTTCTACTTGGTGGGCTCATGAGCCCTTTTGCTAGGTTATCATTTGGCGACCATGAAGGGACCTCTCAGGTTCCTCTGAAGTTAGTGCCTGTGGTCTGTGGCCCTCTGCCAGTGCAGTCTTCCCTTAGCAGATCCGGCAGCTTAGGCTCTTTTGGCCAGGAGATCCAACTGGGGAATTCCTTTTTTGACCAAGCATCAGCCTAGGCAATATTCCAGGCTTGCGGTGAAGGAATGGTTTTTGGATTAGAAGACATCTACTGGTAAACAACCAGCACAATGGTGTAGGCCAAAAACTTTTAGGCTTGTATATTGATGCCCTCCTAGGCCCATTGCTGGGTATTGGGGGAGGGATTGAGTTTGATAAAAGTATGAGCCTAAGGTTGCTTTTGGAATTGGTTTGGCTTTAAACCTTTTGGAATCGGTTTGACATCTGTCGTGTGTGTGTGTGTGTGTGTGTGTGTGTGTGTGTGTGTGTGTGTGTGAGAGAGAGAGAGAGAGAGAGAGAGACAGAGAGAGAGAGACAGAGAGAGAGAGAGTGTATATTTCTGTCAAAGAAGATGCAGTATTTTAATTGGCAGACATGACAAACAAAAGTTCAGCTCCTAAAAATAGCCTTTTAGGATAATACAAAATTAGACCACCTTTAGTTACAGTTCCCCAAAACTGGGTTGCCGACTTGATAAAACATCTTTTCAGAATTCTGACCCTAAGGGAACACGTGCTTCTAGGAAAAACTTGCTTTTCTCTACCTGTGCCTTTGAGATGTAAATATTCTACCACTGCTCTCAGGAAATTTTATCTTCCTCTTATCTACACAATTTCCAATTCCTCAGACTGAGGGAAAAAAAGAGAAAAGAGACCATTTTAAACTTAACTTATTCCAACTGTTATTTATAAACTAGTGAGTTTTATATTATAATACCTGTTTCATGACTAAGCTTTAAAATGAAGCTATGAGACTGTGTCTGTCTATATGTCTATGTGTGTGTTACAAATATATGTCTTTTCCTTTGGATGGTATTATCAAAATTAATTTGTAAGTGAACTCTGTTTAATTGGCTGAAAGGAAATTAAGCATTTATTTAAATTCTCAGAAATAGAAAAGATATAAAATAAACTAATAAAAAAACAAGCACATATTTATTTTGTCATTAATATGATTCGATTAAAAACTAATGTGAAAAAAATACAAAAAAAAAAAGAAAGAAATAGAAAAGAAACTAACCAAAATTAATTTCAGGTTCGTGTGATCTGCAAAATATTCAGTATTAAATTATTATCTGGTATTAGAGTTAGTTTAAGGAACTTCCCTGGTGGTGCAGTAGTTAAGAATCCGCCTGCCAATGCAGGGTACACGGGTTTGATCCCTGGTCCAGGAAGATCCCACATGCCAAGGGGCAACTAAGCCCATGCGCCACAACTACTGAGCCTGCGCTCTAGAGCCCGCGAGCCACAACTACTGAGCCCACGTGCCACCACTACTGAAGTCTGTGCACCTAGGGCCCGCACCCGGCAACAAGAGAAGCTACCGCAATGAGAAGCCCGCGCACCGCAATGAAGAGTAACCCCTGCTCACCGCAACTAGAGAAAGCCCGCACGCTGCAACGAAGACCCAACACAGCCAAAAATAAATAAATAAATTTATATTAAAAAAAAAATAATAATAAAGTTAGTTTAAGCTTGTTGGTTTAATTAACATAGACATGTCTTTAGAGTCATCAACATTAATACTTTTATTATACCTAGGTTTACTGAAAGTCAAAAAAGATCTTATTTCTTCCTTTCTGTTTTTTCTTTTTTTATTGAGGTATTGTTGATTTATAATATAATGTAAGTTTTAGGTGTACAATATAGTGAATCACAAGTTTTAAAGGATACACTCCATTTATAGTTATTATAAAATATTTACTATATTCCCTGTGCTGTGCAATATATCCTTGTAGCTTATTTATTTTGTACATAGTAGTTTGTACTTCTTAACCCTCTACCCCTATCTTGCCCCTCCCCCTTCCCCCTCTCCGTTGGTAACCACCAGTTTGTTCTCTGTATCTGTGAGGGATCTTATTATTTCTGTTACAAAAATTTGTCATCAAGAAAAATAACTTGATATAATGAAATTTTTATAAGTAAATTAAATGTAAATGAAATGAGAGTTTTTAGGTAAACTCTTTAGGAATAATTATGTTTTAGGAATGTCTACTTAAAAATAATTTCTCCAAAATAGATAACTAATAACCTGCTGTAGAAAAAATAAATAAAATTAAATTAAAAAAAAAGAATAAGTGTTAAGTCTTGAAATGATAGAATTATCTAAGAGAAAATAAAAACTTATGAAGACAAAAAATCTCTATATAAAATGTCCTTGAGAAAATATTTCTGACTTGAAATATTATCCTTCTTCACCAGTGTTTGTTAAAAAAAAAGAAAAGTCTCTCCAGATTTTTGGTAGCTTGAAGCTTTAGAGTTTTGCTAAATTAAGTTAAATGATGGAAGTTTATTAAATATCTAGGTCACTTCCAAGTAAAATAAGATACTGGAACATTAATTACTGAATGTAGGCTTCTTTTTACAGAAAGCTAAAGATATTTAGGACTATTAATAAATATTTTTGGTGCCACACCAAGATATTTTCTATAAGAAAGCATGTGTTTTTTGAAACAATAAGTACTATTTATGTCTGCCAGTCTACAGAATGCTAATGTAAAAGGCAAAAGATTTATATGACCTGAAGAGAAACATGAGTAGGGATAGAATGCTTATGTAAAAGACAGTTCATAACTGTTTCCTTTTAAGTTTTCACTGGAAACTAAGGTTTTTAAAGGTTAAGAATTCTAATTAATATATGTAATTAAAACTACTGAAAATTAATAAGGAAAACATCTTTGTATGTGAGGGAAAAGAAGGTATAAGGAATGGAAATGCATTTTATTAAGGGAAAAGAAAATAATTTTGTCCTAAAGCTGATTATTTCTTTTTTCTTTAATTTTTAAAATTTATTTCACTTTGTTTTTTTTGGCTACATCATGCAGCATGTGGGATCATAGTTCCCTGACCAGGGATCAAAACTGTGCCCCCCTGTGGTGGAAGCGTGGAGTCTTAACCACTGGGCTACCAGGGAAGCCCCTCATTATTTCTAAATGGGAAAGAAAATAAGAGACAAATTAATATGAATATAGGAAGTGTACAAGGTTTATAAGAAAAAAAGAGTCCTTAGAAGGCAATTCCATGTGTGGTCAGGACTGACTAAAATTAGAGTACATTTAATTGATTAAGTAAATTTTAATATTAAAGATAAAATGGTGCACAACTAGGATTTGTTTCCCCTATGTTAAGAGTACAAAGTTTTCTTGGAATATTGAGCTGCTTTTGAAAACAGACTGTAAGTTTCTTCACCTTTTAAGTGACCCGTTGTAACTTTCTGTATTTGCCTTTGAAATCATTTACTATCACTTTTGTTAAGTGAATAAGTATTGTTTCACAGTGACCCATGATTCTATTTCACCCAGTGTTTTAAATTTTTTTTTAAATATTCTTGACAAACTTCCCAAATATCAAATTCTAATTGAAGTTCCTTTGACCTCCAGCTAACTTTGGGATGTTTCCAAGGACTTCTGAGGCATCTGAGAGAGAGCTATTAAACTAATTTAGGATTACTTGGAATGTTAAATTACATGAGAAACATTGTCAAAGGAGTGGTAATAAACATTCTTAGGTTATATTTCATAGGTAAAATGGCATTAATATAAATTTTCTAGAAATTATATGAAATTTCTAAGGTTTGAATATGTCCTGATATAATGTTATATTCCTTTAATATCATATGTCACAAAAATAATCAGATTTCTTTGTCATTGCAATGTAATCAGATCTTTGCGCCTTTTAAAGTCTTTTGTCATTCATGGACAGTTATTGTTCTACACTAGTGCTTTTGCAAAAATGCTTCATCTTCAAGAAGATTCATAGAAAGAACTTTCTGACAAGTCCAGATTTCTGATAACTTTCAGATCATACTGCTGAACTGAGTAAGAAATTAAAGAATTCTAATGGAAAACCTGATGGCTTCATAAAACTGTTAACAAAAAGGATTAGTTACATAGGACTGAGTGATCTGATTAATATGGTTATAATTTTTAATGTTTTGTTGGTCTGAGATACTGCTGGCTTTTAATCTATGTTTTCCAAATGTAAGGAAACCATTCCCCTTAAGCTAATCATGACTTACAGCAATTTGGTAAATTATACATTTGTAAGCAGAATTGAAACATTTACCTTTTCTCTCTACCTGATCCCTCTAGAAATTGGAAACGCTTAAGTTCCCAATAGCCTTTACAGTTGAACAAGAAAGGCCACCTCCTTACTGGTGCAGGAATCTCAAGATATGTTAGGGAAACTGAGAAGAAAGGAATTCACCCAAATCTGTAGATATCACAGTCAGAATCTGACGGCAAGTCCTTGGTATGGCTTTCCCAGTCTTGAGAGGCTTCTTAAAAGTTCAATCTGAGGTATCTTATGAAAAATTCCAACACAGCTAATTTAAAATAGCCTTTGTGAATTCCCTGGCAGTCCAGTGGTAAGGACTTGGTACTTTCACTGCAGGGACCTGGGTTCAATCCCTGGTCGGGGAACTAAGATCCCGCAAGCTGTGTGGTGTGGCCAAAAGAATAAAATAAAATAAAATAGCCTTTGTGATCAATAACATGTATGTAAATAATCAGGCCAAGCTTGAAACCAGACTTATGTTGCAAAAAAAAAATTGGTCTTTATTTGGTAGAAATGAGGGTAATTTTAGAAAAAAAGATTATGTTTCAGTGGATATTAAATTCTAGTTTTGTTCATTGAAGTCTGTGTTTACTGCTTAAGACTCACTTCCCAGACAGCTCCTTCTTGGTATGTTACATTATTGTAAAGTTTAATTGAATTATTAAAAGGATACTCTGTTTGTTTCTGAAGTTTACCACAGCAATCTATCCTTGGATGAAGATCAGATACCCCAGAACTTGCAACCAAGAGATTATGCATATGGGAAAGGACTGCTCCAACTTAGAAGAAAGGCCCTGTAATAGGTAGTCCTAAGTAGCTCAATCTCAGTAAAACTGAATGGAATTGACTTTTGACTTCATATTTCCTTTAAGAAGGGCCTCTGCCCTGATCAGTTCTATAGAAAGGGCTGATAACCCCAAGTGACATCAGCATAAAATGATGATGACAGGGCTTCCCTGAGAGCACAGTGGTTGAGAATCTGCCTGCTAATGCAGGGGACACGAGTTCGAGCCCTGGTCTGGGAGGATCCCACATGCCGCGGAGCAACTAGGCCCATGAGCCACAACTACTGAGCCTGTGTGTCTGGAGCCTGTGCTCTGCAACAAGAGAGGCCGCGATAGTGAGAGGCCTGCGCACCGTGATGAAGAGTGGCTCCCGCTTGCCACAACTAGAGAAAACCTTCGCACAGAAACGAAGACCCAACACAGCAAAAATTAATTAATTAATTAATAAACTCCTACCCCCAACATCTTAAAAAAAAAAAAAAAGATGATGACAGCAGTAGCAGACAGCTGACCCAAGAATCCAGACCAGACCCGTAAGACGCATCCTACTAGTTCAATTGAACTTTTTACCAAATGTATGTCTCCTTATCAAAATTGGAAGCTATTATTTTACTTGTAACCATACTATTGGCTCCAATGTTCAGGATCAGTGGTCCCCAAACATTTTGGCACCAGGGACCAGTTTCGTGGAAGACAATATTTCCATGGATGGGTGGGGGATGGTTCAGGCAGTAGTGTGACTGATGGGGAAAGATGGGGCGTGGCAGATGAAGCTTTGCTCGCTCGCTCGCTCGCTCACTGCTCACCTCCTGCTGTGCGGCCCAGTTCCTAACAGGCCACCGACCGGTACCAGTCCACGGCCTGTGGGTTGGAGACCCCTGTTCAGGATAGAAAGAAAATTCTCTAGTGAAGTTGTCACAGAGTATAACTACCCATGACATATATCACTGCTTGCTTTAAGTCTACTGCTAGAAGCACATGTACAATATTTGTGCGACAATTTGGTATAATTGGTAAAAATGTATAGTCTATAAGGTGTTTCCCCATTAGCATACCTCTGAGCTTGTTCACTGTGTCTGATTAGTTTTCTCTTAACGTGATAACTAGGCAAATATATATAAACAAAAGGAGGCACCAAGGGACGTGGTGAACCTAGGGCAGGCAACAACCACCCTGGCATTGGGGGGACAAGTATTTTTGATCACAATGCTTTCTTTTGAAAGATTTGCAAACACAAGGGGAAATGATAGAAGAAATTTTCACGTATCGAAGAATGGGGAAGTCATTCTGGCTTATACATGATTTAACTTAAACTTTATGCTAATTAGAACCACCTGTGTTGTGGCCTATCAAACATGCATTGTACATCTGCTTCAACCATTAAGGAGAAGAATGCATTCTGAAATCAAAAATAGAGTAACATTGGTTCAGGCATCCAAAATAGAGCTGGATGGCCATTGTGGATATGGTTTTAGACACATTCCTGTATTAATGAAACTTGAATTTTCTGAACTGTATCAGACTCAAGGACATCATCAGCTATTCTCAAAAACAATATCTTCTAGCAACTGCAACTGCAATCTTATGGTCTCAAACTCTCCTTTTATATCTTCGGGAATAGTAACAAATGAAACAGCTCAAGTCATAGCCTCCCAGCAGAAGGCACTAGATTCTTCACCCAGAATAGTACTAGACAATAAAATTGCTTTAGATTAGATTTTAGTAGAAAAGGGAGTCATATGTGTAGTGGCCAATAGCTCCTGTTATTTGTATATTAATACTACAACTGAAGTTAGAACCTACTTAGATAAAATTAGGCAACTCTTTACTATAAGTCTCTCCAGAAGTGCCAGATTCAGACTGGTTTTCAGGCTTATTTTCTTGAATTTCTCAGGGAAGGAGATCTATTTTCCAAGGTTTCTTAAAGTTCAAGTTACAAAAAGGGAAAAAAAGTTCAGGTTGTCACTCTTCCTCCTACTCCTAATTGGGTACCCGAGCATAAAATGTGCTATAAACTATTGCACCAAAATGGGTAGACGAAGGCACTAAGAATTTAATTATGCAAGATTTAGATCCAAAACCTGGAACGTGGGGATATTTCCAACTCGGTGTACAATATTTCCATTCCCCAAATTGAGGCAGGACTATGCCCCTTTTCAGCAGAAAGTAACCAGAGGAGTCATTGCCCCATTCCCTCAAAGATTTGGAGAAAGTCAAAACAGGAGTAGGGATTGAAACTGAGTCCCCTCAAACCAAGTTCCCCTGCTGAGTTTATGATTAACCTCTCTATCCAAAACTTTATTCCTTGTCTTGTCCCCTCTGACCTCAGTTGTGTCCTAACTGAACACTGATCACCCAGAGCCAGATGACTAAAATTGCTGTTGTCTATAACATCATTAATGTTCAGACTCAGATTGTTTCTCCTGGGCAAGATGAGCTAAAAGACCCCTGGGTCATGGACCACCGGACAAGAGATTCATAAGCCTTAGGCATCCTGACTCCCAAAACTATGAGTAAGAACTGTCACAAGATGGTGACTGGGGCTTCCCTGGTGGCGCAGTGGTTGAGTCCACCTGCCGATGCAGCGGACACGGGTTCGTGCTCCGGTCCGGGAAGATCCCACATGCCGCGGAGCGGCTGGGCCCGTGAGCCATGGCTGCTGAGCCTGCGCGTCCGGAGCCTGTGCTCCGCAAAGGGAGAGGCCACAACAGTGAGAGGCCTGCATACCGCAAAAAAAATAAATAAATAAAATTAAAAAATAAATTAAAAAGATGGCGATTAACCCCAGCTTCTTTGTCTTTCCCTTTTAAAAACCCCTAACTCAAGGACCAAGTGGGAGTGGACCTTCGGCTTGTCTTCCACTTCCTTGCTTGGTGCCCTGCAACAAACACTTACTTTGCTGCAAACGCTTGCTGTGAGAGTTCTGCCCTGCTCAGTTACACTAGCAAAGTGTGTCCCTGGACCAGCAGCAGCTTGGCCTGGGAACTTGCTAGAAAAGCAGATTCGTGGTCCTGCTGAATCAGAAATTCTGGGAGTGCAGCTCAGTAATCTGTTTTAATAAGTCCTCCAGGGCATTCAGTTGCAGCTTCAGTTTGAGAATCACTGCCCTAGAACCACAAAGGAAATGTCTAATTCCCATTCTACAGAGTGCCATTGACTACCTGAAGACATTCTTCATTTTCTTCCTAAGTTTTATTGTCCCCAACATTCTCTCCACTTCCTTCAGCCATTCCTCATTTACTATGTGTTCCAGACCCCTTGCCATCCTTATCTCCCCATCATATCATGCTCTGATTGTCAGTGACCCTCTTAAAAAGGGAGGCTCCCAAGTGGCCTAATCAGCACACAGTGCAATGAGTTTGCTGCCTCCTCTTCTCTAGAAAAGGAGAGTTTTGACAGCTATTTATTGAGTGCCCACTCTGTGCCAAGCACATGACATACAATAACTTTTTGTTTACTTTTTTTTATTGAGGTTAAACTTGCATACATTAAAGTGCATGAGTCTTAAGTGAACACACTGAATTTTTACATATGTATTTACACAGCCAGGTGACTGCCACCCAGATCAAAATATAGAACACTTCCAGCACCCACCCCAGAAACAGTACTGTACTTGCTCAATGTTATGTCTATGAGAGTAGTTCATTATTTTTCATTGCTATATAGGAGAACATTATATGCATACACCACAATTTATTTATCCTGTCTACTATCGATGGACATTCAGGTTGTGTCCAGTTTGGAGCTATTATAAATAAAGCTGCTGTGGACATTCATGTACTTGCCTTTTGGTGGACATAAGCTCTCATTCTATTGAGATAGTGCCCAGAAGTGAAATTGCTAGGTTGTGGGGTTGGTTTAACTTTAGTAGATGCTGCCAGTTACCCAAAGTGTTTGTATCACAGGACAAACTTACTAGAGTTCCAGTTGCTCCACTTCCTTGCCAGCACTTGGCATTGGCAACCATGTTCATTTAATCATTGTGTTGGTAGTATACCAGTATCTCAGTGTTTTTTGTTTGTTTTTACAGTCCAGGTCTTTTATTTTCTTTACACCCATCATGCCATGAGTTCATAGGGAATGGGCTCCAACAGTTTAGGCCCTTTTCCATTGGTTCTCATGAAGTGTGCTTCTCTGGGTGGAGCAGGCTGGAGCTTCAGTTGAACCCAAGTACCTTTCTCTTTGGCTTCCTTCTTTTTCTGGTCATTTTCCTTCACCTGTTTCAGGAAGCTATCCTGACTCTCAGAGTGCTCAATATGCTCGATATGCACATTAATTCTCTTGGCAAGAATCTTGCCCTTAACTTGTTTGTTTACAAGGATGCCAACAGCATGCTGGGTAACATTGTAGACACTCCCAGTTTTGCCATGGTAACACTTGTGGGGCATTCCTTTATGAACAGTGCCCATTCCCTTGATATCTACAATATCACCTTTCTTGTAGATTCGCATGTATGTGGCCAAAGGAACAGCTCTGTGTTTCCTAAAAGGCCTAGAGAACATGTAGCAGGTGCCCCTCCTCTTTCTCTTTGTGTTGGTCATTTTGGCGAATTACTGGAAGATGGCGGTTCCAGCCGAAAAGAAGCTATCTCAGTGGTTTTAATTTGCATTTCCCTCACAATAAATACTGTTCAGTATCTTATCGTGTGCTTACTGGCCACTTGCATATCATCTTTTGTGAAGTGCCCCTTCAAGTCTTCTGACTACTTTAAAAATTGGATTGTCTGTCTTTTAAAAACTTATTTAGGAGTTTTTGATATATTCCGGATATGTCTTTTCTCAGTTATGTGTAATAACTGAGTAATGTAAATATCTGCTTCTTGTCTGTACCTACATTATCTGTAATCTTCACAACGATCCTGTGATATAGGCCTTATTATCCCCTTTTTATAGATTAGGAAACTGAGACTCAGGAATGCACAGTATCTTGCCCAAAATCACACACCTAGTAAGTATTGAAGCTGAATTTTGAGCCCAGGTATCCCGATTCCAAACACTGGATCCTTCCCATGACACCATCTGCCTCTCACACTCCTACTTACACACCTAAGACTTGTGCTTCAGCTTATAGCTATTAACATTTTCCCCCACAGGAGCTGCTGTTGAACCGAGTCTTCCCATCTCATATATGAGCAGTCGACGTATTGAATCCAAGTATAAGCCTTGGTATACGTTGAATAATGGAAAGAATCCGGACCTGGGAGTGGGTCAGGCCTGGGCTATGTTCTGGGCCCATACTTGGCCATGACAACTCAGGGCTTGACATGATAAACCTAATTTTCTTCAATTGTAAAATGTCAAATTCTTACAGTGTTATGGTGGGATGAAATTAGAGCATATGCAAAGCCGCTGGTAGACACTCTTCGGTGCTGTTCACACTTCTGCGTTGCCTTCCCCTGCTCCCGTGTCTCATTTAGTTTTTCTTTGGGTTCCTCTTCCCTGCCAGCATGCTTCGGGTTCCAATTCAGCCATGCAGCAGAAGGGCTACTCCTCCAGCTGTTCCAGAGAAGGATGGCACCTCACGTGCATAATGTATATTTACTAATACAATTGACCCTTGAGCAACATGGGTTTGAATTGCGTGGGTACACTTATAGGCAGCTTTTTTTCAGTAAATACAGTATTGAGGTTGGTTGAATCCTCAAGTGCAGAACCTGGGATATGGAGGGCTGACTATGGGACTTGCGCATCCACAGATTTGGGTATCCATGGTGAGTCATGGAACCATTCCTCTGCGATACCACGGGATGACTGTACTCACCCAAATCACTGAGAAAAATATTGAACGCACTGCACCATTCTCCACCCTCCTCTTTCCTGATGAACCTTTCCTTCAGGGCTCAGATGAGCTATACGTTCTACCGGGAGCTCCCCACCAACTCAGGGCTGCCTCTTTTGCCTGCCGTGTGTTCCCCCCATCTCCTCACTTACCTCCCTTTCTTGTGGTCACCAGCTGGGGTGTTCATAATGTGGATCAAATGTCAGCTCCTCGAGGATGGAGGTTGAGTCACACATTAATTCTCAGGGGCACTATACAGCACCTGCCTGGCACATAGCAGGCATTCAGAAAATATTAGCCATGCAAATATATGTTTAACTGTCATAACCTTGAACTTATGAAAAACTGAGGAAGAAATAATATTCATAGAGGATTCCATGAAGGATGTACAACACATCTATTGTGTTTAGTCAGTAGTTCTCAGACTTGGCTTCTTGTCTTACCATGGAGTTTCGTCCCCATAAGCCCATTGTAAGTTGAAAATATCATTAAGTCAAAAATGCATTTAATAGGGAGATCGCTGGAGGCCTAGCGGTTAGGATTCCGGGTTTTCACTGCCATGGCCCAGGTTCAATCCCTGGTCGGGGAACTGATATCCTGCAAGCCCCCACCACCACCCCCAATAACATATTTAATACACTTAACCTACCAAACATCATAGCTTAGGTTAGCCTACCATAAACGTGTTCAGAACACTTACATTAGCCATTAGGCAAAATCATCTAACAGGAAGCCTATTTTATAATGAAGTGTTGACTATCTCATGTAATTGATTGAAAGTTGTACTGAAAGTGAAAAACAAAAAGGTTTTGCAGGTAAGGAATGGTTGTAACTGTATTGGTTGTTTACTTCTATGATCCCTTGGCTGACTGGGAGCTTTGGTTCACTGCCACTGCCCAGGATCATGAGAGAATATTGTACTGCATATTGATAGCCCAGAAATCAAAATTCGAAATTCCAGGTATGGGTCCTACTGAGTGCATATCACTTTCACATCATTGTAAAGTCAAAATATCAGGAGTCGAACCATCATAAGTTGGGGACAGTATGTATGTTGGAATCTCAAAAAAGTCAGATTTTCTGGTTGATGGAGTCTTGCGTTGGTAGTTTGCAAAAGCTCCCCAGGGCTTTCTAATGCTCAGCCAAGGTTGGAAACCACTGCTCCAGAGAATCCACATTTTATGAACAGGAGCTGCTTGCATATCCCACACCATTTAAGCCCCTCATTAAAGTGCCTTTACTGAATTATCCTTGGACTTTATGCCTAGTTTGAGCAGCTTGAAGATATGTGACTGGAGTTATGGTAGGGATGTTGTTGCCAATGGACCACTATATAAAGACACACAGAAATTTCTATTGGGCATCTGCACCAGGAAAAGCTGTGATTCTCCTGAGCAGCCATTTCATGTTTATCTTATGGATGCTGGGAATCATTTAATTAACACTATTTTCCAAGCTTGTAGTAGCTGCTGGAAAGCTCATGGTCAAAGTCGTGATCCATCTTTATCACCTATATGGAATTTTACAGTATATGTGTTGTATACTGACTTGATTCCTCTTTATTTTCTGTCCTTTTCTCTTCATCCTCCTTTCCTCAGTCTTCCCCATAATAATGCTTTTTAACTGAGATATAATTCACATACTATAAAATTCACTCTTTTAAAGTGTACAGTTCGTGGGTTTTAGTATATTCACATCACCACTACCTAATTCCAAAACATTTTCATCACCCCATTACCCATGCTCAACCTTTGGCAATCAATGATCTACTTTCTGTCTATGGATTTGTGTATTCTGGACATTTTGTATAAACGGAGTCATATAATTATGTGGTCCTTTATGTTTGGCTTCATTAATTTACCATAATGTTTTCAAGGTTCACTCACACTGTAGCATGTATCAATACTTTATTCCTTTTCATAGCCTAATAATATTCCATTGTTCAAAATGGATGTACCACATTTTGTTTTTCCATGGATATTTGGGTTTCCACTTTTTGGCTATCATGAATAATGTTGCTACAAACATTCATTTACAAGTTTTTATGTGAACATGTTTCAGTTCTTTTGGGTATATACCTACAAGTGGATTTGTTGGATCATATAGTACTTTTATGTTTAACTTTTTGAGACTCTTCTCATTAAATTTTTTTTTTAATCTTATTGTATTGTACGTCTCTCTATAAGCCACTACAAATCCTTCTTTTTGGAAGGAGGCAGAGTATAAATAAATAAATAAATCACAAAGCACTCCCAAGCCATCTGTTTAATAATCTGTGCTAGAATTTTGCCAGGATTCTATATTGAGCCATTTGGTATATAGTTTCCAGAAATACCTTCTGTCTCTTTGTGAAAATGAACATTTTCTTATCTCCAATGTCCTCATCATTTACCCAGGTTGTTTTTCAGTCCTACCTGCAAGGTATTTCATGACCCTGTGTCTAATTCATCTGAATCTGGCCCCCAGAATTCATCTGCAGCCACATAAGCTCTCATCTATCTTGTGATGTACTTAAACTTTTATATCCAAGTAATTCATGTACATGGTTAAAAATAAAGTAGAACAGAAGAGGCTGCAAGGAACAGTCCCACCGCATTCCTTCCCCCTCTAGTCCTGCTCCCAGCGACAACTGCTTCTAAATCTTTTAGCTCTTTATTCTGGGAATGACTTCTATATCTCTAAATAATGTGCTTATGTGGCCGTTTCTGGATTTCTCAGTTTAAAACATCCTGTCTTAATTTATAACTATGAAAAATAAGGATTTAGTTCATATATATCATCCAAATAACTCTCCCCCACCCTACTCGCAACATGGTTGTATAACTGTTTTTATTTAATTCCTCTAAATAAAATAAAAATAAATCTGTTGATTACCTATGTTGCTTTAAGTAACATATTTATATCTTTATTTCTCATACCATCAGCTATTGATAGTAGTTTTGACTCACTGTTTTGAAGGATAAGGATATCACTCCTACCTTTCCCTTTTAGCTCCCCTTCCCAGCTTCTGTCTTCTGAACATTTACTTTAAATGCTCAAAGTTGATTACGTATATATACAATTTTCTAACCATAATTAAGTCTTCTGTGCTTTGCCTATTAGTTGGTTCTAAAAGTTTAAAACCAATAAATAATGTTTACATTTGTAACAATGTAAATGTTGCTTATTACAGCACCAGCAATGTCCTATAATTATGTTTCTTTCTCTTATGTGTTTTAGTTTTTCATAGTTTCAGATTGCCTTTCTTCTCCTTCCCCTTCCCCCTCCTCTTCTTCTCTTTACTTGCCTTGATTATTTCTTCATGTTTCTTTCCTACTTTTCAGCTTATCGAGTATTCTATTTCTGAGGTTCCTCTTTTTCCCAGGGACTTCACACGGGGCCCTCTCCATTATATGCTCTAATTTGGGCGTGTTGCTTTGCTCTTACATAGCTGTTGGCCGGGGACTTCTTTTCACTGATGCCCTTGACGGGTCCCACTGTTTTCTCTCCCCTCCCTCCCTTCCTTCCTTCCTTCTTCTCTTCCTCCCTCCCTCCCTTTGTTTTTGTTTAGGCTATCATTTTGCTGCAACACATCTCAGGTAATTTCTTAAAAAGGAGTGTATGTGTGTGGGGAGAGATAAATTAGGAGTTTGGAAGTAATGTATATATACTACTATGTATAAAATAAACAACAAAGACCTACCATATAGCACAGGGAACTATACTCAGTGTCTTGTAATAACCTATAATGGAAAAGAATCTGAAAAAGAATATATATATATATATATATATATATATATATATATATGTGTGTGTGTGTGTGTGTGTGTGTGTGTGTGTGTGTGTGTAACTGAATCAATTTGCAGTACACCTGAATCTAACACAACATTGTACATTTATAATTTCAATTAAAAAAATTGTTATTAAAAAAGAAACAAACAAAAGGAGTGGGCGGTATGTCATAGATTTTCTGAGTCCCTGGCTTCTCAAAGTGTTATAGCTCCACCCTCATACTTGAATGATAATTTGGATGGATATAGACTTCTTTGTTGAAAATTGCTTTCTTCACAGAATGTTGAAGGCATCAGTGTAGCCTTTGCTAATGAGAGCCCTGAGACCAGCCTGATTCTTATATTTTAGAGGTAAATTTTCTCCTCCTCTAGGGAAATTTTAGGATCCTGTCCTTATCATTGCTATTCTAAAATTTCACCATGATGGTGCTCATATGTGGGTCCCTCATTCACTCATCGTGCTGTATTCTTGGTGCCCCCTCTTTACAAGTTGTCCTTCAGCTTTGGGGAATTATTTTATTTTCTTATTTGAGAATTTCTTCTCTTCTGTTTTTCTCTTTACATTTTTCTGGATATTTCTCTTATCCAGACATGAAATTACTTCTCTAATTCTCTTACGTCCCAACACTTTCTATTGAAATTTCAATTTCCATAATCCTATCTTTTATTTCCAGGAGCTCACATTGATTTTCTGGTCTTCCTTTCATAGCATCCTATACTTGTTTAGGGATGCAACACCTCCTCAAATCTCTCTGATTACCTATTAGTTACTGAAAATTTCTTTAGTCTTCTGTTTCCTAAATTATTTCTCTAAAGAGAAATAATGGAATATGTCCATTATGGACATTATGTTACCCCCCCCTCCCATTTATCTTTATTTTTTTCCATGCCAGAGGCTTTTTTTCAAATGTCTGATGATCTTTGTCTTTTCATATTTAAGAGTGAGGCTGGACTGGTCAGGTGGCAGATTTCATTTCATTTTGGCAGTGAGCCTGCATCACACGAGGACTCCAGTATTAGAAGTGGAAGCCCCTGCTTTGGGACCATTGAACTGAAGCCCCCGACTGGAGATGGATCCCTGGCTGCCCTGTGTGTTGCTTGGGAATTGACTGTTCCATGTACCGTTGGCCAGTCTTCCTCACTTCAGCGGTGGCTATGTCTCCTGCTTCCTCTACACCGTCCACCCTCTTAGCATCTTGGAGGCCTGAGCCCCACCGTGGTTCTGCTGGGGTAACGTGCAGCCGTCTCTCTCTCTCTCTCTCTCTCTCTCTCTCTCTCTCTCTCCCTCGCTGCCTGCTCCTCTGGGTTCACTGTCCTCCACCCACTTCATCAATGACCACTCTCTTCTCCATTTCTCAGCTCCTATATATTTGCTGAGAACGTTTATCCGCAGTGGTCTCCCTCCTGTTCTCTTCATCACTGGGAGGGTAACATTTGCTCATTGTTTTATAATCACTTTCGTGGGGTCAGGAAGGAGAAGTGTCGAACACATGTGACCAATAATCTGTCTTTTAAAAGGGGAATCTTCAGTTCCCTCTTAATGTGTCTGTTTTACCTTTTCCAGAGTGAAGGTCATTTTCCTTGATGTAGGAGAAACAAAGTAAGAACATTATCATTATAATAAATGTCTCTACACTTTGAGAAAGGAGGCTCCAGGGGGCTCCTTCCTTCTCTGTTTGCTGCTTTTGTTTCACCTTTTTACTTCAGACGCCATTTCCAGACCCACCCAGTCACTCTGTTAGAGACCTTTGCACCCTCACATCCAAATGCCAGTTTGTGTCTCTATCCTGTCAGTTCTAAGTCCAGAATGTTTCTTGAATTCAGGGCTCCAGCTCCTCTGTCCAATGGTCCTGAACCATAGTTCAGTTCTAGGCAGGTTTCTCCTGCAATACTGCAGTGGCCTCCAAACTGGTTCCTGTCTGCCCACCTCTAATCCAGCCTCCTTATACTCTTAAGTTCAGACCTGATTTTATCCCTCATTTACATCAAAAGAGGGACATTTTAAAGCAATTAGTATCACCTCTACAGAGGGCTGTTAAGAAATATGCATCAAAATATATATATAAAACTGCACCTGACCCTTGACCTGTAACTGCACTTCTAGGAAGTTATGCTGCATATGGAGTTTTACTTGTGCAAGACGACATATGTAGAGTTATTTATGGCAGCACTGTTTATAAATGCAAAAGATTAGAGAAAACCCAAATGACTATTAGTAGAGACTTGCTGAATAAATTAGAATACATTCATATGATGGAAAAGTATGTAGCCATAAAAAATGAGAGGAGTTTTTATACATTCATAGGAAATTGTATCCAATAAGTAAAAACTGAAGGATGCAGAATAAGTGGCTAACACTTGTGTAACATCTGTGTAAAGGGGGAGAAAATAATATGTTTATCTTCCTCTCTATGCATAAAACTCCTGGAAGGTTCAACAGCGTTTACTGAGTCCAAGGAGGAGACCTAGATGGTAGGGGATGGAGCAATAGGGACATTTTCACTATATAACCTCTTGTGCCTTCTGAACTATGGCACACACGAATGTGTTGTCTATTAAAAATAAACAACTAAAAATTAAAACTCCCTCTTTATAACATCTCAATTTAGTTTTCTTTAAAACGAACTGTATTATACTAAGTTATTATATAATAACTTGTATGTTAATTGATATATTCTCTGAATTCAGATTATGTTCTAACATAACATAATCTTTTACTATGAAATATGCATTTTGCTATATTAATATGACTATATATTACATGTTGTATCTGTCCTACATATACCCTTTTTAAAGGTCTCTTATTTATAAGAGTCTGAAAGGAAAACCTCAGTGGTTATTTCTGGGTAGTTGACGTATGAGTGATTTTAATTTTCTTCTTTATACTTTTTCTGTTTCTCTGGGGTTTTTTTTTTGTTTTTGTTTTTCTTTTTGTGGTACGCGGGCCTCTCACTGTTGTGGCCTCTCCCGTTGCGGAGCACAGGCTCCGGACGCTCAGGCTCAGCGGCCATGGCTCACGGGCCCAGCCGCTCCGCGGCATGTGGGATCTTCCCAGACCGGGGCACGAACCCGTGTCCCCTGCATCGGCAGGCGGACTCTCAACCACTGCGCCACCAGGGAAGCCCTGTTTCTCTGGTTTTTATGCCAAAGGTATATTGCTCCTAATAATCAGGAAAAAATTATGTGTTTCCACGCCCCTCAGTCCACAGGGTAAAGGTCGGTGCCTTCAATATGCCTTTCGAGGTCCTGCCTACATTTCCATCCTCTCCTATCACCCCTCCCCTTGCCCCCCCAGGAGGCTTTGTGACCGCTGAACAAGTCCCCTTTGCTGTTCCCCACTGTCCTCTAGAAATGCAACCTAGCCTTCAGTGTCCAGCTTCAATGTTCTCCCGCCTAGAGAGAATCAGTGGTGCCCTCCTCTGTGCCCAGGTGACCCACTGTCTCCTTCTGGACTGGATTCCATGCATGTGGCCCTTGTCTTATGAGTCACTGAGCCTCCGGGAGCAGCCCAGGCGCTGACTCAGGATGAACGTCGGGAGAGTGTGGGCCCAACGGCTCTCTTGTGGTTTCCTCCACCTTCTGTGAGATGGAGGTGCTAAGAGAGTTACTGTTGGCTGCAGTGTTCACTTTGGTGTCTCCTTTCTGTTCGTAGGTTTCTGGGGCGTGATCCTGCTGTCCTGCCTGACCTGGCTGCAGTCTTTCCTCCCATCCTGGTGGGGCCCTCTACTTAGCGGCATTCTTCACAGAGAGCTGCATCTTCCAAACCAATGGTGGGCAAGGATCAGTCCCCAGTGGTCCAGTTTGAGGAGAAAGGGCTCTCCCCAGGGTGGCTGGTCTGCCCAAGGGAGAGGAGGTATTTTCTCATGTCTGTTGGAAAAAGTGGGGCTGGGAGATGAGGTGACATTTGCCCTGAAGACTTCCAATCTCTTCCAGAAGCCTTCTGAGTCTTCTTGCCTGCTCCTATCCAGAGGGAAATTAGCCAGAAGGGAAGGAGATGATAGAAGCAGGAAGAACAGGCCCCATCATCCATCCCCTTTCTTGGAGGATTTGAGCCTGTTATTTGCCTTTTCGCAGACTCACAGACTGGTACAGAAGAACAAAGCTGTCAGAGAATCCCACTCCTTCCCAGGATCTCAGAGTGCAGAAACCCAGTGATTTACCAAGCCCTACCCCCAGTTCACAGGCAACCGAACCTTAAGAGAGAAGCAGATGTCAAATTCCCTTCATATCCACCTATGCTTTCCCTTAAGCCCTGGCTTGAGAGATACTAATAGAGACTGTCCCCTAATCCAGCCGCAGTTGCCCTCATCCTTATCCTTATTCCCAAGGAGATTTACCAAGAGGATGAATCCCAGCCCAAGAACTCAGACACTTGGCCCCATTTGCAGCATTCCCTTTAGATGACAGCTAGGGCTAAGCTTGGACTTGGTGGGCACACAGCCCTGGATGGACACAGGCATTTACCTATGAAATCCAGACTAGTAAATGTCCCAAATCCTTCCATTAATGAGCAATAATGACTCACATTTATTGAGCACTTAATATGTGCCAGACATGTTGAGACTTAATATGTGCCTGCTTTAAAGAAGTGGATATGTTTGCTATTTCTCTGTTTGATACATAAGGAAACTGAAGCAGGTGGCGCAAGGTGGCTCAGCTAATGCATGGTCTAGCCAGGATGAGCCCTCTGCCTCCAGAGCTTGTACTCTTAACCTCAAGGCGGTACTGCCAGGGGAGAGGCCCTCTTCAAGTCCCCCTGGACTGCTTTCTTACAGCTGCTTGTAAACTGCACCTATTCCAGGGGAGGGCCTCAGGCCTGCTTAGTGCACCCACTGGGTGTGAATTGGTTTCTCAGATCTTTTTCCCGGAGGGAGTTAGCAGGTGGCCTGAGGATGACCCCTGGGCTTCCTGAGAGGGAGAGGGGATAGGGGTCCTTGGAGGCACCCAGGGGTGATGGGAAGGAGGAGGAGAACGGTTACGTCCCCCCAGCTCAACAGAGGCAACTCCAGGGAAACAAGACTGAGTAGCAGTGAGGCTCATACGGGGAAGGGCCCCTGGGCTGACCTCTCAGAGCCCATGCTTATGGTGTGATTCTTGGTGTGAAATTGAGGGTTTGGGGAGTGGACGGACAGGGGAGTGGAGTGGTGGAAACAGCCCTCCGGACACGACCTGGGCTTCAGGGTCCTTCAGACCACAGGGCTTCAGGGCTTCAGGGCTTCTGACCCTCTGAGGGTGTCCCAGGCCACTCCATCAGAGTCCACAAGTCATGATTCTGAATTCTAACCCCATCGCCCAACCCAGCCCTTGGTTCTCCAACAGTGAAGTGGGTCTGTGGCAGCTGGATGCTGTTGGGAGTCCTGTCAGCACTGCCTGAAGACTTAGAATCAGCTTCTTCCTCCGCTCACCTGCTGCTGTCCATTCAGTGCCCACTGTGTGCTCACTGGGTCTTCACAGCCAGGAGCAGAGGTGGACCGGATTATCCTCATTTGACCTGTGAGGAGTTGAGCTCAGGGAGGTTGTCACTTGCCCAGGAGTGCAGAGTGGCCAAGCCAGGGTTCAAACCCAGAATTCCACACACTAAATGTGGCACCTCTTTCACTAGTCCACAGCTGCACCCCAGGGATTCCCACCCAGGCTGTAGCTTTGGGGACCTCCTGGGGTCCTCAGCTTCGGGAATTCCTTTCCTTCCCAGGCCCTCTGGCCACCAGTTCTCAAACCTCTATTTGCTTCAGAATTGTCTGGGGAACACATTTAAAGCAAAATGAGTTCACCTAGAGTTTACCCCCCAGGGATTCTGGCTATGGAAGTCTGGGATGGGCCCCAGGACTCTGCATCTTAGCAAACCCCCAGGTAACTCTGAAGCAGGAGGTTCCTGACGCATCCAGCTGTACTTGCCACCTCAGAATTTCAGAGGAGTCTGTCCCTAGCCCTTTCCCACAGCAGGGGTCCATAAAAGTCTGAGGGGTGAACGAGGGCCCCTTTATTCTGACTTTGTTGCTCAGTTTCCTATCTTGTGTGTTTCAAATATTATAAAGGGTGATGGGAGAATTTTCTATGCTGCAGACGGGTTCCCTTTGTCTTCCGAGGCTCCAGGCTGCTTCTCCTGGGTTTCACACATAGGCAGGGACAAGTGAGGGGACAGGGCCACCTCCTGAGGTCTCAGCAGGGGCCTGGGGCTGCGCCTCTGTTTTTAGTCCAGGATGCTGCTCTCTTGGCTAAAATCATAAAACAGAGACCAACCCCCAAGGCAGTGTTTCTCAACCTGTGGCTCAAGTGCTTCAGAATCCCCTGTGATTTGGCAAAAATGCAGATTTCCTGCCCCACCCTGATTTATTGAATTAGAATTGGGGAGAATGCAGGGCCCAAAAATCTGCATTCTTAGCTAGCACTCCAGTCAACTCTTATGCAAGTGAATGTTTGAGAAATCCTACTGCAGATCGCAGACTGTGGAGCGTCACAGACCTAAGTTCAAATCCCAGCTCTGCCATAAAGTAGCTGTGTGGGCTGGAACTAATTCCTAACTTTTGTGAGACTCAGTTTCCGCATCTGTAAGAAACGGCGTACCATACCTGCCTCTAATCCTCTTGCTGCCAGGATTCAATCAAACCATGAGAAAACTGATGCAAAGCACCTGGCATCCAGAAACCGCTCTGAAGGCACACCCAGTCTAGTGGTAAAGAGCGATGCATAAATAAATGCCTCCCCTGGGAAGGAAGAGCTGTGAGTTGAAAACACTGAGCATTACTCACCCCACAGCAAACACGGAACAGCTTTAAAACAGTTCTGACCTTGCATTTCCCCTTGGGTGAGCACAGTGAAGCTTTTCAAGGTGACTAGGTCCATTCCTACCCTCAGGTGTGAGCCATCCCAAGCTGGGGTTAGGTGTTGGCAAACCTCAGGTCTGCCAAGGTCCCTGGGACCTTCAGCCTTGCCGTTGGCTGCCAGGAACCGGAAGTCTTCAAGTCTTTCCTTTCCCTGGCTCCCCAAGTCCGACCGATCCAAAGAAATGCCAAAGCTTGTAAAAAGCTTCAGCCATTCATAATGGGTCAGTTCCCTCCGGAAATGTTCCCCAGCTCTGCTGAAAGTTTGCCAGGCGACTTGGTGACGTCCTGCTCTCAGCCCACACAATGGGCATGGGCAGAACAATGCAGAGTAGGAAAAACATCCCGCCTGTCCATAGGCTCACATCCTCCTGGGACCCCACCCCACGGCTCTCAAAGTTGGAGGTGGGGAGGGAGGGGTCCAGAGGGAGGCAAGAGGATGCCAAAGCAGCTGTGGAAGAGGGGAAGGGGAGTGGAAGCAGGACCAAATTCCCCCATTTTGGCTGCATTCTGAAGCAGCTGGGTGAGTCAGATTAGAAGTCAAATCTGCTTATTCTGGCTCCCCCGTCAGCCCTGGGGGTCCCTGCTCAACAGCCCTGACACAGGAACGGATTAAAACCTGAGCTGGCAAACAAAGCAGTCCACACAGGGCAGTGAGGCAGGTAGGCATACCTGGTGGGAGGCCTTGCTTTGTCACTTAATTAACTATGTGCAAGGTGTTAAACCTCCCAGGGCCTCAGTTTCCACATCCATTGAATGGGGTCATCCCACATGCCCTACCACACAGGGTGTTTTCAGAGCAAAATGGGCTACCATGCATGAAAGCACCTCAATAACTATAAATACATTACTTGGTCACCAACTGGTGTCATTATCCTAACAAAGCAATTGGGGAGTGGGATGGCATGCCTGGGGGAGGCACACTCAAGAGGACATGGCCCTCTACAACCCAGGCAGCTTGCAACCTGAACCCAGAGAAGAGACCTAACACGTTGGAAACCTGGATACATGAGCGCAGACCACAGGCTGTGAGAATTTCTAGGCAGTCGGGCTGGGGGTGGTGGTGGCGGCTAGGATGGGGTGGAGTGCAGCCGGTGGTGGGGGCAGTTATTGGAAAACTTACCTGGAGGTCACACTTCCATGCTAGGCTCTCTGTTTTTCCTCAGGTCGTGTATATTTGGGTAGCCTTTTGGGAAATGGAGGTTATGAGGGGCTAAGGTCCCCATGAAGCCCTTGCATCAGCATTGGTGTACGCCTATTTGGTGCCAACAGAACTGAGCACATAGTGCTCAAGGAGTTGATCAGGGAAGCCTTCCTGGAGGAGGGTTTGAGGCATGCTTGAAAGGAGAGAGGAAAATGGCTCCCACAAAACCCTAAAGTGAGAACAGACAGGTTGATGTAAAATCAGGAGCAGGGAGGACACCCTGAGGGCATCTGCACCCCCCAACCCCATCACTGTAGGGACAGGAGCACTGAGTCCCACCACCTGCCCGAGGCCCAGAGTCTGACTGAGCTGCTGCAGGAGGTGGGAGGGGATGTCCGGGCAGAGGTACGAAGGCTTGAAGGAAGAGGCACCTTCGGGGAAAGGTGGTCCTTGGTGTGCTAGCAGGAGCGAGGAGTGTGCAGTGGGTGGTCAGGTACGGGACCGGAGAGAGAGGAGGGTCAGGGCTGGGACACAGAGGGCTGGGGCACTTGCTGGGGATGGGCACAGCCCCTTAGAGATGACAGTGGGACAGTCAACAGGATGTCTTGAGGCCTCTAGGAGCTCCTCTGCAGCCCAGGGCCACATTCTTTTGAGTATTCGGGGGGTGGGAATGGGGGTTGAAGGAGTATGGAAACACCTAGAAACAAGACCGGCTTTACCACGTGACTAAATGGCACTGTGTCTAGAGAGGTCTAAGCTCAAAGTAGAGCGTCACCTGGGGGTGCTCACTGGTGCAGGCAAGGAAGGGAAGGACTTGCAGAGGTGGGTTCCAGCAGGTTCCTAACGTATCAGAGGTTTCATTTCTATGTTAATTCATTTTCATTCACTAATATGAACTATGAAGCCTAGAGGTCCACCTCACTTTCTGAGGCTTGCAAGACTGATAGGTAGGCAGAGGTTGAGGAAGGGGTGGGGAGGCAGGCAAGTGACAAGCCGCCTGGGCAGGCTGCTCACACCCTCTGGGATTATCTGCATCTCGCAGATGCACATGCAGATAACAGCCCATTACTGTCAACATTTCTGCAATTGGCTTCTCTCTCCCTGACCAGCCAGTGAGTTCCTTGAGGAAAGAGAACTGTTTACTAATTCTGAATCTTTAGTGCTTCACAGAGTGATTTGGACCAAGGAGATTTTTAATAAATGTCTGTTAGGGGCCCCTCCAAGCCCAGAGCCAATGTGGTCCCCATGGATCCTCCTCGCAGTGGGCGGTGACCAGGAGGGACCAGCCCTGGTCATGGGAACACAGAGCCATCCTCTCTGTGAGCATCTCTCCAGACATGTACATCAGGGGAAATGGGAGTAAAAACTCTAGAGCCATGGAAACCCAACTGATAGAGACAATCTAATCATAATAATGGCTTTTGTTGTCCTTTTCATTGACCATAAAGATAACCCATGTTCATTGTGAAAAACTGAGAAAATGGAGAAATTCATGATGGAGAAAGTGATAATCACTCATCTGTATACATACTTCTAGTTGTTTTATCATGAATACTTGTATAAATACAAAATGAGGACTATATATTTTACATACTTTTACATACTGCGTATTTTTACAACCAGTGTATTTCACCTATGTCATAACATAATTATGTTGTAAATAATTTTCATAAGAATGTCATAAGCAGTTTCCCATGAGTTGAAATAGGCTTTGAGAAGAAAGTGAGATACAAATGTTTCCACGCTAGCTATGTAATGGATGGAAAAACATGTATTTATACTTCTCTTGTGAGATATTTATGTTGCTTCCATCTTTCTACTGTGTATAAGTGTCACTGTGACGATCTCTGTCCCCAACTGTTGTAAACCTCTTACTATTTCTTTAAATTAATTTGGAGTAAAATGGTGTGTTCATTAAAAAAAAAAGTCTGTTAAATTAAAAAAAATTCTTTTTTAATTTAAATAATGTTTGTTAAGTTCACAGTACCTTGCCTAACATACATCTGTTAGGATAAGGGACATCAGAATTCTGAAACTCTGGTGGCAGTTTGGGAGGATGGGTGGGTTCCCCTGGACAAGAGGGGTTTTATTCACTGTTGTGTCCCCTACAACCCTTCCCCCGTTGAGAGAGTGATGCCTGCTTCCACCCTAGGCAACAAAACAGGCAACAAAACAACAGCCAACACTTAGGCGATGCTTTTCTACGTGTCCAATAAATTCTGAGCACTTTCCATGTATTAACTCATCTAATCTTCACACTAATCCTATGATCACCCCATTCTACATATGGGGAAACTGAGGCACGGAGAAGCCATTTTATGTGATCCCACAATTAGGAAGTGATGGAGCCAGGATTCGAGCCAAGGCACTAGAGCTCTGCTCTTGACCTCCACACGGCACTGCCTCTATTGCTTGGAAATTCCAACCTTTCCCTCTCCTCTGGTACCCTAAAGCTGGGCAGTCAATTCCATTACTGAGTAGAACACTTAGCCAGAGGTGTAGAATCACAGGTGGTTGGGGGTAAACTTCATCACCTCAAGGCATGAAACGTACTGGGCCCATCCCCCTGCTCCAAGGCAGCCCTCCCTCCTGTCCTCATCAGCTCCAGCTTTAGGAATTCCCACACCCCAGAGTCGGCCCCAGGTCTCGAAAGGCCAAGGCAGTCTGGCCTCAAAGCAAATGGCCCAGTCGGATGCTCCAGGCATCCTGCAACCCAGGTGGAAGGGTGTTTGCAAGCCTGCAACCACGGCTGGCCACATTCCTCTCGGCATCTGTGAGGAATGCTTCTTACCTGTGGGCTGTATCTTGCCGCACTGCTTGGCAAAGTAGAGACCCAAGGAACGTGGTCAGACCAGGGGCAGATCTGGCCTATCCCAAGACGGCTCCTTCCTCTGCAACCTGGTAGGACTTACCAGAAACAGTGCATGCCCCTGGAATTCCCAACAAGTGGTCTCCCAGCCTCTGCTTGGTTGCTTCTAGGGACAGAGAGCTCACTGCTTCAGAAGGCAGCTGATCCACTGAGTGATACCTGTGACCCAGTGCTTTTCATCCTAAACTCTCTTTCCATGTTTATTTCCCCAGCTACATTTTAAACTCTGTGGAAACAAAGCTGTGGGATGAGGTAATCTTAAAGTCTTGCAACATCTTTTAGGTAGAATGTGCTTAATACATCCTTGCTAATTGAGATCTTATCAAGGGTGAAGAATGCAAGACAAGAAAACGTATGATCTAACTTAAATGCCAGGACTAGGATCCCTGGGGGAAGGAGGGCGATGGAATTTCTGCTGGTGGAGAGGGGGCTGGGCATGTGCAGAGTGATATTCATGCTACCGCTCACTGAGCACTCGTGTCAGGCCCCTCACGGGAATTCTCTCATGAATCCCTACAATCCCATGGAAAAGGTGTTGTCACCAACTCCATTTTACAGAGGAGGAAACTGAGGCACAGAGAGGTTAAGAAACATGCCCAAGGTGACACAGCTTGCAAACAGCAGAGCTAGGATTTGAATCCAGATTCATGGATTTTGGAGACTTGGATGTGCAAGATGCCTCCCCAGGGACCCGGGACCCAGCTGATCTCTCCTCCAGGGAAAACATGGATGGTATAAAATTTGTTGTGTAAACAGCAGAGCTAGGATTTGAATCCAGATTCATGGATTTTGGAGACTTGGATGTGCAAGATGCCTCCCCAGGGACCCGGGACCCAGCTGATCTCTCCTCCAGGGAAAACATGGATGGTATAAAAAGTCTTTGTTGTGTCTGAAAAAAAAAAAAAAAAAAAGGAAAAGACAAAAAACCTTGGTAAATTTGAAAAAAAATGACTAATGGACAACTCCCCTTCCCCCAAGAAACTGAGACCTCATGAGAGGGAAGCAAAAATCGCATCCTAACTGACGCTGAGGCTCTGAGCTCCTGCAAGAGGGGTCTAAGGGTCAAGTGTGTATCCCAGATAGTGGAAACAGAGCCTGGCATGCAGTCAGGAAGTCTCAGATGAATAATAACGAGTGAATGTGGGAGGGAGAAGCTCAGAAGGAGACGGGAAGATGAGGGGCTGGGCTAGAAGCTTTGAGCAGGGAGGACCGCTGACTGTGTCCCAGAGGGCCGAGCCCTGTATCCACCACTCTGGCTGGATCCGCTTGCTCACACAGCTGCTGCCATAGCACCGCCATGCCTCGTGTTGACATCACCAGGATGAGACGGACAAGCGTGCAGGAGGACAGAGATGCCGCTTGGCATCAAGAGAGCTTCTCAGGGATTTGGGGCTGGGGTGGACAGCTAGGAGAGGCTTCCCTCGGGAAGAGGCCTGGCCAGATGATCGATCTCTGCACTTGTGTTACTCAGGGCAACCCCAGCAAGAGGCAGGGACAGGTGAGGGGCAGAAAGAGTGGGTAGCAGAGGGAAAGCGGGGACAGGAGAGAGAAGGAAGTGGCTAAGCGGCATCTGCGATCCCTCTGGAGCCGCCCACCCACCCTGTCCATCCTGTTGAGGAGAGCTGGCGCCGGCTCTCCGGAGCTGGGCACCGACCATCAGAAAGGACGCCGGTCACAGCTCTGGCACAGGAACTGGGGCCCCCGGTGCTCAACGCTGCCTTTTGAAGTGGTGGGGCGGTCCGGAGGGTCCCGAGGAGGGGCTGGGTGATGGCAGGGCACATGTGGTGGGGTGGGCACAGTGACTTTCAGCTAACTCACTGGGATCTGCTGGTCACCTCTCAGCCATGCCTGTAGGTGACCGGAGGCTGAGGGTGCTGTTCCCAGTTCCCGGGAACCCAGCAGACAGTAAGGTGGCGCCTCCTGTGCCCGCCCACAGCCACCTGGGAGGCAGATGGTATCGTGCGAGCACTGCACTGCTCAGGTAGGCAGACTTGGGTTTGAATTCTGACACTCTCCCTTGCTCTGTGTGGCCCAGCAAGCTACCTTGCCCAGAGTTTCAGGTGCCTCACGGTGAGTGCGAGGACAGCCCCCACCTCAGGGCACCGCCCCTGAGAAGAGGCCCCTCCTCCCCTCCTGCGCCCCTCAGCTGCAGCCTCCTCCTACTGCCTGTACGTGTGTGTGTCGGGCGGGGTGGGGGGCGTCCTTCCCTCCTCCGCCCACAGCACCCTCCTCTGGGGGCTGACTTCTCCTATTCGTCTCTCTGAGCCTTTAAAAAAGAGAGGTCAGTGGCTTTGCCGTTCAGAACGAGATCCAGAGTCCCTTCCATGCCCCACAGCACCCCACGCGAGTGCTTCTCAGCCCTGGCTACGCGTTGGGGTCAACTGTGGAGCTTTTAAGAAACTACTGATGCCTATAGCCCCACCGCTGGAAAATCCGTGTGAATCATTGGAGCTCTAGCCGGGCATCCGTACTTCTTAAATGCTCCCTGGTGGACCTAATGCGCAGGACCACTGCTCCACTCCACGAGAGCCAGCCTTCCTGTCACCCCGCCCGGATGCTGTGCTCCAAACTGGCTGCCTCCTTGTTCATCCTCAAACGCCCTCCTTTCAGGACCTCTGCTGGAATACTCTGTCCTTGGGGGTCCACATGGCTCCCCCCTTACCAGTCACTGCTCCCCAATCTTGTCAGTGAGGCCCCTGACCATACCGTGTGCCAGCCCCCCACGCTGTGCCCTCACATCTCCCCTGACTCTGCTTGATTCTGCTTTATCACATTTGACCCCTGATGTGTCACATTTATTTGCGTGATGCTTTCTCCTTCACTAGAATGTAAGCTCTGTGAGAGCAGGGACATGGCGATCTTGCCTCATCCTCAGTGCCCAGCTCAGTGCCTGGCACACAGTGGGTGCTTGATAAAAAAAAAATCTGCTGAGAGAAAGCCCATCAATGCCAGGAGGTTTGAGCTCCCACTGCCGGAAAGCAAGGGTGGAGAGTCTTGCACCTCGTTGTCCTGGCACCCAGCACAGGGCCAGGATGTGACCAATTCATGGGGCTGATGATTTGCTCTGGAGACAGGGGCTCAAGGGGTGCTGTGGAGTGTCAAGACTGGAAGCAGGGGTCTAAGCAAAGATGAAGGTGGAAAGGTGGCCCAAAAGGAGCTGAGCTGCTTTGAGGAGGAAGGAAAGGAGGTCTGGCATGTGTCCCACACCGGGCTGGCCCACGTAGCCTAGCAGGGCAAAGAGAGCGGTGGCCTGTGGGGCATCAGCCCTGACCACTGGGCCCAGACCAGAGGGACAGGGTGACTGAGAGCCCACAGGAAGGGTGGGGCAGGGGAGAGCCAGCCTCAGGTCCCACCAGGGTGGGAGAGGACTGGGGCAGAGCCCAGCATGAGAGCTGCTGTCACCCTCAAATAGGACCTTTTGTCCGGCAGCTGCAGGGCTGCTGCAAAGCACTAACGACCCCGCTGAGTGGGCCCAGTCGGGGGCCCCAGGCACTCCTGACCCATCCCAGGAGCCCATGGCAAAAGTGAGGCCAGAGGGGGAAATGACTGGCTGGAGGGTTTGGCCAGGGACTCCAGCATATGGGGCAGGCTGCTGTTTGTGAGAGCCAGCCATAAGGCATGTGGGAATGAAGCTGGGGGTGCCCAGGAAACAGAGGGCTCCAGGACATGTGCCCTGTGTGGCGGCAGTCTGGCCACCGGAGAGCCCGACGGCAACCCTCGAAGCCCTTCTGCCCCAGCAGCTCATAACCAATTACTCCGCCCCTGCAGCTTCCTTCTCCAGAAACATCATTTTTCCTTGAGCACTAAATACATACAAGGGCTGGTAGGAGCCTGTCCAGCTGAACACCCCCAAGCTTTCTAGGGCAGAAGCTCAGAGTGCCTTAATGTCTCCACAGAGACCTCCAAAGTCCCCCCACCCAAGTGAGCCTCCCTGGGGGAGTGGGCTCTTAAAGGGGCAGAAGCCTCTGTAAACTGGTAGGTGCTGCTGTCTATGATACAACGGTGGTCTCTGGTGTCAAGAGGCACTCCAGCGAAGCAGTGTCTGCTCTGGGGCCTTCCCTGCTGTGTGTTTCTCTGGCTCCTGGGGCTCTGCCTGGTCTACACCTCCCCTCCTCACTCCTCCTCCTCTTTGAAGACCACGGGCTGGAGTGGCAGACAGACCTGGGATTCTAATTTGCTACATGACCCAAGGCAAGTCCTCTAACCCCTGAGAATCTTACTGTCCTCACCTGCAAAGTGGGGAGAAAGGGGGTTGTTGTGAGGATTAAATGAGAGGCATAGTGCCTGGCACACAGTAGGGAGCTTAGAAAACCTTAGGTCTTGGCTAGCCTCCTCCCACATTCAACTAAAAGGCTGGACTCAGATGCCCACCAATGTGTCTCCTGGCCCCTGCCCTTACTGTTCTCCAGTTTAGTGACTGGCTGCCTTTAAGAGGTGAGGAGGTCTAGGCTGGCAGAATCCATGCTGAGAATCACTCTTTACTTCCATCATCATGGGGGACATCACCCAACCTCTCAGCATGAGCCTCCTCAAGTGTGCCAGCAAACTGGAAAGTTCTTATGGCCAGACATAAGGCCACTGGTCAGGTAAGGCCAGGAGGTTTGGGGCCTGACATTCTCAGGGTGGTCTTGGGGAGAACAAACCTGGACACTGAAATGGAAAATGGAGCAGGATGCTGAGAACTCTGGGAGATGTGTGTGAAAGGAGGTATGGACAGACCCAAGGTAAGAAGCCATCTGGGCAGTGGGAAGGGGAGTCAGGTCTGTGCAGTTACTGCTGGGCCAGAATTATAGGGAGGTTTGTATCCTAGTTCTGCTGCCCTGGCCTTGACCATCCCCCATGTCAACCCTCTCTTGAACTTTCCTCCTTGCCCCCCTAATAGGTCAGAGAGCCACTTGGTTCGGGGAGCACAAGGGTCAGCGACAGCAGCCAGAACCCCAGATCCTTCCCCAGGACTCCTGGCTGGCCCCACCCCTCAGGCACCAACTTGGGCCACGGCTGGGACCCCGAGCACAGAGTCCCAGGTCTCTTCTGCTCCCACCCCAGGCCACCCAGAGCTGACTTCCAGCTCTGAATGCAGCAGCATGCGGAATACAGCAGGGAGGGTGCAGGGCACCCTGCCCATAGCCCAGGGTGGGTTCAGGGACACACACAAACCAAACTCTCTCTCCACTTTATGTACACACACAAGCAAGCCCCACCTGCACTCAGAAGGCCCGGAGAGGGCCTTCTGTCCTCCATCTTTGGCATCAATCTGTCAAAATCAGCTTTTCAGCATGAGACTGCTCACTCCTTTCTGTACAACATGAATTAAATATATTATCTGTCTTTGCGCTGAGTCACAGGACATTCACAGTACAGTGGGGGAGGAGGGGAGGGACTTGTGGGGAAGCCAAGACCCTCCAGGGCTGCTCCTCGGGCTGAGGCAGGTGCGCAGGGGACCTGGCCTCCCCTTGGCCTCGCCATCCAAGATTCAGCCAAGTGTTGAGGAGACTTTGGGAATAGAACAGGTGTGCTCCATAGGGGTGGGGGTCGGGGCCTTCTCGTGGGGCCATGGCCCTAACACTCCCAGTCCCCTGGGGCCTGGGGCTTGGGATCAAAGTCTATCCCCTCCGGTCCCACCTTCCTGTACCTCAGACTGCGGTGCTGATCCTTTCTCTGGTGACCGCCCTCTGGGGAGGCCAGGGGCATGGGGAGGCTGGTGCCCAGATAGGGTGGAGCAAGGACAGAGCCACGGGGGCTGGGAAGGAGAGAACAAGGGAGGCTGTGCCAGCCCCAGGGAGCTGGCACCAGCGTCAGGGTGACCCTGCATATCTGGGTACCGTCCTCGGGACCCTGGCCCAGGGCTGGCTTACCAGCGCTCAGGAATGATAAGCAGGAACCACTCTCGGGAAAGGGTGGAGAGGTAGCAGCTTGGGTCAGAGCTCCAAGGGCAGTGCGTGCTCTACCACCTGCCAATTTAAGGCAATCCCATTCGGACTGGGGAGATGGGCGGGCCCGGCTGAGCTGGCAGGAGTGCAGCTGGCGGGACCAGGCCACCACTGGACTCAACTGGGTGTCCAGCAGCATACGGGGCCTCTGGCGAGGAGTGGGGAATGGGAACAAGTGGGGGATGATGAGAAGAGGGGGTGGGGCTACAAGTCCCTCTGTTGCTCTGGGGATACCCGCCCCTCAGGTGGGGGTGGGCTTTGGCACACACGTTGGCACCCAGGATTCCAGGGACCCAGACAAGGTGCCATGTTGCTTCCTGCTCTCAGGGGGGGAAAAAGGGGAAAGACGTGTGGGCTCCAAGGGGCCTGAAAGGGACTCGACCAAACTGGTGAGGCAGGCAGGTACCCCGGGTGGGGAGGCATGGTGGTGCCCATGTTCAAGGCATAGCGCTCTGCCCGGCCTCTAGATTCTTCTGTCCATGTGGGTTCCATGCTGGTGTCTGAGCACTTTAGGGTGGGAAAGTGTCTGAGATCGCTCCCTGTCCCCTTACCTCCTCCCAGGGAAGCAGCTCATGCCCAGCCCCAAGGAAGGTGATGGAGGGGCTGGTGTCCAGGCCAAGGCCACTGGGGAGGCATGTGGGAAGAAGGGAGAGGAAACAGCCATGGCCAGCAGGGCTGCCGAGAGGTCTTCTGGACCGGCCGTCAGCCCTCACTCCTCAGTCCTCCGAGGCCACACGGGCCCCATCCTGCCGCAATTGTGCTCAGTGTGACCTCTCGTCCCTTGGGCCACAGCAGGGTGGGCATAGCTCAGAAGATGCTCTGCCGCCGGCTCTTCCCTCGCCCTGGAGAATGGAAGGAAAGATGTGGGACTGCAGGGAGAAGGCTGGGCCGAAGGTCACCTGAGATCAGGAGGGACGGGCGTCCTCCAGAGCTACTCTGATAGAGCCAGCAAGAGCATGTGCTTGGGAGCTGGTCAGCCCTGGGTTCAAATCCCATCTCTGCTACTTACTAGCTATGTGAAATTGTACCTCAGCCTCCCAGAGGCTCAGTCTCATTGCCTGTGAAATGGGGAGCATTAACTTATAGTACCAATTTCAAGGGGTACTTTAGGATTAAATGAGATACTGCATGGAAAGCACTTATCATGTCTGAGGCCATCAGCTAGTCTAGAAACAAAGTATAGTTCTCCCAGGATGGAGGCCAGAGAGCTCAGAATTTGCACAGAGAATGAACCAGGAAAAGCGTGCACCTTCATCAGGGCTACTGTCAGATGCAGCGTTCTGTCTAGGGTGGGGGTTGAGGAGGGAAACGCAGGAGGAGGAAGCCTGGCAAGGAGATAGGGAAACCAGTCCCTTCCCTGCTCCCCACGGGCCCCCGGAAGACAGGCCAATGTCAGGGAGGCCACGCTGATTCCCACGGCAGGAGGGGCTGCTGGGCCCTATCTCTGTTCCTCAAGAGGGTGGAGCTGCCTGCCCTGGCCTCCTCTAATAAGAGGAGGAGGTGGGGGAGGCATGAGCCCCTACCTGGCTGCTGAAAGGCCAGGCCCCGGTAGCCTGGGTCCTTCTGGAGCTGGATCTCCTTCAGGGAGAAGATGGAAGCAGCTGGGGTGAGAGAGGGAAAAGGCCAGGAGAGAGCTGAGTGGAGCTGGCCCTGCCCCTGCAGCCTGAGGCCCCCACACCCATCAAGCACCCCCTTAGTTAGGACTGGCCCAGGAGGACCTAACTGGGCCTTTCGGGCAGCACCTTGGATCCACAGGGTTTCTTCCCCTCATTGCAAACGAAAACCCAAGGAGGGGCAGCCAGGCTACTCAGCTAGACCCAGGGCCTCTGGCCTCTTCGTTCCGGCTCCTCCACTCACACCAGCTGCTCACTTTCTCTGGTTCTGGGGTGGCCCTGCCCCCTTCCCCCAACCTCCCCTACACACTCACTGTCTTCGAGCTGGTGCACACGCTCCCCCAGAGACCGGAAGTAGGGGTGCCTCAGGGCCGCCTCTGCTGACACGCGACTCTTGGATTCGTACTGAAAAGCAGAGGGTGGGGGACTGTAGGGACCCCTCTGGGCAATGCTATCCCCATGCTAAGTTATATGACCAAGAAGGGAAGGGCCAGAGTCTAACCTGAGAAGCCCCTGGGTCAGCTGCCCGCTCAAGCCAAGGCAGTCTCAGAACTCAGGGTCTCAGATCTCCAGCCACCAGGAGAAAACCAGAAATGGGGCTTTCAGAGAATGACCTCCTCTTGGGATGGAAATACAGATGCTGAAGCATCTAAGATCACAACTTTAATAGTAATATTAACATGTAATGCTAACAACTACCCTTTATCGTGTGCTTATTCAAGACAGGCACCATTCTAAGTGTATTCCATAACCTCAATTTATCCTCAAGACCATCTTACAAAATGTGAATGATTCATTCTACTTTGCAGTTGAGGAAACTGAGGCACAGAAAAGCTCTGTAACTTGCCCACAGCTACACAGCTAGGGTCTGAATTGGGGTTTGAGCTGAAGTCTGTGGAAGCCAGCACTCCCCTCGGGCCCGGTGGGTGGAGGGTACGTGGGGAACGCCAGCACGCAGGTGGGACGGAGGGCTGGGCTGGGATCTTGGGACTTCAGCTCTCTGACTGCCTGGCCCTGGTCTGCGTGGGAGCACACTCACCAGGAGGAGGCCGGTCAGGAGGTTGATGCCATCAGTGTCCAACCTGCGGGAGGAAGGAGCTGGCACAAGTCTGGTGTATGGGGGCGGGGTGGGACGGGAGGGGCTCACAGCCACCTCCGGGAGGGACAGCCAGGCCCACAGGCAGAGAGGAGGAGTGGGGAGGAAGGGCTACCTGGGAGCATGACTGATGAGTGGCTGGGGCAGGTATTGGGGGAAGTTGTATGCTCGGAACTCGGACAGGGCCATCACACCAGGCCACGTCTCTTCCGTGGGGGTCCCTGGGGAGATGAGAAGGGGTGGCAAGGGGTGAGAGGCCAGGGCCGAGGGCGACTTAGACGCCCCCCCCCCCCCCCCCCCGCCCTGTAGAGATCTGGTGCGAGCTGCTCTTCCCAGTCCGGATATGCACCCGGGCTTGACAGAGTTCTGGCGCCCCCTGGTGGTGCGAGGGAGGGAGCGGCAGGACACTGACCGAGGAGTCGGAAGATGAGGTGCAGCTCCTCCTTGACAGTGGAGCCGGGGAAGAGGGGCCTCCCTGTGGCCATCTCGTAATGGATGCAGCCCACGCCCCTGCAGGGAGCAATGGGCAGGGGCGGCGTTAGGCTGGACCTCCTTGTACCCGCGCTTCCTAGCGCTGCTCCACCACGATGTCCTGCCACGGTGACTCAAATGGGTCATGGCACCGGGGTGGGTGGCCCAGAGCTGCAGAGGCTCCTAGCACAGCACAGCCACCCACTACAGCCTCCCTCTGGGGGCTTCTCAGGGCCCTAGGATGCTTTGATCTCTCCCCTTTCACTCTGTAGGATTTGGGTCTGCATAGCCAGCACCCATGAGGCAGCTCTTCAAGCAGTGTTGTCTCAAACTTTCCATCATGTGCCCCTTTGGAAGAGAGAAGTCCACAAATCCACTCCCCAAGGAAACCCCTGTAGGGCACAGCAGCCATTCATCAGAAAACTGTGTTTTACCTTTAAAGTTCGGCAATCTTTTCCTTCTACACTGAATCATATGTGCGTTAATTTTAAGAAAAAAAGTATCCCTTCTAAATTTTTCAGTAGAACTGATGCTTGGGTAAGATTCATCATATTTACTGTGGGGGCCCTCCTGTGCCCTCTGGTAACCCTCTATGTACCCCTGGGCGAATATTTCAGAAGCACAGCCTAGGAGAGTCTATTTAGAGCCAGGGAAACCCCAATGTAGCTCTGACTTAATTCTATTTTTTTTAATGCATCTTTTATTTTTTTTCCCCTAAACTTGCTTCTCTTTATTTTTTGGCCATGCAGTGTAGCATGTGGGCTCTTGGTTTGCCCACCAGGGATGGAACCCGCATCCCCTGCATTGGAAGCACAGAGTCTTAACCACTGGACCACCAGGGAAGCCCTCAATTCTTTAACATCCAGTTCA
>NW_006798649.1:1586702-1588505 GCF_000442215.2 Lipotes vexillifer | reverse complement strand
GTCCAGCAGGATGTCACATGGCTTTTATTCAAAAGAGATTAGACAGTCTTTCTCAGAGCCCCTTGGGGTAGCAAAAGCGAGTCGCAGGGGCGGAAGCCCCTGCCCCACGCCCCCAACCCCCCACCCAGTCCCACAGCACTTGCTTACCACATATCGATGGGGGTGGAGTACTCCGTAGACCCCAGCAGCACGTCGGGGGGCCTGTACCACAGGGTCACCACCTCATTGGAGTAGGTCTTCGTGGGCACTGACTTGGCCCGGGCTAGTCCTAGGGACAGATCCGTCACTGAACTGCCCCCGCCCCCCGCCCCCGACAGTGCCCACATCCTGAGGAGACTGTGTCAGATTCCTCCACTAGCCCGCCCCAGCCCTGTGGGCTCTGGCCCTCACCGAAGTCGGCCAGCTTCAGCTCCCCTCTCTCGTTGATGAGCAGGTTCTGGGGTTTCAGGTCCCGGTGCAGGATCTTGCGGCGGTGGCAGTAGGCGAGGCCCCGGAGCAGCTGGAACATGAAAATCTGGGGGAGGGAAAAGAAGGGAAGCAGTGCAAGGTGGGAGCATGTCCCATGGAGGGGAGGGGGGAGGAAGGAATCCTGCACCTCTTCCCCGTGGCTGCGACGGGGATGCGGACAAGACTGGGTGGAGGTGAGGTACTTAGAGAGCTACCTGGTTCTCCTGCCCGCGTGGAAGCCACATCCTGGGCCCCATCCACCCCAGGGAATGCCATCCAGAGGGCAGGGCACCAGGTGTACAGAGGAGGCAGGAGGGTGGGGGAGGAGAGAGTACCCCAGCCGGGGAGCTGAGAGGCGCCACACTGGGCCAGAAAGCCTGCCTGTGTGGGGAGGTATGCACACAGAAGAGGTCATTCGTCCCTCTGAATTTCCCCGAAGCCTCTCTTCATCCTGGCAGGTAACTCACGCTCCCGTTTGACAGAGAGGGAACCTGACGCTCAGCGTTAGAGCGGGGAGGTCCGTGACAAGGAGGCTCTTACCTTGACGTTGTGCATGCTCATGAGGTTTCCACAGTGGTCCAGATACTGCTTCAGGTCACTGTCCTGGAACACAGGGCCTGGCTCAGCCCTCGCCCAGACCTGACGCCTGGCCAGGCGCCCTTCCCTGGGCAGGGCCCAAGCCGAGGAGTGGGACAGGTCCCTGGCTCTGAGCTGCCCCTAAGCCTGGGCCCTCGGGCCATTCCTGCATGGGAGCATCTGAGAACCTGATTCCAGAAAAAGGCCTGGGCCACCCCCACCCTCTCCCCCACCCCACCCCTTCCCCAACTCACCAGGTACTCAAACACCAGAGTGAGGGAGCGCTCCGTGTGGATGAGGTCATGCAGGGTCACAATATTGGCATGTTTCAGGTTCCTCAGTAAAGACACTATGGGGAGACAGGCCTGCCTGGGTCCCTTAGGCCCCATATGCCCCTCATACCCTCCCCTCCTGGGACCAGCCTCAGGAGTCCCCATTCCAGCAATGACTCTTGGCCCCCCGGCTGCCACCAGGGCTCAGGCCAGGAACCCCCCCTCCCAGGAGCCCCAAGGCTACAGGACCCTAGGATGCTGTACCCTCTCGGATGGCAGTGCAGGGCGCGCCTTCTTCATGTTCCAGCCGGATCTCCTTCAGGGCCACGAGGTTCTCTGTCAGTTTGCTGCGCCCTTTGAAGACTGTGGCATAGGTTCCCTGGGAACAAGAGCCCCAGCAGCCCAGCCACATTCAGGCCCCGCTCTCCTCTGTCCAACGTCCTCCTCTTCGTGCCTCTGCTTGGGCCGTGACTTTGGCAGGACCGCCCTTCCCTACCCCCCCCCCCCC
>NW_006798649.1:1583303-1586676 GCF_000442215.2 Lipotes vexillifer | reverse complement strand
CCCCCCCCCCCCCCCCCTTCACTGAAATTCTGTTTCTTCCAAAGCCCACTTCTCTGTGAAGCTGTCCCTAACTCCTTCCCGGTCAGAAGGAACTGTCTTTCCTGTAAGCCCCCAGCAGGCAAGGTGTCCCTCTATTATAACACCAGTTTTTTTCTTCCTTATGTTCTGTTGATGTTTACGTGTAGGTCTCCTCTGGGTTCCTGGAAGGAAAGGGCCACATCCTCCTCCTCTCTGTAAACCACTGCCCACCCCCGGCCTGGAACACAAAGCCCAGCACAGTGTTTACGGAAATAGCTAATAATTACACGGCACAAAAGCTTATAGTGACCTACTCGGTCCTCACAACACCCTATGAGGTAGAACAATTAGGATCTCCATTTGACAGAGGAAGAAACCAAGGGCACAGAGGGAGGTCACATAGCTCACAGCAGGCCACAGAGCTGGTAAACGGAGGAGATGGGATTTGATCCCAGACAAGAAATATTTGCAGGAAAAAAAAGACTGGATTCTGCCCCAGAGCCCATCAGCCACTCCATCCTCATGCCCTCCTCCAGGACCTGGGCCCAACTTAACACCTGCCAAAGGCTGGGCCAGACTGCATGGCAAGATCTGTGGGACAGGGGTAGTGTGACCGCAGCCTGGGGAAGGCTGGGGAAGACCCTGTTCCTCCTCCTAGCCATCCCGCCTGGCGGCCTGGAGAAAACCCAACCCAGCCTCTTACCTCCCCCAGTTTGTCCAGTTTCACGTATGTTTCCAGTTTCCCAAAGCCGATATCTGACTGAGAGGGAGAGACATAGGGTCCTGTGAGCTTGAAGGCCCCAGCAGTCCCACATAGAGTACACCTCCTCACCCCCAGCCTCCAGGTGGAAAGGGAATGAGACCCCCAGGGGGTCTGAGGCTAGCAGGGTGAGGGCAGCCCCAGATCCTCCCTCTCCACTTCTCTCTGTCCCTGTGATAAAGGAGGGAGGCCTTGGAAGTGTGAGTTTCTTTCTCCCGTGGCAGTGGTGGGTGCAGAGCCCAGGGTTGTAGTCCTGGGATTGCCACAGGCCTTTATCACCTGTCTGTCTCCATCCTGCTCAGAAGCCCCTCAAGGGCAGGAACTGTGCCTTTTTCTCCACTGTACCTTGGGGGTCCAGTTCAGAACCCACCTCGCTACAGCCTCTCTCATCAGCACACTTGCTCCAGCTCAGTAGTACCCAACCCTTAACAATACGGATTCCTGGGCCCCACCACCCAGAGTTTGATTCTGTAGGTATCTGGACTGGGGACCATAATCTGTGTTTTGTACGATGCTCCCAGGGAAATCTGATAGGCAGCCAAGACTTGGAAATACGGGCCAGCTGGTTTATTGACCTCACGCCAGTGAAGACTCTGGAACCCAGAGGGGGCTTGGAGCTCAGCTCCAGCACTGGTGGGACTCAACTAGGGAATGGAGGTTGACCAAGAGGACCAGCTATGGGAATCCTCTCGGCCAGAAGGTGGCGCCAGAGGCCCAGAAACCTCCCTGGAAACGGCTGCAAGCCTCTGCCGGGGACAGGCAAAACCAGGACTGATGTCCTGCAGGGGAGAGGGTGTTCCACCCAGGCGACCTCTGACCCTCCTGGGACTCACCAGGGAGGCACGGCGGGACATTCGGCTGAGCGGTTTGGGCAGGTCTGGGCTCTCCAGCTGCAGCTTCTGGAGGAACTCCTGGGGCAGACGGATGTCCATGGGCAGAGAGAGCCTCTTACTGACGTCCTGCAGTGGCCAGGATGAGACAGGGGCGCCAGTGTTTGCTCCAGGGTAGCTAGGGCTGTGGGACCCTCGCCACTGGCCCTGGGCCTGGCTTTCCCTGTGAACAACCCCAGCAGGACTGAACCATGGGCTGTGAGGCTTCAAAGATGTGCTGAGACATACATGAACATCCAGGGGTTGCTGTGTGACCTTAGGAGGTCCCTTCCCCTCTCTGGACCTCAGAGTCACCATCTGTAGAATGAGATTCCTGCAGACACTGCGATTCTGTAAGCATATTTTTCATACACTTGGGCACATGTATATGGGTCATAAGACCAACAGTCAAATTGTCTCGCCCTTGCTATGTACAGGAATGCTCTGAGCATGTGGCATATACTCTCATTTAATCTTCTCGATGACCATTTTAACACAAGGAGACTGTGATACACAGAGGTTGCGTAGCCTGCTCAAGGCCACAGAGCTAATCAATGGCAGAGCTGGGATTTGAACCCATGAAGTCTGGCTCCAAGGTAACCACCTTCCTGGGCATACATCTGTGGATGTGTCGTAGAGCCTGGAGCCCCTCACCTCCATGGAGAAGCGACGCTGGTTCTGCCGCCGGTACTGCATGCCAGGGGACAGCTGCCCGGGGTCCTCCCCTCTGTCTGCGGGGGAGAAGGTGCTGGACTCTGGCTGGGGGTCTCTGCCCAGAGGACGGAGCTGCAGGCCTGAGAGGGAGAGGCGTCAGCCACCCTCCCGGCCTCTGCCCCGGCACGGGGGTGGGGAGGAGACTTCACTGCCCTTCCCCGACCAAGGCCAACCCCAAGGCCAGCCGTGCTGTGTGTCACGGTGTGTCAGGGAGGGTGCGGAGGGCCGGGGGAAGGGCCGCAGACCCCTCACCCTCATGGCGCCGGCTGTGGAGCTGGTTGAACTGCTCTGTGAACTCGACCAAGGACTCCTCGATGGTCTCGGTGCGGGGCACTGACAGTGAGAAGCGGCGCTTAAAGTTCTTCATTTTGTGCATGGTCAGCAGGCCGCAGGGTCCTGGGACCGAAGTGAGAAGAGTGGGTGAGAACACGGCAACGGGTCCGGTCGACACCAGCTTCCCATCAAGCTCTGTCGCCCCGCACTCAGGGGCCAGGGTTGCATCTTCCTAACCCTCTTCCTCCTTGGGAATCTCATCCCCCCAGGATTCCCTGTCCCTGGGGAGATATTCACAGGGAATATTAAGAAGCACAGCGAAGGACTGCTCATAATAGCAGCTTGATGTGCCAATAGGATCCTGAAGGCCCCCCCCAGGGCCAGATGGTAACCTTCCAGCTGCTGGAGGTCTAGAGAGTTCTGGAAGGAGGCCAGGGGTGGCGGGGAAGACACCAGAACCGGGTGGGCCTAGGGCCAGCAGCTCTTTACCACCTTGCATGCAAGAAGCTGAATATGTCAACAGCCAGTAAGCCTTACTGATGGATGCCCATAAGCTGAACATAGCTTAGCCTACACCCTTGTAACGCAGTCTGTTCCAAACCCCATTTCATCCCAATACTGACACCTGGGAGTCCCTCTCTGGCTTGTCCTGGGTCCCCAGGAGACAGGAAAAGAGAGGAAAGGGACAAGGGAGAGGATGTGTGCATCTGAGCTGGCCCAGCCCCATCCCTCCTGCTGA
>NW_006798649.1:1579263-1583261 GCF_000442215.2 Lipotes vexillifer | reverse complement strand
CCTGCTGAAATATGGGAGGTCAGAAGCAGCTGAATGTCTCAAGGGAAAGACAGAAATTTACTGGAAACAGACAGGGCCCCCAGGGAGGAGAGGCTGAACACTGCGGGCCCCTCCGGCACCAGGACCCCAGCAGGCAGGGTGTCTACTGCAGAGAACATGATGCAGGAGAGGGGTGGGCTGCTCTGCTCACCCCAGGGCCCCTTCCCCGCGAGAAGAGGTTCCCTCCCTGCGGCTTCTCAGCCCTCTTGTCCCCTGAGTGAGGCGACGCCCGCTGGCCTCCCAATGAGACTCGTGCAACCGCTTCTTCCCATAGACCCTCCCTTCTCTGTTCTGCCCTGAAAACTCAGAGTGGGGCTGTCACGCCTTCCCTTCCCTTTCCCCCCCTCCCCTCCCCTCCACGGTTTCATAAGCTCCCGGTGTGGCCACCCCCTCATTTCTACTCTGCCTCCTTCTCCCTCAGCTACAGTGGGGTTGGCATCAAGAGGCCTCACGGGGGCCCCCACCCACGCCTGCCGTGAAGCCATCAGGGCTAGCCCTGTGATGGGAGGGGGCCACCCTGCACCCTCTCCCAGCTTTTACCCACGCACCAAGCATAGCCCATTTCCAGAGGATGCTCTCAGCACTGTCACTGGCCAGTAACCAGTTGCCAAGGCAACCAGGCCCCTCCTGAATCCTGGTTTAAGGGATTATGGGTCAGTAGCATGTTTACTTTGCTTAAGGATCACATCCTTCTGTACTCAGCCAGCCTGGAAGGGGTCCTTTCCCTGGCTGCCCCCAAATGCAGCTAAGTTGTAGCCCTCCAGCTCCTCTGAGCCCAGAGACTGGGTATGGCCAGGCACTCCTTCCTCAGGCTGGCACCTCTCAGAGTACAGGCGTTGGGTCTGCACTGCCAGCCAAGCCTATCTCTGTCACGGGCCGTGAAGTCTCACTCAGTTCGGCTCAACAAATGAAGTGCCAAGCGTTACACTAGGCACTGGGGTTAGTGGTGAGAAAAGCCTGGTCCCTCTTCTCAAGGAACCTGGGGGCTGTGAGGCCTCCTTTGATGAGAAGGTAGCTGAAAGCTCTTCTTCCAGCTTCCTTGCAAAGCCCACCAGCCTGGAACTTTCTTACTTCTCCATCTCCAAGCTCATTCCTGCCAGCCAACCTCAGCCACTCCTCCTGGCTCTGTGCGATGTCCGGGCCTGTCGTCTGCAGGATTCTCATGGACAGGAAGCTCCCAGAGGCTGCCACCCACCTCACTCTTGTGTGCAGCCAGCCGGGGATGGGGGGGGGGGCAAAAGGGGGGCTTCATGATGGTGGCAGCGTGTAGGCTCCAGTGACAAGAGGACCTCGACACGCCCTGCCTGCTGACTCATATTTCCCACACGACAGGAGAGTGGAGATGTCCCCACTGTACAGATCAACTGTTTACAAGTTGGCTGAACATGAGCATCAGCAGGCAGTATTGGGAAACATTCAGATTCCTGGGCTTCGCCCTCAGATTCTGGAACTGAGGCTCTGAGGATGGTGCCTGGGAAAATGCATTTTTAAAAATCACCCCCCATCCCACAAGCTGCATGGGGTGGCCAAAACCAAACACACAAATGAAAAAAAAAAACCCACGCCCAATGATCTGAACACTAGAGCCATGGTTGGGAAGCATCTGAGGTCTAGGTAAGGGATGGTAATCTGCCCGGGTTTCCAGATTGCACTCATGTGCTGAGATTAGGAATCCTCGAAGCTGTGGAGACACAGGAAGGTGGAGGAATGCTGAGTGGAGCAGAAGACCCACCAGAAGGGGAGAAAATGTCTGCCCTGCACAAACCAATGCCCCAAGCTCAGTCATGCTCATCCTAGGGGGTGGGGCGACTGGGCACTTGGCTCCCTGAGGTCTGGGCTCTGCCAAGAGGGGCCAGTCATGCCCTCTTCTAAAAACAGGCCTCCCCATAAAGCCATCCTACAGTCTAGGATTTATGGGATGGCACATAGGGTTTGTGGCTCAGGAATCCACCAGTAGCTGCCATATATCTCATGCCCTTGCATTTGCCTGTAGGGGAGGGAGGGGGAGCTCATCAAAAGCCTTCTGGGAGGGAGGCCCCCAATCTCTACAAGACAAAGGAGAAGCAGCCTGAACTGCACCTGCCCTCCTTGTTAGCAGCAAGGAGACACCAGTGGGACCAGGAAGCATGCGGACGGTGAAACCGGGGACGGCTCACTTGAGCAGTAATGGGGGACCAAGCAACGCAGACGATGGGAACCAGTTGCTCTGCACCCGGCCTGAGAAGAGACCGAGAGGAAGTGGCTGTCACTGTAGCAGGAGCAATGGCGGTCAGATGTAGGGATGGACTTCCTGATGGTGGCAGGGGAGCAGGCGGCAGGGGTGGTGACCACGCAGAGAGTGGACGCTGCTCTCGGATGGGGACAATTGGGGCCTTGAACCCGGCAGGGTCTGGGTGTGACAGGGCAGGCTGGGCAGTGAATGGTCTGTTGTTCCCTACCTCAGGACACAAGATGCCTCTGTGACTTCTTTCTTGGGAGAGTCAGTTCCTCAGATTTGAGGGTCAGGGGGGGAGGGCGACAGGAAAAAGGCCTGTTACCTTCGTGCCGTCTGCCCCTCACCCCCATCTGGGGACAGAAGGGCTCAGTGTGACCCGGCCTGAAGCCAGCCCAGGGCTGGGCACAGTGTGGCCTTTGTCCCCAGGGCCAGGGAGCCATCTGGGGCTGTCCCCGTGCAACTGGTGCCAGGGGAAGAGGGAGACGGGCGTCCAAGGACGCTGGCCTGGCCGGGTGGGGTGGGGGCATGCTGAAGGAGAAGTCCCCCTCAGGAGCTGCAGGGGTGGGCAGGCAGACCCCCAACCAGGCCTTCCCTCCTGCCCAGGTGAGTCCATAGATTTCTCGGCCTACCTCCCATCACCTCCTCCTGGGCACACACCAGCCAGCCCAGCACTTCCTGCTGGTGCCAGAGAAGCAGGTAGCTCAGGAGGAAGGAGAAGCCAGGCCGAGAGGAAACTGACACTTGCCCAGAAGCCACCGTGTGCCCCGCAAGAAAGGGCTGGACTCCTGGAGTGTTAGCAGGAAGGGGCACTCACAGAGCCACCATTCTAATCCTCCCTGGCTCGCCCGTGGAGGACAACGCGGCTCCCAGAGGGGAACTGACTTGCTCAAAATCATGCAGCAATTTCCTGGCTGTTGCCAAGTACACAGACTCAAGTGACCACATCGCTCCTTTCTTCTCCTAACTGGAACGCTCCCACCCTGCCGCTCCCTGCGGCCTAGGCCGTAAGTGCAGTTTTCCGGGTCTCCTTCACCGCCACCCTGAATTAAAGTCAGACAACCCCAGCTTCCAATCCCGTGCCGCCACTAGCAGGCTGATGACAGCGATTCAGTGACACCATCGCTCGTAGCTTTGGCTCTAGTCTTTCATTCAACAATTATTTATTGAACATCTACTATGCGTCAGGCACTGTTGTTGACCCTGAGAATCCACTTGTGAACAAAACAGACATTAATCCTGCCCTCATTAATCCTGACACTCTAAAGGGGGTGGGGAGAGGCAACAAAGAAAATAAGTAAATAAAATATACCGCATGTTAGATGGTGACAAGCGCAACAGAGAAAAATAAAACAGGAAAGAGGGATGGGGTGTGAGAGTGGGATGTTGCAGTTTCAAATAGGGTGGTCAGGAAGTCTTCCCTGAGAAGGTGACATCTTCTGGGAAAAATTCTGAGTAGGCACCGGGGAGGGAGCTAGTCATACAGAATCTGGGGGAAGCAGGTCAGCAAGGGAAAACAGTAGGTGCAAAGTTCCTGAGGCAGAAGTGAGTTTGGTACGGTCTGGGAACAGCAGTGTGGCTGGAGAAGAGAGCTGATCATGTTGGGGCCCCTCGGGATTTGGGAGGGTTTGCGGGGATAAGTGATTTGATCTCATTTAGGTTTTTTTTTTTTTTTTTTTGGCTGTACGCAGGCCTCTCACTGTTGTGGCCTCTCCCGTTGAGGAGCACAGGCTCCGGACGCACAGGC
>NW_006798649.1:1572978-1579111 GCF_000442215.2 Lipotes vexillifer | reverse complement strand
TTGGTACGCGGGCCTCTCACTGCTGTGGCCTCTCCCGTCGCAGAGCACAGGCTCCGGACGCGCAGGCTCAGCGGCCATGGCTCACGGGCCCAGCCGCTCCGCGGCACGTGGGATCTTCCCAGACCAGGGCACGAACCCGTGTCCCCTGCATCGGCAGGTGGACTCTCAACCACTGCGCCACCAGGGAAGCCCCCATTTAGGTTTTAATTGGCTCCCTCTGGCTGTAGCAGGGAGCTCGGTCAGGAGGTGATGGCTGGGGGAAGCGTAAAGCAGTGGAGGTGGGGAGAAGTGGCTGGATTCTGGGTATATTTTGAAAGTGGAGCCAGAGGGATTTGCGGACAGATTGTATATGGGGTGTGAGAAAGGAGTCAAGCAGGACTCTGAAGGGTTTGGCCTGCACAACTGGAAGGATGGGTGGCCATAGTGGGGATGAGGGATGCTAGGACTGGAGGTCTAGGTGGGGTTTTAGGCATGTGTTTCAAGTCCAGTGGATGTCTGAGTGGGGATGCTGAGCGAGCTGACATAAGGAACACACCCAGAAAATGTTAGCTCTCTTTTCTCCTTTTCTTTTTCTCTCAACTTCCTGCACAGATGTAAAAATGTACCAGAAAAGAGGCCCATATAAAGCTCATCAAACACATCCCTCATAGACGTTCTTATAGCCCATAAGGCACTTTGAAGCCTGGGGATGGAAGAGGACCAGGGAAAAGGGAACATGGTTGGCAATCGGCAGGCCTGAGCCACCAGATGGAGACGGAAAGGCCAGGCAGGAGGGGTCCCCCCAATTACTGACGCAACTCGGCAGGGCCACGCCGGGCAGGGGACCTGGGCCCCCTAGCTGACTGCTCTTATCCACGGGGCAGGCCAGGCCGGCCCACGGGCCCATCATCCAGGTAGTGCAGAGGTGGCCTGCCACTCCCCACCCGCTGGACGACCTCTGCCAGGCCCCAGAACTAACACCGGCCTCTAGGCTGGGACACCTGGGCGACCCAGACTGGGAGACCATGGAGGCAGAAAAGGAGATTGACAGAGCATCCAGGGAAGCTGGGCCACAGCCTCCCTCTCACAGGAGTTTGGCTGCAGACTGGTGCAGCAGGAGGAGGTCAGCTTCACTTCCTAACCTCCAGGGAGCCAGGCTCTGAGATTCCTCAGAGAACCCTTATGAGAAGCCCCTTTGCCTTCCTCCTGAATAAAGTCCCATTCACAATAAAGCCTGCAACCCAAGGTCCTTCAAGACCTGCCCCGCCCCGTTCCTCTCGGGCTCTGCTCTCCCCACTCCCCAACACAGCATGCAGTTCAGGTCCTGGGTCTTCAGAAGCTTCCCAGACCCCCTAGGACCGCAGGGTGCCCATCTGATGGGCACCCTCCATGCAAGTACATCATCCACGGGATCACAATGAGGACTTTCCTCGTGCCTCCCTCACCAGGGGTGCTTTGATTCCTGTGCCTAATGCTGGTCACATACAGCAGGCCTGGCTGGCTCTTTCACCAGCACATGGAGCACCTACTGCATTCCAGGCACATGTTAGATACTTTTCCAAGTCCCTCTTTTGGCTTTGTTTTCTTTTCTTTCAGCGCTCAGTCTCTGTGAGTTCAGGGACAGGGGAGGAAGGATGTAACTTCCAACTGCCCACTTTCTGAAGCCCAGAGGGTCTGACCCTTGGTCCCAAAGGCTGACCACCAGCTAGGATCCTTATGACATTCTCTGCTGCCCATTTCCTGCCCCCACCTCAGCCACTCAGCCACTCTGGGCCTTTGGGCAGGTTTCAAAACAACTAGAGGCCACAGCTGACCAAGTCTGCAGACGTCATGAACTGAGACTTCAGAGACACTCCCTCCTTCCAGTAGAACTGTGCTTGCAGGGAGCCAGCAGATACCATCTCTTCCTTCATCTTCTAGCTGACCCTGCCTTGCAGAGCTTGAGGCTTTAGTTTCCCTAGTTTGCGACAAACCTCAGGAGAAGCCAGTCACTGCATGACTGGCTGGAGCTGAGAGGCAGAAGCAGAAGCACCTCATCACTCGCCTCATTCCGCGAGCTCTTGCCTGGATGAGAGAGGCTGTCAGCCTGGGGCCTTCTGAGTGGTCAGAATCAAGGGGACAGACAGGCCTGTGGTCACTCTGCCAGCGAACAGATGCTCTGGACACAGGGACAGAGCTCAGAGAAGATTCTCACAGCCCCCGTTGGAATGCAGGAAGCAGGCGGGGAAGGCCTTCCAGGAGCAAGCAGGACTAACCTGCAAGAAGTCGGTCAGGAGGCGAAGCGTCTGGGGATCAGGGTGGCCCCTGCCCTGGACAAATGCACCACTAGCCTCCACGGCGTCCTACCTGATGCAAAAGTCCTGCAGTGGGGGCCACGTGCTGCCCAGCCCTGCTCTCCAAAATCCTCTGCAGTTTGGAGTCGTGGAAGAAGTCCCAGCTCTCCCACCTACTAGCACTATGACCTGGGAAGACACCCATGCCTCAGTTTCCTTTTCCGCTAAATGGGGATAATGCCTAACCTCTATCCAATTGCCATTGGCCGCAAGACCTAACTTTCTCAGTTGCTTTCTGATGATGTCACTTCCCTATTTTAAATCCTTCAATATTAACACCACCCTCAGGAAAAAGTCCAAACTCCAGTGGCCAGAAGACTAGGCCTCCTGTGTTTTGATCCCTGTATCCTCCTTGTCTCAGCTCTCACCTCTCCCTGGGGGGTCCAGCTTTATGAAATGTACTTGGCGTTCTCAGGGTGAACCACACTCACGGCCCACATGAACCTTCACTTGGCCTGGGATGCCCTTCCTCATTTTTCCCTAGGTAAAAACCGCTGCCAAACTCAACTCAAGTGTTGCTTCCCCTGGGAAGCCGCACGTGGCCACCCCTCCTCCCTCAAGGTAAAATGAGATGCGTCCAGAGCAGCCTGGAACTACATGGTGAGGTCTTCATGGCAAGAGCATGGTCTCAGGCAGCTCTGCTTCCCCAGCGCCTCACGGTGGAAGGAACCTACCAGGTGCTCAGCCAGTGTTTATGGAATGAATGAACATACGGCTGAATTAGACCGTAGCCAGTGCACCATAATGACTCGTTCAAGCCTCTTTCCTCTATAGACATTTAAACATTAGGGCCATTGAAGACAAAGACCTTTTGGAGCCTTGAACCTCCAGAACACTCTGTCTGTCTGTGTGCAGACCCTTCCACTCTCAGGAAGGCCAGGGACCTGTTTCTACGTTTATCTTCTCCTTGTCAGGCCAGCCCCACTCTTGGCAGGTGGGACTTGAGCCCACGGGGATGGCCTGGTCCTGCCCTCTTTCTGGGCACACTAGAGCGAGCCCGGGGGTCCATCAACCAGCCCTGGACTCTCTGGGACATCTTTCCTCCTCGGTTCTCCTGGCTCTCAGTGGGAACTGGAACCCAGGGACAAGGGGAAAGCCAGCAAAGTGTTCCCATCTTCAAGGCTCAAGTCAGGCATGACCTCTTCCTGGACGCCTTCTACGATGCCCCTCATGTCCTCTCTAGCCTGAAACCCTGCTGGCCCAGCCAGGTGGGGGCCCCTCATCTGTGCTCCCACGGCATTCTGGATGTTCCCAAGTAGCACCCTTGGCTCCCTGCACTGTAACTGCTTGCTTGTCTGTTTCCCTAGTTTGCCTGCGGGCTTGTTAAGGGCAAAAACTGGGTCTGACTCATCATTACACCCCCATGTGCCTGACATGGGGCCTGGCACCAAGCAAACCCTCAAATGATCAGTGAGCAAATCTATAAAAGCTGAAAATTCCTGCTTCTGGGAGCTGTTTGGAGGTAAGAGGGCTGCCAGGAGACTTGTCAGTTGCCCACTGGACCCCAAGCCTCATCTGTAACCTAGCCCTCCTTCTCCAGCCAACTCTTCCCCATGGTAGTGGGGTAGCATGGGCTGGGCAGAGGGGGCAGCTTCCTGCCCAGCAGCAACTCCCCCAGTGAGGTCTGTGGAGGCCTCAGGGTTGGCAGGTGCCACAGCACAGTGAGGGATGGACAGGGGATGGAAACGATCCTAAAGAGAGGTACCAACTGAACATGCACCGAGCTGGGGCCTCCAGGGCTTGTGGAGACGGGCTTGGCAGACCTTGGGGCCCTCCTCATGGGCTCCCATCCCCTAGGGGCAGATTTCCAGGGCCTCACAGGTCTGGTGCACTACCCAGGCTCAGACCTTGGCCTCAACCCCTACAGATGACCCCTCCTGACCCCCCCGCCCCACTGGTGTGGGCCCCACGTCAGCCCCGCTGATACTCTGCTCTTTTTGGCTTCCTGAGGCTCAAGGAATGAAGCCACGTATATCATCTTCTGGTATTTTCTTTTTAGCCTTTTCTGGAGACCCAGCTAAGGCTGGCCTGTAATCTTTGTGGAGGCTCTGGATTTCTAAGTGATAAGATGGGACAAGGTGCCCTTCTGTCAGCTCTGGTCCTGGCCGTGCATAACATCCCAGACCAGAGGCTGGAGCAAGGAGCCAGCGCAGGCAAGATCTCTGTCTCCCATGTCTGCTTCCAGACCAGGCCTGCCTCACCTCCCAGACAGAGAAGACCCTTTTCCACTCCTCTTAGCAGCATCCATTAAAGACCCTCAAGGAAGGTCCCTCACCCACTACCCAGTGTTTTTAAAATTCCAGAGTCTGGAACCTCTTCTTAGGTCTTTCTTCCTAAATCCCAATGGAAATAGCTCACAACCGTTTCCTCTCTGTTTGTTTAAGGACAGATGCTGATGCCCACCATCCTCTATACAATCAGTAGGATGAGAAGTAAAGAGCATCCACGTCACCTCTCCTTCAGCCTTCCCTTGTCCAGACTGAAGAACCTGTCATGGGATCTTTGTTAACATCTCTTCGGTTTTCTCGCCATGCCCAACTTTAGCAACAGAACGGCAGGGGCCTTCAAGCTCTGGCATCCCAGGGGACTGCTCAGTCACATGAGCAGGGAGGGCAGGAGGGGAGGGTTTCCTAGCACCTCCAGACCACATTTCTATTTATACTCCTCTCCCAGGCCTCCACTGCCACCAGTTTGGCCCAACAACGCCAGGCCCACATTCTGAAGGACCCTGGCCAACATTCTCCATCCTTTAGGGCAAGCGGGCTTCCTCACACTCAGTATGGCCGCCCTCTCACCAGGCTGGGCCCAGGCGGCCGCCTCGGCCTGGACCACCTCCCTGCTCCGCTCTGTCCCCAAGGCCCCCTCTGGGATGCCTCTGAACATCCTGCAGTTGTTCACCTGTTCTTTAAACGTCCCATCAGCGGCACCCACCGCCCAGAGCTCAGGGGTGGCGCTGGTTTCTCCTAGACCCTCTCTCACTTCACAAGTACCCACTCAGCACCAGGCACTGTTCCAGGCTCTTGGCTTGTCTTCCCCTCCCCCAGCCTTCTGGTTCTCCTGCTTCTTTCTCCCTCCCTTGTCTGGTGGACTTACTTCCTCTACCTGTCCCTGAATGTCGGTGTTCCTGAGAGTTCCCTCTTTGGCCCTTTGTTCCTCCCCATCTACACTCATCCTGGTGACCTCATGCTCTCCTGCAGTGGAAACCACCACCCATGTGCTGATGACTCCCAGATCCACAGCTCTGGCCCCACCAAGCCCCTGAGCCTCACACACACAGGCCCAACTACCTGCTGGGCATTTCGGTCTAGATCTTCCCCTAGGGTCTGAGATCCTAGAATTACCCCACTGGGCCTAGGACAGTCCCCGAGACAGCCAATCGTTTGAGTGTGTATTTAAATGAAAAGGGCATTTGTGTACAACTTGTAAAAGCTGTATGTGTGCTAGATATACATGTGTCATACATGTATACTATATAAACATATGTAAATACACTGTATATAATCCAGAAGGATATAAATATATATGTGTGTGTGTGTGTGTGTGTGTGTGTGTGTATAGACCCCCCCAACACACACATATATATATATTCCAGAAGGATCTAAGTTAAAATGCTAACAGTAGTTATATAACAGGGTGGCAGAATTATGGGTGATTTTAATACCTTCTTTTTGCTTATTTGCATCTTCTAATATTTCCATAATGAACGTTCATCACTAATGTTAAAAGAAGAAGTAATGGGGCTTCCCTGGTGGCGCAGTGGTTGAGAGTCCGCCTGCTGATGCAGGGGACATGGGTTCGTGCCCCGGTCCGGGAAGACCCCC
>NW_006798649.1:1562297-1572386 GCF_000442215.2 Lipotes vexillifer | reverse complement strand
CGCAGGGGACGCGGGTTCGTGCCCCGGTCCGGGAAGATCCCACATGCCGCGGAGCGGCTGGGCCCGTGAGCCATGGCCGCTGAGCCTGCGTGTCCGGAGCCTGTGCTCCGCAAGGGGAGGGGCCACAACAGTGAGAGGCCCGCGTACCGCAAAAAAAAAAAAAGAAGAAGAAGTAATGCTTCTTTTTAAATGAAAAAAAGTATTTTTAGGTAGATTCCAGAACTATTTGGTGCAAACCTTGGGAAAACTATGGTTTTCTTGAGCAGGGTCGGCAAACTTTTCTGTAAAAGGCCAGACTGTCAGTATTTTAGGCTTTGTGGCCATATGGTCTCTGCCATGATACAGCTCTATCCCCATGAAGGACCCACAGACAAGATGTAAATGAATGTGTGGCTGTGTTCCAGTAAACCTTCACTGTGGACACGAAAATTCGCATTTTATGTAATTTTCAAGTGTCACAAAATATTACTTTCAACTTTTGAATTTTTCCCAACTACTTAAAACTATAAAAATCATTCTTAGCGCACGGGTCAGAGTAATATAGGCTGGATTTGGCCAAGAGCCATGGTTCGCCAAGCCTTGCCCTTGGGCATCAGTGCCTGGATGGCGTTTGAATCTGGCACCCACTCCTTTGGGAAGTACTTATTTTACTCTTATCTGACAAGGAGGAGGTCTTCCAGGCCTTTCTCATCCACTGAAGCTGTGGCAAGGACCAGCTGCCCTGGCCTCAGCTGGGGGAAGGCCCTGTGCTGCAGAGTTTGGGGGATCAGAGGCAGAGTCCCTCCTGGGGTCTCAGAGCACAGCTCACCTTGCCAGCAGGATTGGCAAAAGCTGGAACCACAAACCAGCCATCCTGGACGGAGCTCCAGAAATCCCCTCGTCTGTGTCCTCGTTTTTCGGGTGAAGAACGCAAGACTCAGAAAGGGGAGCGAGCTGCCCAAGGCCACTGGGTTGATGGGGCAGAGCCGAGACTAGAACTGAGGGCTTGTGACTTTGAGTTCCATGCCCTTTCTGCTTCCCCAGGATTGGAAAGGATGGCAAGGACCTGGCCGGAGATGGCATTCTCCGCACCGGGCACCATTATCAGGGAAATCAGCAGCCCACCGGAGGGCTGCCTTGCACAGGGAAGGAGCCAGGCAGGTCTGGCGTCAGCCCAGAATGTGGCACCCAGCCCAGCCGTGGCAAGGGGTGCTGCCAGCTGGGCTCCGTGCCAGGAACAGGGAGGGGCTCAGGGCCCCCTTTCCTGGCCTCAGCCTATGCCCTGCTGGCAGATAGAGACCCAGCACCGCTGATGTCATGAGTGTGGTGCCCTCCAGTGCAGGACCTACCACCTACCTGCTTCCAGGCACTGGATCCTGCCAGGATGTGGGGAAGGACAGCCACGTCCCCTCCTGGGCCTGGTTACCCAGCAAGAATCTCCTTTGCTGGGTGGCTAGGGCCAGAGGAGAGAAGGAGCCCCAGTTCCTGAGGGGATCCCCAAAGGCAGGAAAGGGGAGGCTCCTTTAGGGAAGCAAGGTGTGAGGACAAAAATCATTCTGGAACTTTGCCAGAGCTTCCCACAATAATGATAAAATGGAGAGGGCGCTCAGGGTAAGGGAGGGTAGAAATGCTTTAAGAACAGAGTTTCCTGCCCAACTGGGGGCCTGAGCCCTGGTTTCTACAGGGATCAAGGAGAGGCCAGGGTCCTGAGAACTGCCAAATGTGGCCACTAAATCCGTCTGCCACCACCCTGGATAATGACACCAGGCAGGGCAAAATTCAAGGAATATTGTGGACATTATCTCATTGGAATTCTCACAACCACACGAGGTAATACTATTACTCTCTTCATTTTCTAAATGAGGAAACTGAAACTTGGGTGAGCAAGTTCCCTCACCTAAGGCAACCACTTACTGAGCGACAGCGGCAGGATTTGCACTGACCCTGGAGTCCATACACTGCCCCCACCCACGGTGAACAGGAGACACACACTCCACACACAAAAGTGATGAATGAGGGGCTTCCCTGATGGCGCAGTGGTTGAGAGTCCGCCCGCTGATGCAGGGGACACGGGTTCGTGCCCCGGCCCGGGAAGATCCCACATGCCGCGGAGCGGCTGGGCCCGTGAGCCATGGCCGCTGAGCCTGCGCGTCCGGAGCCTGTGCTCCGCGACGGGAGAGGCCACAGCAGTGAGAGGCCCGCGTACCGAAAAAAAAAAAAAGAATGATGAACGCACCAGCTGGCCATTGTCAGGTCATGCTGTCTACACTGACCCCTCTATTTCCAGGGAAGACTTTATTTAATGTTTGAAGGGTGGGGTGGGAGCACAGGGTAAAACCATTATCCAGAGTTCCAAGAAAGAGGGTCTCACCACTGTCCCTTCAAAAGTTTGGGCCAGGGCTTCCCTGGTGGCGCAGTGGTTGAGACTCCGCCTGCCGATGCAGGGGACACGGGTTCGTGCCCTGGTTCAGGAAGATCCCACATGCCGCAGAGCGGCTGGGCCCGTGAGCCATGGCCGCTGGGCCTGCACGTCCGGAGCCCGTGCTCCACAATGGGAGAGGCCGCATCCGGAGCCTGTGCTCCACAACGGGAGGGGCCACAGCAGTGAGAGGCCTGCGTACCGCAAAAAAAAAAAAAAAAAAAAAAAAAAATGTTTGGGCCAATGTCTCCAAGACCAGGGTGTCCTGTCTCACCAGGGTAATTCATGCTGTCAGGAAGCCTCAAGACCCTTTTCAGTTCAAAGGTAATTCTCACACCCGCCTCCTCATTGCTCCTCCTCTGCAGACAGAACCGTGGAGATTTCAGGAGCAGATGTGCTCTCCTTCAGACAGGAGGTCTGGCTGAGACGCGCCTACAGCTTTCCCTCTTCCTGATCTGATGCTGCGCCACTGGCCAGCTCCTGCCAGGCCCAGCCACTGGCTCTGTCATGATCCTGGGTCCCAGACCCTCTGCCTGAGCTGCCAGGAGTCCAGCCTCAGAGCTGGGTTCCGTGTGTGCGCACACATGCGCTGTGGGGACCAGGACAAGACCTTGGTTTGCTCCCACCCCCTGGAGATGGGAAAATGCCTACTCAGCAGCTAATGCCAGGAGGGCGAAGGGTCCAGGGTGGATGGGGGAAGAGAAATGTGACTCACACCCAACAGGGTGAAGCTAATCAGGTGAGTCTGGATCCAGGCCAGCCATTCCCTTCCAGACAACAGAGCAGAACAGGGACTGCAATTAATTAAGTACTGGGGGAGGGTCTTCTTACCCCAGGGAAAGGAGGCCCTGCCAGAGGCCCTCAGAGAAGGGAGCTGTTGGGTTTCCAGGTCCCAGTGCCTACCTCACTCATTCTAGAAACTGGGATAGAGGGGAAGGTACAGTCCCACAGCACAGACTCCTGGTCCTCTCCTGGCAGGTTCTCATCCAATTGGTATCCCACCCCACCCGCCATTCTCTTACACAGAGCCCTCCTCCCCAACCTGGAGGAACAGGAAAGATACTCTCTAAGGGCCCGGCCTGATGGGATTAGGAAAGCCTGCCTCCGTCTCTACTGAAAGCCAGGCACAGTGCTACAACTAGGAATTCCCTTCCAAATAACAAATACAGCTACCGGTTATTTAGCATTTGCCGTGTGCCAATGCATTACTTCATTTAATTCATGCAACAAACCTCCTTATTATGATACCCATTTCACAGATGAGGAAACTGAGGCTGGGAGAAGCTCAAGAGTTTGCTGGGGAGAGAGAAGTCACACAGTTTGCAGGAGCTGGGCTGGCCCTCTCCTTCAGGCCTCAAACTCAGGGAAGGAAAGAAGAAATCCATGGAGGGATGGAGGGAGATGCTGGACAAAAGTCCAAAACAGGGTGACCCCAGAAAGTAGAGGCACAGCTGGAGTAGGAGCTGGGAGAAGCCAAGCAAGGCTCTGCCCTATAGTATGGGGCTTGTTTGCGTGGGCACAGGAAGACCAACTTGGCAGAGGACAGTCTGGGTCTGTCGAGAAAACAAATGCAGCCATAAAGGCAGCTTCATCTCCTCAAGGCCCGATGGGAGGGCTTCCAAGGCAGGCAGCTCAATCAGTCCCATGAGATCTTAGACCAAAAACCTACTTGTTCCTCAGACCAGGTACCCTCTCTCCTGCGATCCATGGAGAAGCTTGGTTCTGCCTGGCACAGGATAAGGGGGAGCCTCCTTACTCACAGCACCAGCCCCATCCTTCCTTCTCCAAGGACTGCTATAGAATCAGACAACTCCAGAGTAGGCTGGCATCTCCCTTGATGGGGCAGGTACTAAGAGCCAGGGGGCTTGAGGTCAGATGAAGTGGGCTGGATCCCACCTTTGTGGATTTTGGGGAGGTTGGTATCTCAGAGTCTTTGTTTCCTCACCATAAAATGAAGAATAATAATACCTACTTCATAAAGCTGTGTGGCACACTATTTGGCACCCAATCAATAATAAATGCCCCGTCAAAAATAAAATCAAAAAATGGTAGCCACTGAGGCATTCAGAAATCGGATGCAACTTACTGAAGTCTACTCTGGCTCTGGAAACCCCAGTAAGTTTGGGAAGAATGAAGGCTCCTGGTGGGACGTGGGTGGCCAGCGGGGAGAGTCCCAGTGGGCCATGAGGTTGCAGGGCTGGGGGGAGGTCAGCCTCACAGGCTCATCAGTTGCACAGGAGGTTGACTGGGGCAGGGTAACCCGAGACAGTAGCTCTGCTGTGGCAAGGTGACCCTCTCTCCAGAACACCTTCAAGATGCAGACCCAAACCCAGGAGCCAGTGTTGCCTGGGGCCATCTTTGCCTTCCCCCAACCCTAAGCAAGGTGGTCCCAGCCCCCTGGCCAAGGCAGAGGAAAGGTAGGGGATCTCGGAGGACATTTCTGTCAGCCAGACATTCCAGGCATCCTCGTCCTCGAGGATTCTACTCCCTCAGTCCAGTGTCCGGGAATGTGCTGTGTGCCCATGCCCAGTGGAAAACGTCACATGAACATGCCGAATCTCACAGGACGCTGACACAGGAGGGGCAGGCTGGTGGTGTCAGTGAGTCACAGGGCCCAGGACACAGTTGGGGAACTGCTGAGGGCTGGGTTGGGGGTGGGGCTGAGGTTCTGGGAAGCTGACCCCCACTCCTCACAGCCCCAACTCTCCCACCCTTGCTGTCGGGAAGGGGCTCAGAGAGAATGAGAAAGAGGTCACTGGTGCCTAGCAGGGCATGGACCCCAAGCACAGAAGATCAGTTACTGTCTCAACAACCGGACTCTCACCACAAGGCCTGCAGACAGCTCCAGAAACCCCCAGCCCCTAACAGGGAGAGAACAGAGGCCTCCAGCAAGGCGGACCTCAGACTTCTGATTCCTGATCATCTCCCCCGAGATAGAAGAATCCTCAAGCCACATCTCCCAACAGGCCACCCACCCTTTCCCCCCCGCTGCGTTAACCCTTTGCCCGCTGCTGCTGGGTGGGGAGGTGGCACTGCCCCTTTGGGCTCCCGGGTGGGCAGGGAGAGAAGAGGCACAGTAAACCCCAGAGGCCCCCACTCAGCCCCATACACACCCCTCAGCACTGGAACCTGCAGGGCTTCATGTGTCCTGTCCTTCCACCTTCACCCCAGGGCCCTGGCCTCCCACCCAGCCACAGCCTGCCTCTCTGGAAAGTTCACCGGAGCCCAGAAAGCCCTTCAAGGCGGAATCTGGTCCCACACTGGCGGATTCTCCCGTTACCGGAGACTCCTGACGCTTGCCCTTCCCAGAAGGAAGGGAACTGAGAAAGCGCCTGGTTCCCGATGGGGTGGAAAACTTTGCTTCCTAGGAGCCCGGGGGCCAAAGTGAGTACCGGTGGAGACTCCCAGGAGTGGTGGGGTGGGGGGTGGGGTGGGCGGAGGATCTGAGAAGGCAAAACAGTCCTCCCTCCTAAGCACCTGGAACCTGGGACTGGCCTTTGCAGGGCATCGCCCACCCCCCAACACTCTTGCCCACTCGCCTCGTGATCTCGGACCTCTCCATGTCGCTCCGGTATTTCTCTCCAACCTCTCTCCCCAGGGCAAAAGCAGAACGGCGCCTTTAAGAGCCTCTCCGCTTACCTTTGAATCTATGAACATTGCAGTCAAAGAGAAACTATGAGAGGCTAAGAGAGCAATTGCATTTATTTTTCCACCTGCTAAACCAAGTAGCCCTGGAGGACCCCTGGGTCCTGGAGGCCCTCGGGGTCCACAAGGTGCACATAGCTGAGAATCTGCTGAAGATTTGACATCGGCCACAAGTAACAGGACAAATAAAGCTAAAACCCAGAAACCTGAAGCAGAAGAAAAATGAATGAAGTTTCAAATAGTTTGGAAGATGGATCAGCCTCTCTTAAAGAGATTGTGCTATAAATTGTGTCAAGTTACGTTCACAGTTCCAAGAAACTGATGTTATTTTGGTCTTTAGTTCCATGAAATTGCTGGGGTCCCTGCCCGGGCTCGGGGCGGCTTCCCCAGCTCCGGAAAGGTGAGCGGCTCCCCAGAGTAGCTGCAACCTGAGCTAGAAGAGGAGGAGGAGGAGGGAGAAGGGGAGGGGAAGGGAAGGGGTGGAGGAAGGTGGGGAAGAGGAGGGAGGGGGAGGAGGAAGAGGAAGGGAAGAGCCCGGCCCCCGCCGGAGTTTTTCACACGTACAAGTTGACTCCTCCCCCGTCCCTCCCGCCCTGCCCACTGCCGCTGCCAATCCCCAGGGCTCCCTCTGCCCGGGTGCCCACCCCTTTCTCCCACTCTGGGAACCAGGGTCCAAGTGCCTCTTCCGGTTTCGTTCCTAGGCCTGGCTTCTACCAGCCCTGTGGGACTGGCCCTGAGAGCCTTCACTAGGGGATGAGGCCCTCCGGACTCACCCAGGACTGGGGCCAGGGCACGGGATGATTTGCCGAGTGTCCACCCCTAGGTGTAGCCCTTCCAACCTTCTGAGTCTGAACCTGGATCCCAGCGCCTGGCACCGCAGGAGCTAATGTGCATGGCCAGGTCCTGTTGGTCATTTTCGCCCTTAGAGTTCTTGACAACAGTATTCCCGGCAGGGCTGTCCCTCTGTCCTGTCCAGTGGAACTTGTCACTTACCCTTCGGTAAGTAAAGGTAATCATCACTCCCACTTCCTCCCCTGATGAGTAATGCAGTTTGTCCTTTTGGAATTAAACCCCGCAGGCCAACTGAGAATCATTTAAGAAGCCTTACAGAATAGCTAGTTCTAGTCCAGCTTTCATTTTAGAGAAGGAGAAACTGAGACCCAGAAAGAATATTGGATTGGCCCAAAGTCCCACAAAGTTAGTGGCAAGCCATGATTAGGATCCAGGCCAGTGGCCTCTCCTCCTCCCCCTCCACCATCAGACTTCAGGGATCAAAGGAAAACTGGGATGGAATGAAGTGGCCCCATCTGGGCCCCTCCCAGCCCTGCTTCCTCCTGAAGAAGAGATGGGCACCAAATCAGGGGGTGCTGTGGCCTCTGCCCTGCCAGTGGACATGGCCTCTGCAGTCTGTGGGCCCTGTCAGGTGTCTCTTGAGGAAGGGTAGTCTACAGTGGGGATGTGTTTCTCTTGAACACTTTCTGACGGTTGATCAAAAGTGAATGCCACTTCTTAAGTCCTAGGCTTTGAGCCTGGGGCCCTTTCCCTAGAGAGAGAGAATGAGTTGTTGAGGATAGGAAAATTTTCTTTCTGGAAGACATGGGCCTGAGGTTTACCCTCCAACATCAGCCTGCATCCAACCTGTAGCACAAGATCTCTCGCAACTCCACAGGGCTTGGACTTGGGAGGGAGAAGGAAGACCCTGGGCCCATCAGGAGAGTGACTTGTGGGTAGTCTGCAGAGCCACCTGGCAAAGGGCCTCCCAACTCTTTGCTACCTATGATTTCCCTGCCAGGGCATGCAGATTTCCTGGGCACATGCACTCTAAGAATAAAACTGCTGAGTGTTGAAGGGTTGCAAAGAGCGGATGGATCCAGAGCCTCCAGGCTTTCAGGAAGGGAAGCAACCTTCTTGGCTCCATAACCCACGTGTGTGATAAGAATACTAGGGGTGCAGGGAGGAGTCCATGCAGAGGCAGGGAAGGAGCTATGCTAAGCAACTGTATTTTAGAGGATTAGAGAGAATGAAGCCAAAGGAACCAGGGGGATGGATGAGGTCAAGAGGTTTCAACGAAGTTTTCTGAACATCTCTTATATGCCAAATAACAGCCAATTTACTGGGCACGAAAGAAAAATGAAAAGCAGCCCTCCCCCTCAGAAAGCTCACTGTCTCATGGGGCAGTAAGTGACCAGTTTCAGGGTGGAGGGCCAAGGTTAGAGCTGTGGCTGCCTGGAGGGGTGGTTCTGCTGCTTGAACTGAGGGTTACAGGATGAGAGGACAATGGAGGGGAGGAAGGGCTTTTCTGTTTTTCCAGCAGGGATAAGATGTACACAGTGCAGGGGTGAGAAAGTGCGGCTACACAGCTCTGTGAGGCCAGAGCTTAGAGTTGGTGGGGCTGGAGGTGACTTCGTAAAGGGGGGCAGGTGCTGGATTTTGAAGACCCTTCTACGTACACCATGGCTAACGAGCCAGGACCCTCTCCTGACAATACCAGGCAACCTGGAGTATTTCAGAGGAAAGAGGTGTCACCAGGTCTGTGATTTAGGACGATCCTTCTGGCAGTCAAGTGGAGGATTGATGGTGGGGTCACATCTGAACATGCGAACCCCAATTTCAAGGCTGAATCTGGTGAAACATCATGCAAGCTTAGACTAGTGCAGTGGCAGCAGGGAGGAGAGGAGAGATAGTTAGGAGACAGGGTCACGGAACTTCGCACCTAGAAGTTAGGGGAGTGGAGAGTGTCAAGGTTGGAACCACTGGTGTGATAGGCCAAGCTGGGAGCTCCTTAGGGATGCCTTGATTCCCAGAACTTCCTTATATTGGCTGTGTGCCCTTGGGCAAGTGACTTAAACTTTCTGAGCCAAGTTTTGCAATCTGTAAGCAAAGGTACTAAAATCGATGTGTGTGCTTGTTGTGCATATTAAAGATAATGTATGCCAAGGCACAGGGCTTGGCTTGTAACAGGAACCCAATAAGTAGTAGATGTAATTACTGTTGTTTATCTATTCAACAAACATTTACTGAGCACCTGCTACGTGCCAGGGTCTGTACCGGTTGGATCCTTGGGATTTAAATCTCAGTCCCCATTCTTATGCAGGTCAGCATCCCGGGGAGAGAGATGTGCAGAGGAAGAGTTCCTTAGCAAGGCAAAGGTAACTCCAGGAGGAATCCCTCAACTGTGCCCAGGAGAATCAGGGACAACGTCACAGAGGAGAGGTGACACCTTAAATGATGTAGGGTCAGCTACCTGCTCAGAGACTATCACATCAGCCCCCCCACCCCCTGACATGGGATTGCATTTCAGAATCTTTGAAATCTTCAGTTTTGAAGGCAATGCCTTGCTCCTTGGGGTTGGGGGGAGGGGGATGGGCTGCAGATGGGTGTCTATATGGAGTCTGCATGGCAAATGGAGCCTTGGGAGCCCCAGGGAAGGGCATGAGCAAATGGACAGGTAGAAGGGGGAGCCAGGTAAGAGTGACCATAGGCATGTGGGTGGAGCTTGCTAGCAGGATAAAGAGCCTGTGTGTGTGTGTGTGTGTGTGTGTGTGTGTGTGTGTGTGTGTGTGTTTGGCTCATCCTAATTTTTCTGCTCCCTGTCTCTGCCCTTCGGAAAATTGCCTCCAAATCCTCTGGTGGCCCCACCCTTCTCCCAGCCAATTTTCTTTCCATACGTCTCTCAATAAGCCCAGCTTAGTAGAAGCAGCACGACCTGTGTCCTTCACTAAGGAGGGACTCCCACGCTGCTGCCCCACCAACCAAAACCTCAGGCTCTAAAGTCACATGGACGCTATGACCTTGGGCAGTTACTCACATCTCCGGTCTGTAACGTGGAGATGGTAATAGTCTCTCTCTCGGGGCTGTTGTGAGGTTTTCATGAGATGTAAACCTAGCGCCTATCAATGCTTGTTTCCCTTCTCTGCAGCCCAATAACCGCCTCCTTGCAGAGGGTCAGACAAGACTCTCTCAGCTGGGGGTTTCCCCTGGTGCCCCAGCTCCTGGGGCCTCTCCCCTGCAGGCCCCTCCCCTCTGGTAGCCTAAAGGGTCTGCGG
>NW_006798649.1:1560962-1562244 GCF_000442215.2 Lipotes vexillifer | reverse complement strand
ATTCCTGGGAGGCTCTGGTGGCCCTAGCACAACAGGTTGGCAGGCCTGAGCAGCATGACAATCGGGGCCCCAGGGGCAGCCCAACCCACTCTTCCTTCTGATCCTGTCCCTCCTCCCCACTGCCAGTGACATGCTGCTGCTCTGCAGTTAGGACAGGCATCCCTGGGTGCCTGAGGGCTGAGCGGGGAAGCTGGAAACTGCTCTCCCTCACAGACTGTGTGGGCAGCGCATTTGAATAGCTTCTGAAAAACCAAAGTTCAAGCCCGCCCCACTTTCTCCTGGGAGGCGCAGCATCCAGACAGGGAGAGTTCAGCCAGCAGAGAATCTCCTTCCTGCAACACTGCTGCAGGCTCTCCTCCTTTCTGGCCCCTCCCGCACCAGGCAGGCATAGTCTCCAGAAGCAATGCAGGAACCCTTGGAAGGCCCAGAGACCTGACTCTGCCCCTAAGGTGCAGGAGTCATTTCTTTATCTGGGCCTTAGTTTTACTCCTCTGCAAAATGGGAATAACGTGAATGCCTGCCTCTCAGGAGGATTCAATGAGAGTGTGAATGTCAAAGTGCTTTGTAAACTATAAAAAGATCTGCATGTGTGTGAGATCATTAGTGTTTGACCAAAGAGCCCTTCTTAGGGTTCTAGGAGACAAGTGAAGACAAGAGAAATGAGAAACTAAGTAAAAACAGAGAGAAACTCTCCCCAAGGGCATGTATGTCCTTGGCAGGGAGGAGAGAAAGTGGCAGCAGAGACCTGAGCCCATGGACCAATCCCCTATGGCCTAGCTCCTTAGGCTGTACTAGTCAGTTGGAAAAGCAGGATGTGGCTGGACTCAGCCAGTTCTTACTCCTACACTGAAGAAACCCAGGCCATTGTTTTCCAATGATATGTAGAGAGTGGGGATGAGTAGGAGAAAAATATCATTTACCTGATTCCATTGCAATTCCGGTAGAGAGCCTGGAAGTTTCCACTTTATCACTGCACCAAGCATCCTCTCCTCACTGTTTGTGCCAAATGTACAGGCACATGTGTACTTGTGCATGTGTGTACACATGTACACACACACACCGCCCCCCATGCACAACCACTCCAGGCCTCACATCGGGCAACAGCTGCATCCCTAGAGGGTTCTATAACAGGGTGGACACATAAACAGAGTCAGCCAATCACAGCCCTGTTGACCCTAGCAACCATCAAACCAATTAGAACCCCACCCCTGTATCCAGCAGTGCCTCCCAAACATACCACACACACACACACACACACACACACACACACACACACACACAC
>NW_006798649.1:1560065-1560915 GCF_000442215.2 Lipotes vexillifer | reverse complement strand
CCCCCCACACACCACACACACACACACACACACACACACACACACACACACACACACACACACACACACAGCCTTCAGGTTGCTGCATTACCACAACAACGAAACCACCACACAGAGCTGAGAAAATGAGGAAGTGGCCCTCAGCAACGAGACTGACAGTCACTGCGGTGAGAATGCAGGCAACACTGGCTGGGGTTGGGTCACTGAATAGGGTCCCCATGCAGGATGAGGGAGAAGAGAGGCAGCTGGTCCACCTAGGCTTTCTAAATAGCTTTTTTTTAGACATGGGCCTCAGTTTGCTCATCTATAGATGGGGTCAGAGGCTCCTGCTTGTATTATAGTATGTGCTCAGAGCATGTAATTACTTTTCAACTAATAAATAAGGATGGAAACTATAGGTTTTCTTTTCAGAAAACCTGAAGAATTTTGAATCTTCTGAGAAAAAGAAAGTTGATTGGTCCCCCAAAAGATCTAAAATCAAACCCTAAAATTCAGCTCATGATTATAGAGTTGGAACTCAGCTCAACTTGAAAACACTTACTTGGTATCTGCCGTTTGCCAGGCACAGATGCTGACTTTGGCTATGGCCAGGTGGACTTTGAGAGGCCTGCGTGTTGGTGGAGAAGTCTGGAAGTCCAGGAGACCCATTGGGTGGACCTGGAGGCAGGTGCTGGTAGGGATGGCAGACCGCCTTAGGGAGACTCAGGACTTGGCCAGTTCAGGACCCTGCTCTAAACAATGGCTCAGGAGTAAAGACTTTGAATGGACCCCCTTGTGGCCATTGAGCAGCATGTTGAGGTTGGAACAACATGTGAGGAGAGACCAGAACTCCTTTCTCCCAGTTGGACGG
>NW_006798649.1:1557603-1560055 GCF_000442215.2 Lipotes vexillifer | reverse complement strand
AGGGGGGGGGGGGGGGGGAGGAGAAGGCCTTTGCTCCTGATCACATTAAAAAGCAAAATAGCCTCCACAGCAATCAGGCCCCCGTAAATTACAGAGCGCTCCTCTGTCAGCTGGCTCGGCACTATCTCATTAGCCAGGGTGCCAGAGACGCTGCACGCCCTGCCGCGAGCCGACTCATTGCCAGGTGCCTGCTCCATAATTAAACACAAAATCCCAGTTTCTTCAAGGCACCCGCCCGCCCCTCCTGGGGGATAGGGAGGCAGTGGACAGGGCAGGGCAGGGCAAGGGCAAGGCCTGGCTATAGGCCCTGCTCAGGGGAAGGGAAACTAGAGGGGCGTGAGTTGTGAGTGGGGAGTCCCAGTCACTCCCATGACCTTGGGAGGAGACCTGGGAAGTCCTCAGGGAAAGGAAGTGAAAGGGCATGGAACAAGGGAAGGGACCCCACCTACCTGGACACCCAGGACCAAGAGCAAACGGGCCAAGCTGGCTTCCCAGGAGATTCTGAGTTGGACTTCTGGAAGGGAAGTCTGGGAAAGGTGGGCAGTGGCAGGGGGGGGCGTGAGGTCTTTGCTCCAGGTGTCTGAAAACATCTAAGCACCCCACCACCCAACACACACGCACCACACACACACCACACACACCACACACACACGCACCACACACACACCACACACACCCCACACACACGCACCACACACACGCGCACCACACACACGCCCCACACACACACGCACCACACACACTCCACACACACGCACCACACACACGCGCACCACACACACGCCCCACACACACACGCACCACACACACTCCACACACACGCACCACACACACGCGCACCACACACACGCCCCACACACACACGCACCACACACACTCCACACACACGCACCACACACACGCGCACCACACACACGCCCCACACACACACGCACCACACACACTCCACACACACGCACCACACACACGCGCACCACACACACGCCCCACACACACACGCACCACACACACTCCACACACACGCACCACACACACGCGCACCACACACACGCCCCACACACACACGCACCACACACACTCCACACACACGCACCACACACACGCGCACCACACACACGCCCCACACACACACGCACCACACACACTCCACACACACGCACCACACACACGCGCACCACACACACGCCCCACACACACACGCACCACACACACTCCACACACACGCACCACACACACGCGCACCACACACACGCCCCACACACACACGCACCACACACACTCCACACACACGCACCACACACACGCGCACCACACACACGCCCCACACACACACCACACATACACGCACCACACACGCACCACACACACACCACACACACCCCACACACACGCACCGCACACACACCACACACACACGCACCACACATGCACCACACACACATGCACCACACACACCACACACACATGCACCACACACACCACACACACATGCACCACACACACACCACACACACACACCACACACACACACGCACCACACACACACACCACACACACACACACACCACACACACACGCACCACACAAACCACACACACACAAACCACACACACCACACACACACACACACACACACACACTCACACACACACCATTGGTTCTCAGTCATCTGGGGACTGATGGGGATGGTAGCTGGGCAGGGGAGGACTCAGAGGGTGGGACAATACGGCCCCCAGAGGCCCTTGTAGCCAGAACTGGAGTAAGGGCTGGACCAGCAGACAGGTGCACAAGATGGAAGTATAACAAGATATGTGTAGGAGAAATCATTTGACAAGCCACTTAGGGCACAGGTGAGCACCTTCACCGTCAAGAAGGCTCTCGTAACAAGAGAGTGGGGTGGGCTAAACAGCAGAGCTTTTGCTTTGCTGAGGGGGGAGCACAGACCAACTGGGAAGGCAAGAGGGGCCAAGGGTGGTCCCAGCAGTTCTTCTCTTCCCACCGCCACGGAGCCCGTGGCTTCTCTTCTAAATCCACTTTGAACAAGTGAAGACACATCCTCATGAAGGGGTGCCAGGTCACAGGCCTGCCCTGGACGCCCACACGTCTCCAGCCAACCACGACCACCAGCCGAAGGACGGAGAAGACACTCCAAGGCTCCTGTAGCACTTCTCCCCGTGCTGCCGCGCAGGGCCCGGGGTGAGCATGGGGCAGGAGAGAGGAGACTGGAGAGGAGACAGCTGCCTGGGGCCTGGGGAGCACCACGCCCCCTAGAGTTCTCTCCCCTGTCCCCCTGCCTGAGCGGCTTGGGCCTGGATGCTGTGATGTTCCAAGCTCCAGCTCTGGCAGCTGGATCCTGATGCAGAAGGACAGCGCCATAGAGAGAACATTCAGCACAGGCAAGATGGCCAGCTCACTGGGGCCAGAGACAGGGAGACCCAGAGGCCAGAGCCGC
>NW_006798649.1:1536996-1557376 GCF_000442215.2 Lipotes vexillifer | reverse complement strand
GCTGAACCTGGGGCATGAAAAGAGGTAGAGGCCACTTGGCATACATCTGCAAGGCATTTCATATTAAACCGGGCAGCTGGATTGGTGGCCAGTGCCCAGCTAGAGCCCAGGGAACTAACTCTGCTAAGAGTCAGAAGAGTGCACAGTGCACGGGCCAGCCCCTGCTGCGTGGTGGTCCTCCTGGCTCTGACTGGCCCCAGACCGAGGCTGCTGCCCCTCCAGCCCTCCCCAGTCTGGAGACGGCCGGAGGGTGAGGACAGCCTTGCAGTGGTGACTCACAGTGCTGGCCTCTGAGGCTGGCACAGCCCAGAGAAATGCCAAGGCAGGCCGTGCTCCTCTCACCCCCTCTCAGAATCCCAGCACATCAGCAGCCCTGGGCCAGGCTTGGGGCAGGTGCCCAGAGCAGAGTAAAAGCAGCTGCCCCATTCCCATCTCAGCCTGGAGGAACCAGTTTCCCAGCCCAGACTATCCTGCCGGGACCAGCTGGGAGCCCTTTGCCACCACACCTTGTGAACCCAGCCTGGTGACCATTGTTCCCTGGAGCCACAGCTCATTTTCCTGGGGGCTCCTCCCAGGCCAGCTTCCCCTTTTCTTGTAGCCTGGGAGGGGCTGGGGCTCCAGAGCAGCCAGGTGTGGCCCGAGGGGTGGGAGGGGAGCCAGGCAGACAGGAAGGGTCAGCATGGGTCAGGAACCAGAAGCAATCTGGACAGGGCCTGGGTTGGGGGGCACGCCTAGAGGAGTGAGGAGGAAGTAGGGAGTTATACCCACAATCCCTTTTTCTCCGGGGTGAGCCCATGACCAGAATGGTGTGGATGAGCAGGGCCTCCCAGGAACACACCCTGTCTGCGTGATGGAGCAGGTACTAGGCTTCCTCAGCTCAGGTATACCTGAATGATCAGCTAGGTCCAGGGCCCCTACATCTGAATGAACGGGAATGTCTGATCAAAATACATCTGACTGTGCCAGGTACTACCAGGTGAAAATGCACCTGAGTGGCCAGGCAGTGGTGGTAAGTCTCTCCTTGTGAACAGGTGTGACTGGGTACAATACCTGAATATACCAGGCTGCCCCAAATCAGACCTGAGTGCCAAATGACCTGGCAAGAAAGACCTATTCCAGGGAACCAGCTACTCCAGGTGACAGCCCAGACTCATAGGTTGGTACCTGGCAGTGTCTGGTGCAGCCGGGGGAGGGAAGGGATTGTGAACAGTCTGGAACCCCAGGCCTACAGTTTGCCCCAGTGAGCTTGCCCCCGGTCCCTCTGAGACGTTAATAGCACTCAGCATTTCTTCCTCAGGATCCCAGCCATTTATGAACCCACGGCTGCGCTCTTAAACAGCTGATGACTGAACCTGATTCAATATTTATTCCTGGAGAGAGGGCAAAAGGACAGGCGTCACCCTAGGCAGCTGAAGCTGCAGTTGGCTGGGTTCTGGGGGAGGGAAGGGGAGGGGAAGGGAGGATGTGCTCTCTTTTCTTGGGTACCAGAGGGTTTCTCAGACCTCAGGTGTGCCCCCAGGCAACCATCTCCCTCCACTTCCTGGCATGGGCTGGGAGGGACTGGAAGGGGACTTTGTCCCCAGGGAAATTGTCCCTAAGAGGGTGAAAGTTGAGTAGATGAGGGACCTCAGCCAGGAGCTGTCAGAAACCCAAACCTCTCCCTTGAGATAAGAAAGCCCCCAGGTCCTGCCCAGGACCCAGTGGGAGGCTTCCATGGAAGGAGGCCTCCCTGCAGGAAATGGTCAGCCTGCTTTTCCCTGAAAGGAGACGGGGAAGAGGAAAGCTGGGGACTGGGGTGAGGCCACTCTGAAGAATGAAAGTAGGTGGTGCCTGAGCAACAGGACTGGTCAGCCGCCCCAGAAAGGAGTCAGACCCACCGAGACTCTGTAAGAATCCAGAAACTTGGTAATTTCCCCACATTAGTCATTGTAATTCTCCCTGGCATGATTAGCAATAAACCTCGAAACCTGATATAAACCGCCACGTCCTTTAAGAAAGAGGAGCCAGAGATCTCCCTCACTGGCCAGGCCTGAAGTAGAAGCCCTAGAGATAAGAGTGAATTTAGGCTGCTTCAAAGAGGGCGAGGAGGGGGGCGAGGTGGGGCGGGGGGCTTGCTGAAGAAAGAAAAGGTGGGGTAGGGGTGGCAGCCTGTGTGTTTTCCTGATGGGAGCTGACTTTACTGGGTGCCTGTTGTGTGTCAGGCACTTTATGTAGATCATAGTTAATCCTCATGATAACATTAAGTAGATATTGTTATCCCGTTTTACAGATGAGGAAACTGAAGCTTACGAGAGTTCGAGTGACTTTCCTAGTTACCTAGTGAGAGGCACAGCTGAATACAAATCCAGGTCTGACTGAGTCCAGAGCATGTGTGCTTTCTGCAATGCCCTGATGCTCAAGCCAGGCTCCAGGCCCCCTCCAGATAACACAGCCCAGAACAGGGCAGGTCAAACCAGGGGAGGGAGTCTCTGCCTCAGAGTGCCCACACACAGATGTCATGACCCCGGCAGCCCCCAGAGACGGTACATCAGAGGCAGCACCACTCAAGAGAAGAACACAGGTTCTGGTCTCAGAAAAATCTTGATTCAGATACAACTCATTAGCCTCTGTGCCCTTGGGCAACTGGTTTAACTTCTCTGAGCCTAAATTTTCTCATCCATGAAGAGAAAATCATGGCTACCTCATAGGGCTATTTGAGAATTAAATGAGATACTGGATATAAGGAGTCTAGCACATAGTAGGTGCTTAATAAATGATAGAGTTTCTGGCAGGGCTGACTTCTCGGGCATGTAATCATGCATCACACGGGGCCCTGTGCTCAGAATGGCCCCACGCTTAGGAGGCTTGGTTTAATGCTTTATTGTTGCCTTCTTGAAATTTTTAATACATTTTGAATAAGGGGCCCAGCATTTTCATGTTTTATTGGGTCCCCCAATCCTGCTTATTGGTCTGGGTTCAGTTTCCTGGATCCCACACTCTGGAACAAGATTCTGTTTCATCATTTCATGGTTTTCTAGGCCCTGGGAAGTATTTCTCTGCCTACCCTTTCTGCCCATGCTGTTGCTTACAAGAAATTCAGAGAGAGCAGACAGAACCGTGTCTCACTTTGGTTTCCAGCACCGTTAGGGTGGTGGGAGAAGGTCACCCCCTCCTTGTTCTGAGGAGGACCGTGAGCCTGGGCTCCTGGGAATCAGCATCGTCTCCCTGATGCCAGCAGCCCTGTTAGGATTAAAGCTCCGTAAGATTGGAGCTTTAATTGAGCTCTACCCAGCTCCTGGGGCGAGGGCCGCTGGTCCGGGCAGAAGCAGAGCTCTGAGCAATGTCAGGAAATGATGGGCAGGGCAGACCTCCAGACACAGCAGTTCCCAGGGCTGGAACCCGAGGTGGAGCCAGAGGCCACTCTCCCTCGGTGCAGACTGCTTCGAGGCTTCTGACCTCCCAGGCTCTACCCCTTAGCTGTTTTTAGACTCCAGTTCCCAGGGGCCCAGCCATTTGCTAAACTGGCAGCCTGGGCCCACCTCTGAACTCTGAGAAGCATCCTGCAGGGGAAATAGAAACTGATTGGCTGCGAGGCTGTCTGTCATCTCTCATTCGCTCTCAAAAGACTTACCCCATTTCTAGGTCTAGGAGCCTTTTACAAGAACGCTGGAGCAGGGTGAGGGAAGATGAGGGAGAAGATAGTGGAAGAGGAGACTGGGTGCAGCTGCACAACCAGGGAGAGGAATCCTAAGCCCACCCAAAGACCGTGAAATATCAGAGTCAGAAGGGACCTTTGAGAAACTGAGGTCAGAGAGGGAAAGTAAGTTACCCAAAGTCACACAGTGAGGACTGGAACCTGGGTCTCCTAATGCCCAGCCCGGGATCTTTCCATCACATCATTTGTCTTCAGATTCAGAAACAAACTGGGGTAGTGAGAGAAAAAAATAGACAGCTCCCCTCATCTTCTGTACACACACACATATATTCACAAACAAACACTAATTCCTCCTGGAGACTGGTAAAGGGAGGTGCTAGACCCTGGTCAGGTAAAAAGGGCATCAGTGTAGGGAGATACGTGCCCTCTGACCGTACCATTGGCATGGCCTCTTGAATCTGAGGCTTTGGGGTGGCATGATGTGCTATGCTTTTGCCAGGACCCTTCTCCCAGTGGCTGATCTGACAAGGCTGCTACCTTTCTGAGTCCCCAGGCTGAGATCTTGGGGCCTCTTCATGGGAAGGAAGGACCAGGAAATTTTCCCATTTAGCGTGGGTTTTATAGATAATAACATTAATTGCTAATATATATTAAGCACTTTATATATGCCAGCACCATTCTAAGAGATTTTCATGTATCAATTCATCTAATACTTACACAACCCTATGGAGATAGATACTCTCATTGTCCCTTTTTATTTTTTAAATTTATTTATTTTATTTATTAACTTTTGGCTGCGTTGGGTCTTCATTGCTGCACGCGGGCTTTTCTCTACTTGCGGCGAGCGGGGGCTACTCTTCGTTGTGGTGTGCAGGCTTCTCATCGCAGTGGCTTCTCTTGTTGTGGAGCGTGGGCTCTAGGCATGTGGGCTCAGTAGTTGTGGCGCACGGGCTTAGTTGCTCCACGGCATGTGGGATCTTCCCAGACCAGGGCTCGAACCCGGTCCCCTGCACTGGCAGGTGGATTCTCAACCACTGTGCCACCAGGGAAGTCCCATTGTCCCTGTTTTAAAGTTGAAGAAACTGAAACACAGAGAGGTTAAGTAACTTGCCCAAGGTCACAAAGCTAGTAAACAGTAAAGCTGGGATTTGAACCTAGGCAGCCTGGGAGTGGGTAGCCTGTGCTCCTCCATCACTCCCCAAATGAGTGCTACCTTTGGGCTCCTAGTTCAGTGCTCTTGGCAGTGTAACACCTACTTGATCCCCATCCAGTAGGGTTTTAGTTAGAAAAAGCTATGTATATTTCTAGTTACATATACATTTACCCTCTGATTCAGCTCCCCTTTCCTCCCGCACCTGGGTGCCAGGCACTGTTGTCTAACCAGGAGGTAAATCTACAGTTGGGGGGCGCTATTTCTCTCTTCAAGACCCTCTTTCCTGCCCCATGAGAACACCCCTTAGTGGCCTATGCTGCCACCTTCTGGCCACAGAGTGTTAAGACAGCCCCTGTGGGTGTTTTTCAGCTGTTGATTCCCAAATATATATATTTTTTGTTATTCCAGATTTTTTCCAGCTTTATTGAGATGTAACTGACATATAACATTGTGTAAGTTTTTTTTAAGATTGGATTATTTTTACTGACTCATAACGTAGCTTGAAACACAATCTAGAGACCCTTGTCAACACCAGCTTTTTCCCCCATTTTTAACTGAAGTATAGTTACAGCAAAGTGTACAGCACTTTGTACACTTTGTACAGCACGGTGTACACTTTTTGTACAGCACTTTGTACACTTTGTACAGCACGGTGTACACTTTTTGTACAGCACTTTGTACACTTTGTACAGCACGGTGTACACTTTTTGTACAGCACTTTGTACACTTTGTACAGCACGGTGTACACTTTTTGTACAGCACTTTGTACACTTTGTACACTTTTTGTACAGCACGGTGTACACTTTGTACAGCACTTTGTACACTTTGTACAGCACGGTGTACAGCAAAGTGATTCATATATATATATATATATATATATATATATATATCCCTATTGTGTAAGTTTAAGGCATACACGGGTGATGATTTGATACACATACATATTGTGAAATGGTTACCACAGTACCTTTAGTTAACACTTCCCATAGTTAACTTTTTTTTGGTGGTGAGAACTCTCTGCCCAAATCTTTATCTTTTGAGACCCAGGTCTGTGTGTTCCGATGTGTATGGCTTTCGTACCCCAACACTCTGTAACTCTCCTAAGTTCAGAGCTGGCACTAGAACCCAGGGCTCCTGTCTCCTGACTCAGTTCTCACATCACAGCACCACACTGTTTCTTCAACAAGGCAGCAGAAAACACAGACAAAATGAGGGCCTGGAAAAGGACAAGACAAAGAGCACGTGCTGGCTGGTGCCAGAGTCAGGATTTAGACCCACGTCAGGGCGGCAGCAGTACCCAGGGGGGCGGGGGGGCTTTCTGGAGCATTCCAAGTCACTGATGGGGGTTTGGAGAAAGGATAAGCCTTCTAAAACATACAGGTAAGGAAGTGTGAAGCTGAAGGGGGTTGAGCAATCCGGGGTGGCTAGACAAAGGCTTTGTGGCTGAGGAGAGGGGGGGAGGGGGTGGATGCTGGGACTCCCTGCCCCTGACTCTGGAGATGGAGACACAAGAGGCAAGAATGAGGGTCCATGGGGAGGGGTGGGAGAGGAGAACAGAGAGAGAACAGGAGGAGGGGTGGGCTCCTGGGCTCTGGCCCTCACTGAGGGATCAGAAGGAGAAAGGGAACAATGGCCAGAGAAGGAGCAATCAGATGGAAGAGCTGAAGCCCGAATGCTTTAGAGACAGACTTTCATCTTAGAGCAGGGGCAGGGTCGTTAAGGCCCTGCTGCCTGTTTTTGCGCTGCCTGCCAGCTAAGAATGTTTTTTTACATTTTAAAATAGTTGAAAAACTTCAAAAGAAGAATAATATTTCATGAAACCTGAAAACTGCATGAAATTCAAACCTCAGTGCCTACAGATAAAGTTTTATTGGGACACAGCCGTGCGCTCATTCACTATGTATCGTCTATGACTGCTTCCTGCTGCAGCAACAGGATGGGTCATGACAGAGATCATGCGGCCCACAAAGGTTAAAATATTTACTCTTTGGCCCTTAACAGAAAGTTTGTGGACCCCTACCTTAGAGAAAAAGGGCCCTGGGTCACAGGATCTGCCCCCCCTATTGGAGGGGAAGCTGCCTGGGGGAAGCTGAGGCTGCAGACAGAGGGGCACCCAAGGAGCCGAAGGAGCGGAGGGACCTCTCAGGCCTCTGCAGAGGCAGCTGCCCCGATTTTCCCATGACAAAACCCCTCGACAATAAACCTGCATCTTCCAGCCGCTAGCCAGCTCCCCCCAGGGTGGGTCTTAGAGGGTCTCAGACCCCTCCACATACCTTCTGGCCTGGGAATCCCTGCTCCACCATTATGAACTGTGTGGACTTGTGCATTTCCATAACCTCTATGCCTTAGGATCTCCGTCTGTAAGATGGGGATGATAAGGCAGACCTTGAAGGACTGTTGAGAATTCTTCTATAAGATGACAAAGTTTAGAGCTCAGTGCACAGTGGCTTTCTGAAGACCTTGTTGCGCTCGGCTTCATAGGTACGTGCACCTCCTAACTGTGTCCACTAGAGGGCAGGAAGGCCCTCCTGGCGGCCAGGAAGGTGTCAGATGGAGTTGGTCCGCAGGTTTCCTGCCTGGAGAGAGGTGCCTGCCCTGCTGTTTACAGCCCTGGCCTTTGATCTGCTCCTGTTCTCCCCACAGCCTGCTGAGGGCCAGACTGTTGCAGAGCTTCCCGCTGGTGAAGGTGGGGCCAGGCTTCCTTCTGGCCCTTTCTTTGTCCCTCAGAGGCAGGCCAGGCTGAGGCCAGGTCACTCACTGGATAAACACTCCATCTCCAGTCTATCGTACATCACTTCACATCATCCTCCAACGACCCTGGATGCAGGCAGAGCTGTGGAATAATGCCCCTCATTCTGGTGAGGGAACTGAAGCTCAGAGAGGTTAAGTGAGTTGCCCAAAATCCCACGGCTAGTTAGCAGGCCAGCTGGGATTGTAGCTCATGTCATATCTTCTGGTGTCGGGTGTGGCTCTCGCCGGACTGGCAGGCTGTCCTTAACGGCCACGCTCTCCCTGAGGCTCCACCTTCTGCAGCTTCTTCCAGTGTCACTGCCGCTGCCCTCCAGGCTGGCAAAACACCAAAGCACACCTCTACCCAACAGAACTCGGAACGTTCCAAGTGCTTCCACACACGTGAGCTCATTTCTATTGAGAACAGGCTCTCCCAGGGGATTCGAGGGTAGCAGCAACTGTTCTGTCCAGGGGATTGGATGCATTTAGGAACACAAGGGCAGGTGGGCACATACACACCCAGATGTGTGCTGGCAGGGGACAGTGGCAGAGAGGTTACTGGGTGGAAGTAGTCAGGGAAGACTGCTGGGGGGATGGCCTTTGGGAAGCTGCAGGAAGGCGAGTGAAGAGGCAGGAATGCTCACCGTCTTTCAGGGTAAGCAGTGAACCAGACAGGAGTATGTACCAGACAGAGTACAGGGCAAAGTACAGGCAGAGTAGAGGGCAAAGTGTGAGCCCGAAAGTTAGAGGAGCCTGCTTCACAAGGAGCCTTGAATGCCAGGCTCAGGGAAATGGATTTGGTCATGTGGGCAATGGGGAGACATAGAAGGCTTTTGAGGGAGGGTGTCTTAGGGTTCCTTTTTTTTTTTTTTTTTGGCTGTACCGCAACATGCGGGATCTTATTTCCCCGACCAGGGATCCAACCCCGTGCCCCCTGCAGTCCTGCAGTGGAAGCACAGAGTCCTAACCACTGGATCGCCAGGGAATTCCCAATGGTGTCTTAGGAAGGTTGATATGAAAGTGTTAAGAAGACTGGGTGCCTTGGGAAGGAAGCAGAAGAGGATGTTTCTGTGGTCCAGGCTTGAGGTGACTGTAGACACAGTGGAGAGGGCATGGGTTCCAGAACTGCCAGCGTGTCGAGCTTGATGTAATGTGGGAGGCTGAAGGAGACGAACTAGCCCAAGATGGCAGTAACTGGAGAGTTAAGGTGTGTATGTGTGAGAGTGGGTGACAGTAGGGGAAAATGGCTAATTCTTTTTCTATGAAGATGAATTTGAGGACATCAAGTAGAAATGCTCTGTGAATGCATCAGGATACAGCATGAGATATTAGAAGAGAGTCAGAGCCCAAGACGCAGTAAAGGCGGGGATCAGTCACGTGGACATGACCTCTGAAGCCGTGAGAGGGAGTCTGGGTGCCAGGTGAGCAGCTGAAGAGAGGCTGAGGCAGCCGGGGAGGGAGAGGAACTAGAAGAGGTGGCCCAGGGGAAGAGTGTATGTTGGGGCACCCCCATCCCATCCCAGAGGCTCTCGAGTGGAGCACGTGGCACCCCTCTAGCAACCATGATTGGGTGGTGGAGGGGGGGCATTTGTCCTAAATTCAGGCCAGTCAGAGAATTACAGCATTTTGATGGATGTGATGGACAAAGAAGCTCTTTCCATCAGTACATGAACAAGGAAGCAGTTTCTGTGTCCCCAAGAGGAGCCAGCCTTGGGCTGAGGGAGACAGAGCCGGGGATGGAAACAAACTTAGCCCTGGGTGATATCCCTGTGTTGCTCCATCAGTCCCCGCCTGAACCATTGGTGAACAAATAACTGCCCTTTGTTCTGTGAGGTAGGGTTTTCTGTTTCCTGCAAATGGAATATTCCTGACTCATACCAAGGAAGAAGGAATACCTGAAGAAAGTCACTTTTTGGTAATTGAGGGAGAAGAAGACTTCAAACTGGAGGGAGAAGTGAATAGAACCACATGCTGAGGGTGTCAGGTCAGAGATGTCTTATTGACCCAGAACTGTGTGACAGAAGAGGAAACAGTGGGTCACAGAGGTTCCTGTAGTCAGACCCACACCCAGGACTCAGGTTTCACAATTCATTACCTCAAGAGGGAGAGGGGAGCTCTGTCTTGGAGAGCTATTCCAGGGGGTCTTCCCCACCCGCGGCTTTGGCGTAGTCCCCCCAGCTCCCACTCCTTTCCAGAAAGTTCTGGAGATTTAATGGCCATTTCCCTGCCCTCATGCCAAACCTCTACTCATCTAACGTTGACCTCAGACAAGAAAACATCTCATATTTTTTAAACTCTCTTTAGACAAAGAAAGACCACATGGCTCCTAACTCAACCACGCCAACTCTGGGACAGTTCTTCCTAGCGTCTAAGTCAGTTCCTCTCCGTTGAGAAGGACCCGTCAGCCCTCCCACTGACCAGGGCTTGTTGGTGGATCTGTAGGGCATCTGAAGGTGACACACAGGGCTCGGGGAGAGAGGAGGCAGGCAGGCAGGAGTGGCTGCAGGGGAAGGGGGGCACCCTGCCGCAAACACCCACCGGGGCCCCTGTGGCAGGGCCAGGCTCTTCCTGAGCGGATTACCGTTGCGGTCTAAGCGGCTGAAGCTGCCGAGAATGCTACTGTAGCGAGGGGCTTACCGAAATGCAGACACCCGGCCCTGGCATGTCCTGACACACAGACAGGAAAATAAGCAGAATAAGCTGCCAGCGCTAAGCCGCTCCATTGTCCTGCTTGTTGCTAAAACACCTTGCAGGGTTTTCTGCCCGTGCCCCTTCCCCTCCTGAACCGCACTCTGGGGCCAGGGGGCTTTCTCCTCCTAAAGGTGGGAGGGGCGGCCCTTCAGGAGGGTGAGAGCCGAAGTGCACAGCTGAGAGCTTTTGTCCTTCAGCCTAAATGGTACGGTGGAGCCCCATGCAAGGGAGTCAGTGGCCCAAGGTCTCACGGCAGGTCTGTAGCAGGGTCAGGATTAGCACTAGGTCTCCTGAGCCCCGGTGAGGGCTCACTCCTGTGCACCTCGGGGTCCTTCCACCCCCAAGCAGTGCCCCTCACGCTCAGTTCTCCTTCATCTCCCACCGCAGACCTAGGGGCTGCTCTCTGGGAGCCCTGATGGGTGACTGGCAGCTCCCAGGTGTAGACCGGCACAGGGTTTCTCAGTTTGGCGCTGGTTCACTTTATAGGGGTGGAGTCACAGGCCATGGTCATGTCACATGGAGGCAGGTAACGTTTGCAGCTGCCAGGGGAAACCAGCGTGGAAAAGTCCCATCCCAGTCTCTGAGGGCCCCCGGAAGTGGGGGAGTGTCTGTGCCGCAGGGAGGGGGCCCTGGGAACCCAGAGTAAGCACGGGGGCTTCCCAGCGAGCCGGCGGCTCTGGGTGGCTGAGGAGCACAGCGCTGGGCGGTGGGCGGCAGGGGGAGAGGGCAGAGGGTGGCTGGGAGAAGTGGCGGCTGAGAGGCAGGCAGAGGGCTGTGGGGCTCCTACGTAACTGCTGTGCATCTCCACCTGGGTGTCCCACAGCCACCTCAAAGGTAACCTGTCCCAGCCCACTCATCACCCTGACAACCTTCCTCCTGGGCTCTGTATCCTGGCCAGTGAAGCACCACCCCAGGTATCTAGCCAGAAATCAGGAGGGCCGCCTTCACGCCTCCCCCTTCCCAATTCTTCACTTCCTGCCAGTCACCACGTTTTTGCCAAGTTTACCTTCTCAGTTTTTCTCCAAAGCACCCCCTGCTCTCCAGCCAGCCCCCTCTGCTCTCTTCTCACCTGATCAAAGTAACAGTCTCCTAACAGCTCTCTCTGCCTTGTCCCTAAAATCCATCCTCCATGTGGCCTCCATGACCGTCCCCCTAAAGGGCCAGGCTGAGCAGTTTTTCCATTTAAATCTCCAGGGTCTCCCCATCCCCTGAGGGATCATCTTGGGCTCTTCAGCGTGACTAAAAGGACAGAGGTGGTTTGACTCCATCTTGCCAAAGCAGTGCAGAAACACAGCTGCTAGAGTCTGACTTCCTGCGTTCAAATCCTGCCTGCTACTTCTAGCTGTGTGACCAAGGGCAAGTTACTAAACTTCTCTGTGCCACCATTTCCTTATCTATGAAATCAGAGTGTGAAGAGTACCCGCCTCATATACTTGTGAGGATGAAGTACGTTCCTCTGTGCAAAGCAGTTAGAGCTGGGATTGTTCCCACCTCCTCCTCCGCCTTCCTCTCTGCCCTTCCCCGCCTCACACATTCGCTTCGGCAGCTGGGCTCTTGTAGACTTAGTTACAAGCATTCCGCCGGCAAGTCCTGCTATTCCTCATCTCAGCGTCTGGGCACTTCAAACAGGTAACTTCCTCTTCCCCACCTCAGTGCGCCCACCGTGCTTGTTGCTTGTCTCGCTGGCTTGTTTGCCTGATATCCCATCTGTCTCCCCAGCTGCACTGAGAGCCCCTTGAGGGCAGGCCTGGGTCCCTGGTGCCTAGAACTCTGCATGGCACCCAGCATGCCCCCAAGGAATGTGTGCTGACTGACCGAATGAATGAAACGTTCGTCCCTAGAGTGCTGGGTTTGGGTATTCATCGCAGTGAGGGGTGCTCAGGTAGGGGGATATTGCGACGTCAGCATGGTCCCAGAGATACACCTCAATATCTGTGTCCCTCCCCCAGGCACGTCTACTACACGGTAATGGGCATCAAAAACACAACGATGGTCCAAGCCCGGGGAAGGGCCTGGAACCTTCTGGGGTCTACAGATGTGCTGCTGGAGGGGACCAGCAGAGGGAAGAGGCAAAGAAAAAGGATAACAGGACATGAGGTGGCGAGAAGTCTGCTGTCCCCCAACTTTCCTTGGGTCTTCAGGGATTCTTGTGACCCTTGGGGACCTGCCCCTAGTGTGACCCAACAAAGTTCCCCTTCCTGGAGTCAGATCAAGGAGATGGTCCCATAGCTCTGCCATGCCAGCGCCCTGAACCCCATAAAATGGGGATAATAATACCTACTCCACCTTCCCCCTATCGAATGGCTCAGATTCATCCACTCACCTATTATTCAGCCAGCCAGCCATTCAGTAACTTTAATAAATAGTTTCCATGCCAGGCATGGCACTGGTTGTGGGGGACACAACCTTGCTTCAGACACGCGCAGTTCCTGCTCCCGGGGAACTTGGAGAGTTGTGAAACAGACGACGAAAGCACGAAGTTGAAGCGCGGCGAGTTAGGACTGAGAAATAGAGTATAACAGGAAGGGATGAAATAAATGGGGGCAGGCCTCGTTAGGGCCCCCTGGACTGCTCTGCTCACGTGGTGGTAACCGGTGCCGGAGACATGGGGTCCTGTGGTCTCTTGTGGTCACAGGCTTCTGGCACGATGATCCTACTGCCTCCCTGCCCTCCCATGCCAAGGATTGACATTGCTGCCCTTCAGTGCATGAAAGAGCTTTGACCTTTTAGGACTTAATATTGTGAAGCTCAAAGTCTCCTTCCAGTCCCTTGTGTTTAGACCCAAGTTTAAGGTAGTTCAAGATGGCTGGAAGAGAAGGTAGACCATCCATAATCCTTCACTACCCTTCTGGGCAGCTGGGACACCCCGGGCCCTGTGCTTCTCCCTTCTGGACTCGTCCAGAAGCAATCTAGCATTGTTCAAAAGCTCCACTCTGGAGCTGGATTGCCTGGGTTTGAATCCCTCCTCACCCCCTTTACTACTAGCTGGGTGACCTTGGATAAGTTACCTAACCTCTCTGAGCCTCAGCTTTTGTATTGTAATATCCACACATGTAAGATTACATGACAATATATGTAAAGTGCTTAAAACTGTACTCACAGAAAAACAAACAGTGATTGCACCTGATAAGCTCTCCATGTTTTATGAGCATTATCTTTGCTTTTACCATGATGTGTGCTATTTGTCTGCCTCTCCCGAAACCTTTGAGGGCAGGGAGCCTCTGACTTCCTCATTCATCCTGGTATCCCCAGGACCTGGCACTGTGCCTGGCTCAGAGCAGACAGGCCAAAAATATTTGTAGAGTGACTACTGACTAAACGGTCAGTAGGAGTGCTGGGACGGGCTGGGTAGAGAGACTAAGCTGCCAGGAAGGGGCGGGGCTCTCTGTCTGGGGAGGGGCCTGAGGGAAGTTGCCGGAGTCACAGGAGGCAGCGTCAGGGGATGCCTGGCACGGGTGCTATGCTGCTTCTTTTCCTGCTCGCAGCTCCCAAGGGTGCTGTGACCATCTGCTGGGGGCAGGAAGGGCAGGTGCCCAGGGAGGTAGAGTCTGGAGCTAGCCTTGAGGATTTACGCTCCTGCCACTGAGCTCCTGGACCACGGATGGTTAGAGGGAGTCCACGTGGCCCTGCAGAACAGATGGGGCACCCCTGAAGTGGCCAAGGGTGTGAGGAAAGACCACCGCCATGTAAAGGGCTTAAAACTGTAATCACAGAAAAACAAACAAACAGTGATTGCACCTGATAAGCTTTCCGTGTTTTATGAGCATTATCTTTGCTTTTACCATGATGTGTGCTATTTGTCTGCCACCAAGATGGAAGGGAGAGCTGTCCCGTGTCGGACAGGAATGGTCAGCAGATCTCCAGCCCCATGCCCTGACCACGCTGTAGTGAAACTGGGGCCTGCTCCGTGCCTCCCAGGGCTCAGTGCAGGGCCAGGGCTCACACTCCGGTCACTGGCGTGCTCCAACCCATGGCACAGCCTTGCAGAACGCACACGGGCCTCTTGGACCTCAGCCCTTGAAGCTCAGCTGAGTCCTGGACAGGTGGAGCAGGGGACCCTGACAGCCTCACTCAGCTGAGTGGGATGATGAGTCACAGATAATCGGAAGCACATTCTAATGGAGATTATGTTCTTAATCGATTAAGAACTAGCTTTATTGCTAGTGGACAAGAAAAGGCCTGAAGTGTTGGGTTCTGGGTGGAAGGGGGTGTCTGTCCCTCTGCTCTCTAAACCTGCTCAGAGCTGGGCTCCTTTTTCTCGTCTTAGTCCTCGACCCCTATAGATGGGACCCGCCAAGCAATGAGCAGCTGGGAATGTTGGCCAAGCCTCTCTTTGGCTGGGAACATCCTGCAGAAGTGACAGTGACCTGCTGCAAACACCCCAGTGGGCAGGGACTCCAATAGGAGGTAACTCATGGGTCAGAGGGAGACAAGAAGTGGGCTTGGAGGGCACTGGCTGACTTTAAGGTATCAGGAAGTGGTCTCCTGCCGCTCAGAGATTTCCTTCACCACCATCCATGGTTCTGTTGGCAGCTCTTACACTACGATGACTACTCCTGCATCACCACACACATGCACGTACACACAGATGCACACATAAACACCCCACACACTGTAACGCAAACACACACACTCACACACACACACACACACACTTACACAGTCACATATGCACATACACATGCACACCTCCACTCACATACACAAACGCATGCACACACACCCCTTTCCCGCCCTCACCATCTCATTGACCACATACACACACCACTCTGCCCCCTTCACATGCTGAGACAATTCCAGACATGCCTTTGAGATTTGAGCTTGTTTCCAGTGGGGAATGAAGTGATAGCCGAGGGCAAGCTTGAGGGAATGGTGGCTGTAGTTCTGTTTGAAGTTGTTTGTGTGACTATCATCCAGCCTGTGTTTGCAATTGTTTTCCATTCATTTATTCATTCACTATGTATTTCCATATTGACTGAATGCCTACTATGTACTAGGCACAATTCTAGGTTCTGGGGATCTCAGCTGCTTTTCCCAAGAGGTAGATATTGAGACAAGGGCTTTAAAAAATAAAAATGCTTTATTGAGATATCATTAACATACCATACAATTCATCCATTTAAAGGGAATAATTTGGTGATTTTTAGTGTATTCACAGAGTTGTGCAACTATCACCACAATCAATTTTTGAACATTTTCATCACCCCATAAAGAAACCCTCTACCCATCAGCAGCATTCCCCGATTCTACCCTCCCACCAGCCTCTGGCAACCACTAACCAATGTATTTTCGGTTTTGATAGGTTTACCTATTCTGGACATGTCATATAAGTGCAATCATATAATATGTGACCTTCTTTTCATTTTTAGTTGAGGGGTATTTTATATACAGTGATATGCACAGAACTTAAGTATCATCTAGATGAATTTTGACAAATGCATACACATGTAACCTGTACTCCAACAAGAAAAGTGAATGTGTTTGAGGATAATTTTTTTTTAAGTGTTCATTTATTTATTTGGCTGTACCAGGTCTTAGTTGCCACGTGCGGGATCTTTTAGTTGCGGCATGCAGGATCTAGTTCCCCCACCAGGGATCAAAGCCGGGCCCCCTGCATTGGGAACGTGAAGTCCTAACTGCTGGACCACCTCAGCAGACATTCCCGTTTTTCCTCTTTCCCTGCTCCATGGCAGCCATGAATCTACATTTTTGTCTATAGATTTACCTATTCGGGATATTTCATATAAATGGAATCATATAGTATGTGGTCTTTTGAGACTGGATTTTTTTTTAAAATATTTATTTATTTTCCTTTTTTTTTTGGCTGCATTTTGTCTTAGCTGAAGCACACGGGACCTTTGTTGAGGCAGGCGGGATCTTTTCATTACAGCGCGTGGTCCACTCGGGCTTCTCTCTAGTTGTGGTGTGCAGGTTTTCTCTCTCTCTAGTTATGGCCCATGGGCTTATTCATCCCATGGCATGTGGGATCATAGTTCCCCGACCAGGGATCGAACCCGCGTCCCCTGCATTGGAAGGTGGATTTTTTACCTCTGAACCACCAGGGAAGTCCCGAGACTGGCTTCTTTCACTTAGCATAATGTTTTCAAGGTTCACCCATGTTGTAGCATATGTCAGCATTTCATTCCTTTTTGTGGCTGAATACCATTCTTTTGTATGGATACACCACATTTTCCTTGTCCATTCGTCAGTTGATGGTCATTTAAGTTGTTTCCACTTTTTGGCTATTACATATTATGCTGCTATGGACATTTGTGTACAAGTTTTTGTGCGGACATATGTTTTCAGTTCTTTTAGGTATCTACCTAGGAGTGGAATTTCTGGGTCATATGGTAACTCCATGATCAACATTTTGAGAAACTGCTAAACTGTTTTCTAAAGTAGCTGTACCATTTTACATCCGCAACATCAATGCATGAGCATTCCAACCTGAGGTAAGATTTTATTTGGAAAGTGGTCTCAGGAAACACCAGTAGGAAAAAAGGGAAGGGAGAAAAAAGAAAGGAAGGCAGCCAATAAAGGATCATTATCAAGCAAATTACCACTGAGAGTAATTGAAGCTTAAGGCCATTTCAAGTAAGTCTGGGAGTCAGTACAGAACTAGAACTTTAGCGTCATCCCACCTGAGGAGCAAGGGGGAAGGGGTATGTATACACCACTTCCCAGCAGCCTTGGTTGAGTGTGTGTGTGTGTGTGTGTGTGTGTGTGTGTGAATTTCCTGTCAATTCCTCTTTGCTTGCCACAGAAGCAAGCAAAGCAACTGCAGCAGGAGAAAGCAAAGAAATGCAGATGCTGGCAGCTGGAGTCAAGCCTGTTGGCCAATGACGGTGGTAGGGAAGAAAGGGCATTGACAGCACCTGCTCCCTTGGGTGAACCAAAGTTCCAGTCCTCACGGAGCTTACCCTTCAATGAGAGAGATATTAACAAATATATGCCGTACACAGGTAGCACCATAAGGGGAATAAAGCAGGGTAAGGGGATGGGGGGGATGAAGGTAGCTGTGTCAGCTCAGGTGGTCAGGACAGGCATCTCAGAGGAGAAGAGATTTCAGCTGACACCTGAATGAAGCGAGGGACAGGCTATCTGGAGGCCAGTTAAATGTCTGATGGGAAGAGCATTGGAATCTGGACTGTGGGGTCAGCAAGTGCTCAGCCCCTGAGCGGGGAATAACCTTGGCATGCTGGAGGAACAGCAAGAGATTCAGAGTGAACGAGGCAGACAGAGAGCAGTAGGAAAAAACAGAAATACAGCCGGGGCCAAGCTGGGAAAGAATTTTGGATTTTGTCCTAAGGGTAAACGGAGGCCACTGAATGGGTGAGAGCAGGAGAATTCTGACCTAATTTACACTTGTTTCTTTCTATCAAGGCCATTGGGTTGAAACTGCGTAACCCAACATTTAGTGAGCCTGTTAGGCTCCCAAAGGTGCTAACACCTACTTCTGGGCATCCAAACCCAGGCCCCAAACATTCATTCATTCACTTATTAGTTCCTGGCATTGGTCTAGGCGCTGAGTGTGCAGCAGTGAACATCTGACCTAAGCTCTGCCCTCACGAAGCATACATTCTAATAGGAGGAGACAAGTAAACAACATGAATATGCACTATAAGTTATAAACATATAACATTAGAAAATGATCAAGGTTTTAGACTACAGGGAAAAGTGGACACAAGGAATACAGAGTGCTAGGGCGCTTAGATATTTCAAGTAGAAGGGTCAGTATGGCTTCTGAAGGGGCGGATAACACTGAGACAGCACTCAGCCTGGCTCCCGGAACCCCCCTCCCCACCTCCAGAGAATGTATCCAGGGACCTTGCAGCTGGAGGGAGGGCACAGCTGGATCTCCGAGGAGGCAGAGGGACCCCAGAGTGGAAGACCGGGGTGTGCTCCTCAGCTGGTCCAGACACACAGCCTAGGAGGCAGAGGAAGAACCAGAGTCGGGGCTGGAGAGGAGGGGGCTGAGTCTGCCAAGCCACAGGGGAATATTGATGAACTTTCTGGCAAGAAGTGACGGAGCTGGTGGGGATGGTGTAATGAAGACAGATGATCCCAGGCCAGCTCAGCTCATCTTCCTGCTGGAGGAGGGAGAGTTACAACCAGGTGGGGGGAAGGGGGTGGGAGGGCTTGCCAAGTGCCCTGGGGAGAGCTGGGGAGGCCCTCTGCTCTGGTGCTGTGGCTGGCCCGTAGCACCCCATCCTCTCTCCTTCTCTGCCACCCCCCTGCCCCCGCCCTCCTCTCACCTTAGCCCTTCCCCTTCTCCTTCCTGCCCCCTCCTTACTCTTGGGACAAGTCCCTTTCCCCTTTCTCCACTTTCCCTTCCTCTCTCTTCCCCTTTTCTCCCTTTGCCCATCTCTCTGCAGCTTTCCCTTCTCCCTTCTCTCTTTCTTGGCCCCCTTCATCCCCAACCTCTCTGACTGTGGCCTCCAGAACAGTGTGCAGTTCTCTCTCTGGGGTTTCCTGTCCCCTGGCAACTCCCTAAATAGAAACCACCCCCTCTCCCTATTCTATCACAATTCACTGAGTGCTCACTATGTGCTAGGCACTGGCCATGCCAGCCTATAGACTGTGGCTACAGCAGTTCCAGGGAAGAAAGGGAATGGATTTTTTTTTTTTTTTTGCCTGATTGTACCTCTTCCTCCCTCCCTCCCTCCCTTTCTCTCTTTCTTTCTTAATGTGGTAAAATACACATAACATAAAAATTTATCATTAGAGACCTTTAGTACATTCACAAGATTGCGCACCAGCACCACTAGTTACGGAACATTTCATTACCCCAGAAGGAAACCCCTGTACTCATTAACAGTCTCTCTGCCCTCCCCTCAGCCCCTGGCAACGATTAATCTGCTTTCTGTGTTTATAGATTTGCTATTCTGGACATTTCATATGAATAAAATCATACAATATGTGCCTTTTTGTACCTGACTTCTTTCACTTCGCATATTTTCAAGGTTCATCCATGTTGAGCATGTAACAGTACATCATTCTTTTTTCTGGCTAAATAATATTCCACCATATGGTTATACCACATTTTGTTTATCAGCTGATGGACACGGGTTGTTTAGGCACTGAATTTTGAAACAGAAGCCCTTGCACTGAGTCCCACACCACTCCTACCTGTGTGGCCTTAAGAAGCCCTGGAATGTCTTTGAGCCTTGACAATTTCACCTGTAAAATGGAACTGTAAATATTTAAATCTCTCGTGCCCTTTCAGAGGATAAGAAAAATGAGCTGGTCCTTTAGCTTGAAAAATTGGAAACCGCCTCTCATTTCTTTTTTTTTAAAATAAATTTATTTATTTTTGACTGTGTGGGGTCTTCGTCGTGGTGTGCGGGCTTCTCATTCTTGTGGCTTCTTTTGTTGTGGAGCACGCGGCATGTGGGATCTTCCTGGGCCAGGGCTCGAATCCGTGTCTCCTTCATTGGCAGGGAGATTGTTAACCACTGTGCCACCAGGGAAGCACCACCTCTCATTTCTCTCTTCCTGTACCCACTACCCATTTGCTATTGAATTTGGGATACGTGGTCAATAAAAAAATCTATATGCCAAGGCTGGATGGACTGATGTATACTGTTGTGTTCTCTGTCATTCATTCCATTTCACTGGTCTTAACATGCATTATTTTTCAGATTTTAGTATCTTTGAGATCAACACACACCATACAACCAGTAGTTGTGTAGTAATTGGCAGAGCTATTTATTTTCTTAGTGGTTTGTAAAATAATTGTGTTCATTACAATCAGTGGTCCAAGGTTTGCATAGTATGCTAGGCAGAAGTTGGTGAATATCACTATGAACAATAAGAGAAGTAAAAACAGACTCCTTTAAAACAGGAATAAAGACAGAGACCTACTGGAAAACAGACTTGAGGATATGGGGAGGGGGAAGGGTGAGGTGTGTTAGGGCGAGAGAGAGACATGGACATATATATACTAACAAACGTAAGGTAGATAGCCAGTGGGAAGCAGCCGCATGGCACAGGGAAACCGGCTCGGTTCTTTGTGGCTGTCTGGAGGGGTGGGATAGGGAGGGTGGGAGGGAGGGAGACAAAGAGGGAAGAGATATGGGAACATATATATATGTATAACTGACTCACTCTGTTATAAAGCAGAAACTAACACACCATTGTAAAGCAATTATACCCCAATAAAGATGTTAAAA
>NW_006798649.1:1517218-1536857 GCF_000442215.2 Lipotes vexillifer | reverse complement strand
AAAAAAAAAACAGACTCCTTGGGCTTCCCTGGTGGTACAGTGGTTAAGAATCCGCCTGCCAATGCAGAGGACACGGGTTCGAGCCCTGGTCCAGGAAGATCCCACATGCCGCGGAGCAGCTAAGCCCGTGAGCCACAACTACTGAGCCTGCACTCCAGAGCCCGCGAGCCACAACTCCTGAAGCCCGGGCACCTAGAGCCCGTGCTCTGCAACAAGAGAAGCCACCGCGATGAGAAGCCCGCACACCGCAACCAAGAGTAGCCCCCGCTCACTGCAACTAGAGAAAGCCCATGCACAGCAACAAAGACCCAACGCAGCCAAAAATAAATAAATTAAATAAATAAATTTAAAAAAACAAACAAACAACAGACTCCTTAATGACTTATTTTTAATGGTGAGGCCATGTGAATTAAGCCATGTCCTGGTACGTGAACTCCCAGCTAAAAAAGTTAATTGAGATGGAAATACTGATTTACTTCAACTGACATAACTTCGACATCATTGTAAAAACCATGTGGGCACATGTTGCTGGCACAAATGGCTCTAAAATGCTTGGCCACAGTGATAGGGTGGGGGAGTGGATGAGAAGATATATGTGAATCAGTTGTATGTATACATGGCTGATTCACATATATCCATAACTGATTCACTTTGTCATACAGCAGAAACTACCACAACATTGTAAAGCAATTATACTCCAAAAAAGATGTTAAGAAAAAAAAAAAAGAAAACAGTGGGACATCTCACAAAATAACTTGCTGTTATTTTTCAAAGGTATCAAGATCATGAAAAACAAGAAAAGATTGAGGAAATGTCACAGATGGAGAAGACTGAGATATGGTTACTAAATGCAATGTGGGATGCTAGATTGAATCCCAAGACAGGAAGACATTTGTGGGAAAACTAGTAAAATTCTCCATAAGTCTATAGTTTTTTAGTTATTGCACCATTGTTAAATTCTGGATTTTGATAATTATACTGTAGTGGTGTAATTTGTTAGCAGTAGGGGAAGCTGAGTGAAGATTATGCAGGAACTCTCTGTACTATTTTTACAACTTTTCTGTAATCCATGATTATTTCCAAATGAAAAGTTAAAAAAAAAAAAAGATATATGTGAATGGGGCTCGTGAACTGAGATGCTTGATGGAAGTGTCAGGTGGGGTTATCAGTCTCTCATTCTCCCAAAGAACTGCCTGCCCCGCCCCCCTCCAACCCTCTCCAACACAGGAGAAGCCATATACAGATACTGAATATGTTTGCTTTCATTAAAACAGGCCAGATAGGGAATTCCCTGGCAGTCCAGTGGTTAAGACTCTGCGCTTCCAAGGCAGGGGGCGCGGGTTCCATCCCTGGTCAGGGGGAACTAAGTTCCCACATGCCCTGAGGTGCAGCCTAAAAAAAACCAAAAGACCTGAAGAAAACAGGCTGGATACTGTAATTATGTCCCAAGGAGCAGAGGGCCCCATCTGAAGGGAGGAGGAGCAGCCGATGGAAGTCAGGCTAGATATACGGAATTCATGAGTGTGGCTAGCTGAGCACCTCCACGGTGGAACACACCTTAGCTGCTTGGGGAAGGAAACTGTACCTGGTTGTCCTTGCCCCACTCAAACCTTGCCTCCTCTAAACTCTCACAGCAGTTGCCATCAGTCAGGACCTTAGCACTGATTGCTCCTGTGGCTGTCTTCTTTATCCAACTGGACTGTGAACCATTTGGGGATGGTGCCTTTTGTAGCTGCTACGGTTTCCCCATGGGTCCAGGTATGTAGTAGAAATACAGAGAGGAGTCATGAATCAGAGCAGTGATTCTCAGAGTATCCACCCAGACCACTTGCATGGACTACCTCCTGCTGGAGCTGGTTACAAATGACCTTCCCAGGTAGCCACCCAAGAGATTGTATTTCAATAGAGGAGGCAGGTGGGAGCCATGCATCTGCATTTTAACAATATTTTCAAATAATCCTACGCTCTGTAAAGTTAGAGAACCATCCAGACTAAGGAGGAAACTAGGTGATCCCATAGGTGTTTCCAGTGTGACAGCCTGTGACATATACATCTCCATCTCCTAAGCATTCAGTCTCTTCCTAGCCATTATGAGCCTACTGTGTGCCTCACTCTTGCCAATGTAGGAGACTTGAAGCTCAGCCAGGGCTCAGGGGACTAGCCAAAGAGTAGACTAGCAACATTGTCCTTGCTCCCAGCAAGAAAATGGGGAGGGCGGGGCTGAGGGTGAGATGGGGCAGTGGGCTGGGGCTGGGGAGAGACCAGGGTGGGAAGGGCTGAGTGGGCAAACAGAAGGTGCACTCAGACCCTGGAAGTAACTGGCTGCCTGCTGGTCCCATGCCCTCCCACTGCCCTGCCCACCCAAACAGCCTGCCTGGAAACACGGAACACTGCTACCTAGACACCTCTCTGCTTTAATCACCACGAGGGCTCACCAGGCCACAAAGAAGGATGGGATGTTGAGGTTTAACAGGGCTAATGTCAGAGGATGAGAAACAAGACCCCAGGCCTTTGGATAGCCTCATCTACTCCACAAAGTTAGTGTCTCTGAACACACTGATAACATGGAGACCCCTGTCCTTGACCCTCCAGCCTGTCTCTGATGGTTCCCCTTGTCTGAGATGAGCATGCCCAGTGTTTAATAACAGCTCCTGCAGCTGACATTTATTGTGTCAGGCCCTGAGCTAAGCACTTTACATGTATTACCTCACTTATTCTTTATGCCACTCCTACTGTTAAACCCCTTTACAGATAAGAAAACTGGGACTGGGCTTCCCTGGTGGTGCAGTGGTTAAGAATCCACCTGTGGGCTTCCCTGATGGCGCAGTGGTTGAGAGTCCGCCTGCCGATGCAGGGGACGCGGGTTCGTGCTCCGGTCCGGGAAGATCCCACATGCTGCGGAGCGGCTGGGCCTGTGAGCCATGGCCGCTGAGCCTGCGCGTTCGGAGCCTGTGCTCCACAATGGGAGAGGCCACAACAGTGAGAGGCCCACGTACCGCAAAAAAAAAAAAAGGAATCCACCTGCCAGTGCAGGGGACACGGGTTCAAACCCTGGTCCAGGAAGATCCCACATGCCACAGAGCAACTAAGCCCATGTGCCATAACTACTGAAGCCTGCGCACCTAGAGCCCGTGCTCCACAACAAGAGAAGCCACTGCAATGAGAAGCCCGTGCACCACAACAAAGAGTAGGCCCCACTCACCGCAACTAGAGAAAGCCCACACGCAGCAATGAAGACCTAACGCAGCCAAAAATAAATATAAATAAAATAAATAAATTTAAAAAAAAAGAAAACTGGGACTGTTATATATTGCATAACTTGCACAAGGTCACTTAGTTCTTTCAACTGGTGGGTGTTTTACCACTTCCTTAGGCATCCATCTTGGTCCCAGTTGCTCTTTTCTGCATCCTCCACAGCCCATCCCCGCCCTTTTTACAGCAAGGGGTCTGGGACTCAGCCCAGCACGGGGGCTCTCACCTCTCTGGTTCAAGACACTGTCCTTCTGTTGATGCAGCCCTATGGTGGGCTTTTCTGGAAGCATTACCACACTGGTGACTCACTTTGAGATCACTGCCAGGTGAAACCCCTAACTTGATGTTTTTTGGTCCTAACGTCCCCATCCTATTCTTATAGAATAGGGTTGCTGTGTCAATGGACAGAAGTTTACATTCATCCCTATTGAATATTTTCACCTGTATGATTTGTGGTTCTATCTGCCATATCCCTCATAGACAGACCGACAGACACACACACACACATGCTCACACTCCTGTCCTCTAGAAGACAAGCACACATTTTGGACAGGCCACTCCTTGGTGGCCGTCTGTTTTCCATTCCTCTTTTGCAGAGTGGAGAAGCAGGGGTTATGACACGCTTCTTCCAGTGCTCTCCTGATCACACCACACACTCGGGCAAGACAGCTCCATGCCCAAGAGGGGAGGCTCTGGGTCAGACTGGCTGGGCTAGAATCCCAGCCCGAGCACTTGGCAATGTGACCCTGGAAAATTAATCTAGCCTCTGTGCCTCAGGGTTCTTCCCTGTAAAGTGGGGATAACTGTATCTAACTTCCTTGTTATCTGGGGGATTAAATGTGATAGTAGGGGCTTCCCTGGTGGTGCAGTGGTTGAGAGTCCGCCTGCCGATGCAGGGGACGCGGGTTCGTGCCCCGGTCTGGGAAGATCCCACATGCTGCGGAGCGGCTGGGCCCGTGAGCCATGGCCGCTGAGCCTGCGCGTCCGGAGCCTGTGCTCCGCTAACGGGAGAGGCCACAACAGTGAGAGGCCCGCGTACCGCAAAAAAAAAAAAAAAAAAAAGTGATAGTAATTGGTTAACAATGTCTCCTCTTCCTCCTTGCCTCCTTCTGGCCTCTCCGTGTCCCCCAATCCTGCTTTCCTGCCTTGACCTCTCCTACATCTGCTTGATCACACTTGACCTTGGTTACAAAGTGGAACCCAGAATTTCTGTGATGAAAGTGCCTTAGATGAAGTCTAATGCAGCCCCTTTGCTGTGCAGATGAAAAAACCACAGTCCCCCCTGCCATCCCTCTGTTGCTTCATTTTGTTCCAAAGGGGTTGTATTTCCAGCACTCCAGTTACCACCTTTTCTCTCTCCAGCTCACGTAGCAATCAGATAGGGCTGCTTTTTCCCCAGCTCAATCAGTGAGCTCCCAGCCCCCAGCTTGCTGGATTTATGGCTCTCTGCCGTCTTGTGGGGTCCTCAGGGGTCTGTGTGGCTCAGGAGTTATGGGCTCACAGAGACCAGGCTTTCCATGCACTTTGCCCAACTTGTCAGTCACCTCCAGGGGTCGGTTGCTTGGAATAAAGAAAATAAAGTACCAGGGCCAATATGCTGACTCCATTTTTATGCTCCTCATGCAAATCCAAAATCTTCCCCATGGGACAGGCTGGAAAACATTCAGAGGAAAAAGGAAGAGACCATTCTAGGACCAGCCAGGGAAGGAGGACTACAGGGAGGGTGCAGCACATCCAAGCAGCTTGGTTCTCCTTCTCAGAGGGTCTGTGCCTGTGTAAGCAGGACACCGCAGTCACAGAGGGTGGCTGGGGTGGGACTCTAACTTCCTGAAATCTCCCTTAATCTTTCCAAACAAAAGCTAACAGCAATGAGCTTCGACTCAATTCCTAAACCCCCTCCCTCCAACCAAACTATCCCCTTCAGCCCCATCGAACACCTCTGCCAGAGGGGAGTGAGGGGCCGCCTACGTGGCATATTTGAGGCAGTTTTGTAATAGTGTGTGTAGCTGGCTTCTTTTCAAGTGAGGAAAAAAAAATACAACAATAATTTGTTAAGATGAAGGACATTCTAACACTAAAGGAGAGAAGAAGAGAGAGGACAAAATGTCAGACTGAAGGACAATCCTTGAGATTGAATCAATTTGGCTTTATTAAAAAGTCACAGGATTGTCTTTATATTTGCTTCTTGCAGCAGAGCAAGAAGCCCTGGGCCCAGATTCGGAGATCTGGGATTTCACTTGGGGTCTGCCACTTAGCAGGGTGTGGCTGTGGGTAGATTAAACAGCACGCTTGAACAGCAGTAGACTTGCCTTCAGTTTCTCCATCCGTCAAACAGGAACGATAAAACTTACCTCATAGGGTGTCGGGGAGACGGGCTGGGAAGGAAATGAAACATTTAATGAGCATCTATGAATAGACAGACATGTGCATAGGATGTCCTTTAGTTCTCAGGATAAGCTAAGGAGGCTGGTGTCATTATGACCATTTTACGGATGAGGAAACTGAGACTCGTGGGTTACGTGATCTGTCCCCAGTTCTCACAGACCCAGGGCTGGCACCCACGTCCTGCCTAAACGCAAAGCCACACTCCTTCCAGAAGGGTAGGCAGGAAAGGGAAGGTAAAGGCAGGAGCTCCTGGTCTAGGCCTCAGTTTTCTCTGTGAAATAGAAAACAAAGTCAGCCACTGCAATGAGGAGGCAGTGAAGTGTCAGGAGTGGTGTAGGTTTGTAGAAGCTTCTTTGGCTGGAGAGAGGGTGCATACCCATCCTTATAGATTGTGTTGCTAAGAGGTTGGTCAGGAACTGGTTGTCTCTGTGATATGCTTCTCAGAGGGATGGTCACTGTCCAACACATGGAAAAGGAACAGATTTTGTTTTTCATTCATCACTGAATACCTAGACCCTAGTACAGTGCCTGGCATACAGTAGTACGTTCATTTATTTAATAAATATGGAGCACCTACTCTGCACTGGCTCTGCTGTAGGTGCTGGGGATTCAGCAGTGACAAAGGCAGATTAGACCCCTGCCCTTATGACATTTGCAGTCCAACAGGAGAATCAGATAGTAAACACAGAAACCAGCAAATAAAATAATCTCAGATGGTTATAAAGTTCTGAATTTAAAAAGGCAGAGTAAAGGGAGAGAGAGTGTCTGTTGCGGTGGGGATTTTTCTCAGGAGGTGACATTTGTGATGTGACTGGAATGAGAGAAAAAGCTCTTCGTGCCAAGATGGGGGAAAGGTGTTCCAGGCAAAAGGAACAGCAAGTGCAAAGCCCTGAGGCAGGGGGAAGCTCAGAATGTTTGAGGGAGGCAGAAGGAGGCTTGTGCGGTAGAGAGGAGGCAGTGCAGCGGAGAGTTGTAGGAAAGAGAGAAGAGGGGTCAGATCATATAAAACCTCATAAGCCAAGTTAAGAAGCTTGGATTTTATTATAATTCCAGTAAGAAGTCTTTGGAAGGTTTTAAGAAATGGGAGGGATGTGATCTGATTTATGCTTTAAAATAATCACTCTGGTGTTGAGATGGAAAGTAGACCAAGGTGGGAAGGAGAAGTGGAAGCAGGCAGGAGGCGGAGACAGGGAGAGAGGGTTGGGTTTGGGCAATGGGTCTTGCTGATGGATTAGATATACAGTGTGAGGAAAAGAGAGGAGTCAAGGATGTTCTTTAGGTGTTTGGACAGAGCTCATGGCACTGTTAACTGATATGGGGAAAACGGAGGAGGAACAGTTTGGAGGCAAGAGGTATAGAAATCAAGAATTCCACTGTGGACCTGTTTGAAATATATGGTAAATATCTGTTATGGGCTGACTTTTGTTTCCCCCCCAAAAATATATCAAAATCCTAATCCTCAATACCCATGATCTTATTTGGAAATAGGGTCTTTGCAGATATAAGTTAAGATGAAGTCATTAGGGTGGCCCTACTCCAATATAACTAGTGTCCTTATACGAAGAGAAAATTTGGGGACGAACACGCTCAGAGGAAAACACCACGTGAAGACACAGATTCAGAGGGAACATGGCCGTGTGAAGATGGAAGCAGAGGTTTGGAGGGATGCTGTTACAAGCCAAGGAACATTTGGGGCTACCAGAAAATGGAAGTGGCAAGGAAGCGTCCTCCCTTTAGAGGATTCCAAGGGAGCCCTGCTGACACCTTGATTTTGGACTTCTAGACTTCAGAACTGTGAGAAAATAAATTTCTCTTATTTTAAGCCACCCAGTTTGTGGTACTTTCTTATAGCAGCCCTAGGAAACTAATACAGCAACTAAGTGGAAAGATCAAGTGGGGATTTGGATATGCAGACCTGGAGCTCAGGGTTTTTAAAGCCATAGGACTAGATGAGTTGTCCTTGAGTGTGAATTAGAGAGAGTTGAGAGAAGGGAAGCTTTGGAGGGATGAGGGAGTGGCCAGTGGGGTGGAGGGTGTGGAGGTGTTTCAAGGGAAGAGAATGTGTCAAGGGGGAGAGTGTGGTCAATTGTGTCAAAGACTGACGATATGTCAAGTCAGACTGGCTTTGTTTGGCCTTTGGACTTGGTAGGACAGAAGTTGAAAAATAATAATAATAAAAGAAGAGGGAGGCTACTGCTGACCTTGACAAGAGAGATGTCAGCAGGTGGTGGAAACAAAAGCCAAGCTGGAAAGAACTGAGGAGAGGATGTAAGTAAAGAAGTCCAGAGTAATTACAGAGAACCGTTTTGAATTTTGCTATGAAATAACAAAGAATTGGGGCCTTACTTGAAAAAAGGTGTAGGGGTCAAGGGAAGGTTTTTTTTTTTTTTTTTTTAAGGCAGGCAATGTTAAGGCAGATTTTTATGTTGGTGGGTATGATCTAAGGGAAGACAAATGGTTTAGAAGAGAGACGGGAGAATTGCTAGGAGCAAAGTCATGGCAAGAGTGGATGGAGTCCAGTGCAATCATGGGGGAACTGGCCTTAGATAAGAGCAGAGCCTCTTCATCTGTTATAACTGCAGGGACGGCAGAGAACGTGAGGAGAGATCGTGCAGGTGGGTTGGCGGATTTGGTGGTGGGAAGATGAAGTACTCATTTGTCTGCGTTTCTTTGTATTTATTACATCAGTGAAGTCATATGGAGGGATGGTGTTGGAGGTGTGAAGAGAGAGAGGAGAAAGAGCAGGTATGAAACAGTCCTTTGAGAGGAGGGGAAGATGAACACACCTTGGAAAGGTAGAAGGTTGCTGGGTAGAACTGAGTGCTTTTTTGAGATTTAAAGTCCTAAGTTTCGAGTGAGACCGGTCAATAGGCATGGCTGTGCGATTTTCTTCAGTAATATTCGACTGCTTAGGTACAGGTGAAGGGTAGGTGGCTAGCAGGATTTAACTAGGACTGGAGTTTTACCAGATAAATACAAGGGAGTTTCCAAATGGAGAGAGGCAAGGAAGATGAGGGTGTTTGTAAGAGACAGATCATAGTAATGAACCATGGAGATTAAGCTCGATAAGAAAGAAGTGGTCACATGTAGAGCATGGAATACAATAAAAACTTATCTGGTGGATAAGGTCCCCATGGGGTCAAAGAATATTTGGAAGGAGGGTCCCACAAGAAAGCTAATTGGAAGGGTAGGAGATGGCTGAAATGAGATTATTGGAGGTGCAGGTATCGGTGAGGGCAACATTTAGGGTATGATCATGTAAGTCAGTGGAGAAGACAGCAAAAAGGTAGCAAGGGATGGGACCTAACCCCTTTCATATCAAAGATGCTGGAGTTTTTGCAGGAGGAAGGAGTAGTTTGGAAGCACCTCCATAGACCCTGAAATATGTGGGGTGCAAGAGAAAAAAACACCCTTCACTGTTTCCTTTTCCCTTCATCCTTGCCTGTAGGTTAGGGCTGCGGAGGAGGCAGTATCTTCAGGGGACAGCCAGATGTCAGTAGAGCGAGACAGTGAAGGGAAAGCTCAGGCAAGGGTTTCAGGATAGGGGGGCATTGACTGGTGGCAGGCTGAGTGCCAGAGGATACAGGGGAAAGGTTTGGGAGGGTGGAGAGAGGTGGGAGACGGGATTAAATTAGTAGCTATGCAGAGTGGTTTGGGGCTTCTGGTCTATGGGATTATGGATGATATGGGAAGCTAGGACTTGTGATACGGGGCGTGATGGGGCATGTTCTGACATTGTCATTGAGGAAATATGGGCGGTCAGTTAAAGCTACATACAGTCCAGAGGATTTAGCTGGCAAGTATAAGAAGAAAAAGATGAATGAAATGAACTCTTGTATCCTTGAGATGTCCAGTGCTGTGCCAGGCACATGGCATATTCATTGATTAAAACTGCATATATTTGATGCTCTGGTGACTGTCATGGGAGCAACTCATAATCCAGAGCGCTGCATACAATAGGTGCTCTGAATCCTGTGGGTGATGATAATCTCTAAGTACCTTTGATTGCTTAATATGGAAATAGTTTGCACTTTGTCCCTTCTGATGAAAGTCATTCCTGTATTTAGACTGGCCAGGGGCTGGAGTGTAGTTGTGTTCTGCCTTAATTAGCAAGGTGTGGACAGGAGGCAGAGGTGGGGATAGGATGGTGACCTGTTCCAAGTTGGAGATTCAGGACATCCCTGTCCCCTAGCCCCTGCCCCAGACTAAAACCCAGCACCATCACTGCAGGTCCTTCTCTGGAAACTCAGCGCAGAAAAAAGAGTGGCCACATCCTTCCGTTAGAACGAAGATGGCCATACCAGCCCTGGGCTTTTGGCATTCCTTCCTTCTCCCTCTAGGTGCTTTTCCTCCAGAATAAATGATTTCTATTTTTTTACTCCTATATTTCTAGCCTCTCTGACCTCATTTGCCTCCTCTTTGTTTCATTGAGTCTGGGGCCACTATCTGTCTTTTCTTCCCCAGAATATCCCACAAAATGCTTCCCTCCTGTCCCAACCCCTCCCCCAATACCACTAGATATGAGTCCAAAGCTTTTTCTAAGAGGCCTCTAAAGTTCCCACTGATGTTATGCCCCAGTGTCTGAGGTGACCTGGCCTGGTCTCTGTGTGGCTGAGAGAGTGTCTCTTTGTGTTGGTTGATGAATGGCTGCCCTGTCCTGTCCGGGACCTCAATACCTGGAAGGTAACAGGAGAAAGCCCACTCCCCTCCTTAGGCTCTGCACCTGCTGCTCTCAGCTTTCCTCGGGGGCCACAGGGTGCCCGGGCAGGTAGCTCGCTTGCTTGCTAAGCCTTAGATGAGCAACGCTAGGAAGCAGGTCCAGGAGCCCTTCCTGCCCTATCCTCTCTGGACAGAATGGGGCCTGCTGAGAGGCTGTCCAGACTCCATGGCCTTTCCCCCTCATCACCCCTGCTCCATCCCCATCCATCTCATGTTTCTTGCAGGGATTTGGTCTCCCAGTAGAACAATGAGCCTGCTGGGATGCTGTTTCCCTCTGTGACTGAGAGTTTGAACTACAGAATTTCTGGGCTGGAAAATATCTCACCCAGTTAGACATCTTCGCCTTTGCCTGTAGACAGAACAGCGTGCAAACCTTCAGGCCAGAGTCACTTTTTGAAAGTGACTCTGTGGTTTTCCTTGATAACACATCCTGGTGTTTCACACTGTAAAACTCAATTCAGTTCAACAAATGTGTATGGAGTGCCTATTTTATTGTTGTTGTTATGTTGCTTCACACATTATCTCATTAAGATATTTCATTAATCATTTTGGACAGGTAATACACACACAGGGTGCAATGTCAGGACTACTGGAGGGTAAACCATGAAATGTGAGTTTCTCTACTTATTCCTGTGCCCCATCCACTCAGATCCACTTCCCAGAAGTGACTACTGTTACCAGTGTCTTGTGTATTTTTCTATAGATATTCCACATATATCTAATTTCACTTAATCTTCGCAACAGCCTTCTCAGGTGGGTACTGCGAATCCTCTTTAAAAGATGAGGGCACTGTGGCTCAGAAAGGCTAAGTAAAGTGCACAGAGTGTGTTAGTAACAGTGGCAATTCCACTCAAGGTATGTGTGAGTCCAAAGCCCACACAGTTTCTGTTCTAACATGTTCCCAGTCTGCCGTTTCACCCTTCCCTTCCCTTCGCTTCCCTTCCACAGCCATTCTCTCAGCAGGGTTGGCTCGAGAGCCTTGGGTGTGCAGGGCCCTGTCCTAGGTGCTGAAGGCTCTTATAGAGGCAGGGGAATCACTTGAGCCCCTCCCCTCACCAGGCTCAGGGAGGAGCTTGAGGAGGCCGACAAATAACCTGAAGTCTAGTCGAAATTTCACAAACGCTGCTTGGCCACGGAATTTGTATATGGCACTTAAGCAGGCCATTCTCCCTTTCTGACTCTCAGTTTCCCTATCTGTCTGATGGGGATAAGCTTAACCGTCCAATAAACTTAACTCAAAGGGCTGTTGTGAGAATCTAGGGATAATAAATGCAGAAGTTCTTAGAAAGCATACAATCCCAGCATATGGGAAGGAGTTTAGGGGGTTCCTATGGCCAGCGTGGAATTGGGTTGACCAAAAAGTTCATTCAGGTTTTCCATAAGATAGTGCGGAAAAACCCAAATGAACTTTTTAGCCAACCCGATACAAGCGGCTGGGATGTGATAAACTGAAGCAGAGTTATCATCATCTATGTTCTTTATTTCAGGGTTGTCTTTAGCAGGCATAGAGTTAGTCCAGTTGCAGCAGACAGTGACTGGAAGTAAAATGGGGGTAGGGTGTGGGGTTGGCCTAGAATGAGAAACAACACACAGGTGAGCCTTTTCCAGAACATTAGCCTGTAGGGTCTGAGTCTTCAGACCCACCTCCCTCTCTGCACGGTGGACGTTTACCTGCCTTCTGCAGGGCCTGTTACCAGCAGATCAAGGGCTTTCTACAAGTTCCTTCTGCCCAGAATCCTTCCGGTGCCCCTCCCAGCCCATCTTAACCTAGCTGTCTGTTTTTCACCCTTCAGGCCTCCACGTAGATCTCATTTCCTCAGAGAAGCCTTTCTGGACTCCCCAGAGTAGATTAAGAGCCCCTGCTATTCACCATCCCCACCCTACCCCCAGTGTCTCCTGATTAACTCATATCACACCAGTCAGTGCCCATCTTGTCCACCAGCCTGTCAGCTCCAGGGAAGTGGGCACCAAGCCCATCAGTTCGCCTATGTATCCCCAATGCCCAGCACAGAGCCTAGCACTTACGACATGCTAAAGTATTGGTTGAATAAATGTCTGAAGTTAGTCACTCCTACCTTTGGGTTCAAAACTTGCCTCTGTCTTGGTATAGCACCTCTCACACAGTTGTGGTTCTATTTTTTTACATGATTGTCTCATCTGAATCTTTTCCCTTTATATTCCTGGTGCCTAGTCCACACTGTGGCACAGGGGTGGTCCTGAACATTGCTTGCTTGCTGAAGGAATGAATGAATGAATTCTTGGCAGGGAGCTGCTTTGAACCAGAGGGCATTTCCTTTGCAGTCAGTTAACGAGCTGTCTTCCCAGGTTGGCCAACAGAAGGTCCAGGAAACGGGGAGCAGGATTAGGCAGGAGCTGATGGGGCTGGAGAGAGGAGAAAGCAAACAGCCTGAGTGCCATCTCCTCCGTGTTATTGTTGCGGTGTGGAGGGCAGGAGATGGCCCTAAGGGAGAGGACTTAGTCAGCGAAGGGATCCTCTCCAAGGGCTCTCAAAGTCCTCTCTCATTGAGGTGGGCTTGGCTCAGGTGACTGACCCCAGCTGCCCTCGCCTTTCTCCTTGGGGAGATGAAACGAGCGAAGGGGTAGGGTACTCGGAGATCGCCACCCTCTGGGCTTCTTTTCCCCAGTCTCCCCGTCCCCAAGACACCAGCCAGAACTGGGATGAGAGAGGGGTCGGCCGAGCCGGGCGGCGGGGGAGGGGCGGCGCGGCCAGCCGGCTGGTGTCCTCCGGCGTCTGGAGCCGAGGCCTGGGGCTCTCGGCGCCCGCGAAGCGAGGCGAGCCGGAGCTGTGCGGTGAATGCAAAGAGCCGGGAGAGCTCCCAGCCCCGCGCCGCCGACGGCGTCCTCAGCCACAGCCCAATGAGAAGAGAGCAGATAATTTATTCTCTAATCCCGGTTCGGGTGCCGGGCGCTGGCGAGTGGCGGGGGCTATAGGGAGGGGGGAGTCTCCTCTTCTCTTCCCCTCCCGCCGGCCGCCCCCTCCCCGCCCCCGCCGGCTCCCTGCGCGCACACACACACATTTCCTGACAATTAGCGAGCACACCTTGGCCGCGCGGCCTCTGGCGGCGCCGCAGCTTTTGTCTCCCGCCCGCCGGGCTGCGAGGCGCGGGCGCCTGGGCTCGAAGTTGCGGACGCGCTGCTCCGGAATGCCGGCCGCCTGCTGCCGTCGCGGGGCGCGGAGGGCGGGTGGGGGTGAACCCAGGAAGCACCTGGGGGCTCTAAGAAGGAAGCCCAAGCAATGTGACTTAAGGAGCAGTTTACCGCGATGGGACCCAGGGTTCCCAGCTTGTCCTACTCAAGGGGAGAGAGCTGACCTACCTCTCTCTTGTTGATTCTGAACCCATAGGCCACGCCCACTCGGGAGACTGGAGCGGCACAGGTGATCACAGAAGCCTCAGGGGGCACGGGAGGGACAGGGCAGGGCGGCAACTGCCCTATCCTGAGAGGATAGGAGATATGCCAGGAACAGAGGCAGAGGCCAGACGCTTCCCAAAGCAGTTGGGATGGTCAGTAGGTGAGGGGAGCCATTGACACGTAAAGTGCCATGACAGTGTCACTGTCTGCAGATTCCAGGTGTCAGGGGATGTGGGTCAGGGAGACAGGTTAGGATGCAGCCCTGGGAGGATGGGCCAGATCTGGCCATGCCCAGGTGGAGAGGCAGGGGGGGGGGGGGGGGGGGGGGGGGGGTCGAGCACGCCGACCCCGGGGCTGGGGGGCTGCCAAAGAGAGGAGAAGAGAAAGAAAAAAGTAAGGCAGCGCTGCCCCCTCTTCCTTTGTTATAACCCTGAGTGTGTGCGGGCGTGAGCGCGCGCGGGAGTGTCTGTGCGCGAGTGTGTGCATCTGTGTGTGCGTGCCTGTGTGCGCGCGCGTGTGCAAATGCATGCCTGCGTGTGCGGGTCGGGACCGGCCGAGGGTGGCGGGACCCGAGGGCTCCAGGCTGCTTTGCCCGAAGGGGAGTTGAATCGCGTCCCGGGTCTTTCTCGCTCTGCCCGGAACGCGGGCGAGCTAGCAGGTAGCCGTCCCGCTCTCGCCAGCTTCTCCAAGGACTGAGCTCGGAGTTTGTTGTTAGACAGGCACTGTGCGGGGGGTGGGGCGCGCTGGCCTGGGCCGGGCCCGAGGATGTTGGGGGAGTGGAACCTCCCGCAAAGGATCTGCCCCGACCGCAGGGGGCGCACCAGGGGGTCTCCGGGCACCGAGCGCGGCGCCGACGCCGCTACGTTGCCCCCTGGCCCCGGGGTGGGCGCTCGCGATGGCTACTGCGAGCCTGGGGAAGGGGCGAGGCTGCGAAGGTGGCTCGTGGGGCTATGGAGGCAGTGGGAGGCGGCGAGACGAAGTCTGTCTAAATGCCAATTCCCTGAAGTTCAGCGCATCGGTTGTCATTTCATACCTTAATGCATATTTATGCTGCGCCGAAATAGGCTTCATAATTAACTCCCGGAGCATCCGCAGAGGTTAAAGGGACCCCGAAGATTTGTGCATTGATTGGGTACCACCGCGGTGTGTGTATGTGTGTGTGTGCGCGCGCGCGTGTGTGTGCGTGCGCCCCGTGCGAGCCCATTGAGAAGAATAATTATTTTTCTCCACTGGAAGCTACAGCAGAGAATCAGACAAGGAGTGAAGAGAGAGAGAAAGAGATTGGAGAGGGAGAGAGAGAGAGAGAGAGAAAGAGACAAAGGAAGTGAGTGCGAGAGAGGAGACGGCTTAGCATCCGAACTGTGAGTACTGAGCGAAAACAAATAGGCCGAAAGTGCTGCAAACCCCTGGGCCGGGTTGAGGGCCGAGCGGCTGAGGACCCTCCTTTTCGCCGGGGGTGGTTTGGCTGGGCGATGAGGTGTCCTTGAGCCTCGGGCGGACCCCAGGACGCGGGTTCAGGCACTCACCTGAAAGCCAGCTCCGACAAGCCTCAGCCTGCGTGAACCTGCCGCCCCAGGTCCGCCGAAGGGAAGCCCCCCACTCCGACCCCATTGTCTTTGTTCGCTTTAAAGGTTTTTGCTGCTGGTGGGATTCAGGGGGGAGTGTAAGAGGGAGCTAGAGCCCTGGTTCAGGAGGGAGCCAAGTCTCCCTCTCCCGGCTGGGAGAAACCCGCTTTGGGTGACTCCCCGCTTTCCTTTACCCCGTGGTACGGGGTGGGACGGAGAAGGGGCTATAAACGAGGCGGGGATCAGGACTTTGTGACACCTGTGCATTTGTTTGGCACTAAGACGGGAAAAGCAGAGGTGTCCGGTACCCCTGGGGCAGAAGTCCTCAGGAGCCAGCATGGGAGGCTGGAGAAGCCATTTCCTTGGGCAAAACCATCAACTCTTAGCCCTAGGTCCTTCTCCCACCTCCTTCCTCAACCTAGGGCCCTGGCATCCTTAGAGGGGCTGGAGCTGGAGGCGAGCCAGGGAGCAGGAACGCTGGCCTGGGTGGGGGTGGGGGAGGCAGCTATGGAGAGGATGGCTGCTCCCTTTCCTGAGAAAGGGTCCGTGACATGGTGCCCCTAGGGAACCTGGCTGGCCACCAGCCCCTGCCTCTACCAAACTGGTCAGGAGAGGGCGCCTGGGGGCTGCAGGGAGAGCCCTCCCTTCCTGACCGACATTCCACGGCCTTCTTTTGGAAGCGCCAGCGTCCTGCTCGTCTCCTCTCAACCCTCGCTGACAAATTCTTGTTCGGGTTAGAATTTACTTTTTACTGGTGGTTTTTCTCAATGTACCTTCATCTGCCAGTGGACAAGCTATAGCCCAACTTAAGGAACGCTTAAGCTGACTTCGGAGAGAAATTCGGCTCTTCTGAGGCCGAGATGGGAGCCCCAGGATCAGAAAGCTCTGAATGGATTGTCCTCTAAGAAGTCCCCTTGGGGAGCAGTTTTGGTGGCCTGCAAACCCTGCTTACATCCTCCAGGAGGACACAGCTGGGGCTTGGGGCTGGGAACCGCTTCTGTCTCTGTCACTCAGTTCCAACTCCCGATCGCCCCATGGGGCCTGATACAGTCGGGAGAAAGAGGAAGCTCTACCTCACACACACACACACACACACACACACACACACACACACACACACACACGCAGGATACCCAGCTGAGGCCACTCTCCTAAAGGCATGAAGAGGAAGGACTGACCATCAAATAGGGGGGAGGGTCAAGTTCAGTTTAACCCCCAAAAGGCATTGTGAAGGTTCTGGTTGGTGGGGAAGACCAGAGGCAGGGCGGTAGGACTGCTCTGAACGCAATCATATACATCCATATCTAGGCCTGGCTTGCCACAGGACTGCCTGCTTGGTGGTCGTGCCTTAGTGAGTGCTGTCTCCCAGTGCCCAGCACAGTGCCTGTCCCATTGTATGTGCTCAGTGCATGTTTGCTAAATGAGGGGCTGCCCAAAGACCTTCTCCCCACCCTTTATCTCTGCTTGCCTCCTCCTTTGAGAGGTACACCACTGGGGCTTGGAAAAGCCCAGCTGTGTAATTCTTTAGACTGGACCACAGTTGCCCTATGTGAGTTGAGGAGGGCATAGGAGAAAAGGGGTCAAGGGAGGAATAGGGCCTGGACAAGGCACTGGAACCTTTTGACATTAACAAACTGCTCAGGTTGAAATGAATGAGAGTTTGCCAATGACCCGTGTTATTGTATTTTTCTTTAACAGCTGGACTGCTCTGAGAGGCAAAACTATGGCAGGGGTCCTGTGCTTGGGGAGGCTGGATTCTGGTGACACAAGCGCTTCCCTGTGTTCTCCCTCTCACAGCCCAGCACTGGAGCTTAGTAGAGATCAGATGCAGGCGCTGGAGGTGTTAAGCCTCCTGCCCCCGGGTTCTGCCCAGGCTCTCTCCTTCCCTAGTCTCTCTCTGCCTTCATCGCCTGAGGCTATCACCAGGTCTCCCTTCTTCTTCCTTAAGAGCCCAGGGACCCTGCCGCCAGGCAAGGAGCTCTCTCTGTTTGCCTGAGAAGGCTCAGAACTGGGGCTCCTGAGACAACTAGAAAAAGCCTTTGGGAAAAAGAACATTCTTGCCTGACCTCTCTGCTTTCTTGCTCAGTAGAGCAGCACGCGCTGTGCCCCGCCCCGCTCCCGGAGTGGGGCCAGGGCTCCTAAGTCAGTGACTGAGCAGGAACCTGAGCTGATCATACTTTGAAGTAGAGATGGAGCTGGGAAACAGGAAATTTGAGCCATGGGGAAGGCTACTACCTAGGGGTCCAGAAATAGGATGGTCATCCTGCTCTTGGTGGCAATCACACCACTGCTCTGGCTCAGGCCTGGAGGACAATATATGGGAGACTTGCAGGTCCATCTGGAACTAGTCTTTTCCTGGGTCAGTTCTGCACCAGGGACTGCAACAGTCCAATTGCAACTCCAAATCTGGAGGCCTATTTAGGACAGAGGCAGCAGAATCAAACCCTCTAAGGCTCCTCTGAAGTTTCAACAGTACTTTGCCCCCCATCCTCTGTGGGTAGAGTCAGATGCCAGGGTGTGTTTCCTACCCACAACCTGCTCCAGTACAAGGACCCTCCTCCCAGAGAGTACAGGCATGAGGGCACTGCAGGCACACACAAAGCCTGAAATATGGGGCAACCTAGATATCTCTTGCCCTTGTTTCCAAGCTTCATCGTTCATTCATTCATTCATTCAACAAATCCATAACCATATCATTCAACCAACATCCTTGTAATCGTGGATATGCTTCCAGTTTACCCTCTTCCAGGTGAGAGCGAGGCCTCCTTTTCAGTACCTGCCTGACGTCCCGATTTGTTGCCACTATGGACAAAGAGGCAGGGCTGCTGGGCTCCACGCTGCCCCCCAAAAGTACAAAAGTCTATGAAAAGCTCTGAGAGGAGAAGTCAGCTCCAATGTAGATTCACTGTCTTGGAGTTGACGGGACGTAAGTTTTGCTCTTACTTCCAGGTGCAAAAATCCCTTCCACACTAGTGTTCTATTTCTGAGTACCTGCTGTGTGCCTGGCCTTGGTCTGAGAAGTGGTTGTACACCCTGTGTTTGACAGCCTTCAGTGGCAGGGAGCACACTGGCCCGCACTGGAGCAGTTCTAGTTTTCCATTCCTTTCTCGGGCTGAGCCCAGTGTGCACCCCTCGCCCCTTCCTCTGTGGCTTTCTCTCTGGAGAGTGAATGGCTCACCAGCCCCGTCCCCACTCCTCTCCTTGCAAAAGAGTGCATGCCCCAGCTGGCTTGGAACCATCTCCAGCCCAGTGCCCTGTTGTAGGCTGAGATCCAGGGTGACTGTGTGCCCTCGAAGGGAATGGTGGGACCGGGGGCTTCCAGAACGGGAGCTGCTGCATCCTATTCCCCAGTGAAACAGGCTTCAGTTTCCAGGCTGGACTTCTGTTCTCTGGCATGTGTGGGCATCAAGGAACTTATTAGTGGAGAGGGGACAGCACACCTGCAGGGCCTCAGGGTGTCCGCTCTCCAGTCAGGCAGACAACCCTGAGGGGAAGGCAGGAGGTCAGGAATACCTCAGGTCTGCTTTCGCGAGCCATCAGCCACCAGCCGGCTCCCCCATCCCTCTCTGCTTCCTCCTGTCCTGCCTGTTTTCCACTGCAATCCTCCACTTTCCTCGTGGTCAGCATTCTTCCTTTGCCAGCTCTCTCCTTTCTCTCTCTCAGCCTTCTCCTGCCCTCTTCTCTAAGAGCAAAACGCCCACCGAGCCTCTGCAAGCCTCAGTTTTCTCATCTACCAAATGGGAATAATAATGATAGTGTTTGCATTAACCTAGTGATTATAAATAACAGGGGCCTAGCATGTGCATGACACATAGTTTTCACTCAATAAAATATTAGTTCCTTTCCCTTTTTCTCCTATATCACTTCCTTTCCTCTTTCACAATTTCAGCGTCTCTGTTCTGTCTCTCCCAGTTGTCTCCTCCCCTCCTGTGTTCTGTCTCCAACCACCATTTACTCCCTCCTATTTCCACCCCCACCCCCCAATTCCTGCCACAGGCTGGTGGCTGGGCCCAGGCTGTGCTGACAACAGCAGGGCTGGAAGGGCTGTCTCGGCTTCTCATTAGAGGCCCAAGAATGTGTGGAGTCATGAGGGACAATGGGAGCCAGCAGCAGGAAGAATGGGGCCTCTGTCAGGGCAGGAGAAGTTTCCCAAATCCTCAGCTCAGCTGAATGGGAGTACCTGGGGGCCAGGGAGGGGTGGAAACTCCCAGAGGTGGAGAGGTGGCCACAGGTGGTAGGCATGGGGGACCTGACAGGGCTCTCTGGGGTCACTAGCACGGGAATTCTTAGCATCTGTTGGCTTTTCCAGGGAGAGCTCAGACCTCAGAGGTGACTGTCTCTTTCCC
>NW_006798649.1:1514784-1517149 GCF_000442215.2 Lipotes vexillifer | reverse complement strand
TCTTTCCCTGGAGTGGCCTGTCCTGGGGAACAGGACCAGGGAAGCCAGAGAGAGGTCATACCAGTGACCCTGTGGGGTGGCCTATATGCACTGCTCCTTGAGCTGCCTGAGCCCCACTCAGTCCTCACCTTCAGCAGAGCTGCGGAAGGCTCAGAGGCAGCCACAGAGGAGACAGGAATTGGGGCGGGGCGGTGGCGGGGGTGGGGGGGGGGGGTCCTAGCTTGAGAGGGTGAATCCTTGGGGTTCTCACCAAGTGGTGGCCTTTCACTAGAAAGCAGATTCTCAAGACTGGAGGAAGCAGAAAAGGAGGTGAGGCCTGGTGACCTCTCTCCCTTACTCCACATTCCAAGGAGGTCTTGGACAGGCTAACACCTGAGACTTGATAGCTGTTCTCGCCCCTCACCCTCCAGCCCTTCTGGCCCCAGGAACATCGTGGAGAGAGGCTGCCCTGCTCTGGAGCTTCCGTGGGCTTGTCAGGTGGGCTGGGGCTGGCAGGCAGGCTGAGCCTTTCCTGTGCTCAGGGCCGGGAAGCCAGGATTGGATCCCAGCTGTGGCCAGGAATCGGAGGGAAGGACCAGACCTGTCTGAGGATCTTCGAAATAGAAGGCGGGGCCGAGTGAGGGAGCAGAGGATGTGGAGGGACACAGAGTGGGGGGCGGGGGGAGCGTGGAGAGGAGCTAGGCCTGCAGAGACGGGGAGGGGCAGTCAGGCAGAAGAGGGGGCCTCCAGGGAGCCGCCTCAGGTCTCCTGCCAAAAATTAAACCATAAAAACGCTGGAGGGGAGCAGCAGGGGAAGGAAGGAGAGAAAAGAGATGGGGAGGGAGGGAGGAGACAAAACAGCCCCTCCACACCAATAGCCCAGCAGGGGGACGCGAGTAATACATGGCTGGTTCAGAGGGAGTGAGATCAAAAGCGAGTAGATACAAGAGGTCTGTGCTTCACCAACCAGACAGCCAGAGGCTCAATGAGACCTTTGTTACCCAGGCCCAAGTCAGGGTTGAAGGAATACCTGACCTCCCCTGCCTGCCCGCCTGCCCTCACCCACCGGCTACAGGCTGGGGGAGGGGCGGCCAGGTCATCACTAGTGAGTCAAGTTGAGTCGGGCACAGCTCAGACCAGGCCAGTGGTGGGCGGGAAGAGGGAGGAGGCCTGCCCTCTCAGGGCTGGGCCTGGAGCTTCTGGGGGTAAGTGGAGGAGTGAGTGGCTGCCTGGAAGTCAGGAAGTGGCTCTGCGGGAATGTGAGGGAGACCGCGAGGGAGAGGGGCCCTCGCTGGGCCCACCAGGTGAGCAGCCCCTTGGACCCCCGCCCAGAGCCCAGTGTCCCTTGGGAGGGGACTGTGGTCATTCTGCTTGGAGCCCACGGTTTTTTACAAGTCCTGAGTCTGGGGTTTGGGGAACCACGGGAGAGGAAGGGAAGGAAAACTAAAGGCTTCTGGGGTTGGGGGACGATGACCCAAAGTTCAGGTGGGAAGTTTGGCCCTAAGTTTGGGCAAGACTGGGGTGTGCTGTGTGGTGTTGCTGGGGAGTGTGCATGGCCCATTTGAAGGAGGTTGCTCCAGCCAGGGTCCTGCAGAGACCCAGGGCCTCTGAGCCGTGGGGGGAGGGCTCAGGTGGGGATTGCAGCTGCTCCCTGGCAGAGCCGGGGCCTGATCTGGTCCTAAGGCCTCTCACCGTTCTGTTGGGGGTCCCTGAGAGAGGTCAAGGCCATGCTCAGGGATCTGAATTCCTTGGGGCTTCCCTGAACTCCTTTTCCCCGAGGCTGATGCATGCCCACAACTGACGCATCACAGGAGAGGGAGTGAAGAGACAGTACTTGTGCTTAGAGCACATCTTTTCCAGGGTCCTGAGACCTTGGTTCACCTCGACTCAGCTCTTCACCTTAGTCCTAGAGGTGCCTGTACCAACCACCATATCCTGCCGATGAGAGAGGCGGAGCGCCAAGAGCCCCCCGCCCCCCCTCCCCCCTGGCATTGCCCAGGGATGGCTCCAAAGCTGGCTGCCCTCAGCTGGTGGGGATTTCAAGGTCAGGCCCTTTTCCTGCCTCCACTTAGGTCTGAAGTCAGAGATCCTTCCGACCACTCCCGCCCTTGTTGTGTCATGCAAGAATCGGTGCAGTTGGTAGCCACCTGGACTAGTCTAGGAAGTGCAGGCCAGCCCCCAGCCTTGGGGGTGCTCAGGACACTCATTCACCCCTCTAAGCCCAGGCCTTCCTCGGCCCTCTTTGCTTCCTGTGGCTGGACTAGAAAGGGTTAAGCTTTGTAAGGAGAGAGCCTAATATGGGACTGGTCTTGGGCACCGGCAGCAGTAGCTTTGAAAAGATCCGGCCTTATTCTCTAGAGGAGGAGGTAGTTAAGGACCCTGGGCG
>NW_006798649.1:1509947-1514532 GCF_000442215.2 Lipotes vexillifer | reverse complement strand
CTGGAGGCTAATTAAGGAAATTTGAGGAGGTCCTTTATGGCCAGGAAGCCACCCCTCCTCATACCCCGGAGTGAGGCCCATTGTGCGGGGCTTTTGTAGGGCAAGAACTGGAAACTCATTACTGCGATGGCTTTAATGCTTCAGGGGCCTGGGCAGGTGTTGGGGGATGGTAAGAGAATGTGACCTGGGGGGCCCGGTACTTCCTGGGAGGCAGTATGGGTGTGTGGGTGGGGCTGGTGGGAAGGTGATTGAGGGCTCCCCAGGTACCCCCAGCTCCCTGCGTCCTTTTGAGATTCCTGCCGCTGGACCCCCCTCAGCTCTGCTGTGGCCTATGGCTTTTCATTCCTATGTGATTACTGTTCCAAACTCATGTAGGGCTAAAAGCCATGGGCTACAGTGAGGGGCGCGCTCCTACTCCTGCAGCACCTACATCTCCCCCCAGGACCAGGCTAGGAGGCAGCCACAAAGGGGGCACCAAAGGGGGCTCTGCTTGGGGGCTGTGCATGCAGGGGATCTGGTAACCCAGGATCGAGGCTAAGCTGTGTGACCTTGGCCAAGTCACTTGCCCTCTCTGGACTTGGTCTCTCACTCTGAGATGAAGAGGACGGATGAGTGATTCCAGAGGGAAATTCTCTTAGGATGGAGGGAAACATTCAGGGGGTGCTGGGATTTCTGAGTTGGTTCCTTTCCCCTTGCCAAGTTACTGAGGCATGTCTTGTATCAGAGCTTTGGGGGCTGGAGTCAGGGGCATTGGACCACACAGCACAGCACTCAGGCCTTTGCTCGGTGCCTCCCGGACAGCCTCTGCTTCTCGGCCTTGCTCACATCTCTGTGGTGAGCTCGAAATCCTCAACCTTTTTCTGTGTGAGAGAGACCTCGGGACTTCTCAGTGGCTGAAATGAGAGAGCTCAGGCAACAGAGTGAAACTAGGAAGGCAGCTGCTCCCCATGGGCTGCAAGTTGGAGCCCAGGGTCCCCAGCCTCTGGTCTGCTGCCCAGTCCAGGCATTTGCCTCCCTCCTTCTGGGTCTGTGAATGGTACCTGCTCTCCCTATTCCTTCCTGCCTGCCACTCATCTGGCCGAGCTCCCCATGCCTATTTCTGCTCTCATGTTTAAATCTGCCTAACTCCATCCCAGCCACCCTGGAAGACTCTAGCAGATGCAAATAAGGCAGTCTGGCTAGAGCAGCAGAGGAACAACCCTCGCCTCCCCTTCCAGCCCCCGGTCTGCCTAAGACCACTGAAGAATCAGAGGGTACTATATTTGGTATTGAGAATCAGAAGGCAAGTTACTTAGAATGTCTCAGAGCTCTTAATTTCCCCTGCCAACATTTACCAGGCATGATTCGATCTATCTCACCTGTACTAACTCATCTAATCCTGGAAACAGCCCTATGAAAAGGATACTATCATTAGTCCATTTTACTTGTGGGAAATCTGAGGCACAAGGGAGCTAAGAAACTGGCCCAAATTCATAGGGTTAGAAAGAGGCAGGGCTGGAATTCGAATCCGTGCTCTTGCCACATCATGCTGGGTGTTGGGAGAGCCAACAGGCAGATGCATGGGAAAGTGCTGTTCTCACACCAGAGCCTCTTCTCACCAGGTCTCTATTGATGTATGTCCACAAATGGCCCTGTGGTCCAACTCTAATCACCCTTTGTCCATCACAGGTTTTCCTTTTCCAGCAGGAGCAGAGGGGGGAAAATGAAAACAACAGGAGAAGCAAAGAGCCTGAGCCAGCTGGGTTTTTGCTGGGGCTCATCCAAGCCACTTCCCCTCTTGCCCCAGCTTAGATGGTACAAGAGCAGGGATGAGAATTTGCCAGGGCTTCCCACTTTCCCTCTGGGTTCTCTTGGCCAGAGATCAGAGGTGGCTGGTACCTCCCCCCACCTCCCTCCTTGTCCCGCTGCCCACCCCTGCTCAGAATGAGCCTATCCTATTCCTACAAGGACCTCCAGGCACCTGACTTGCTCCCCCTATAGCTCCCCATGTCCTAACTGAAAAGTCAGTTTGAAGCAGTGCCCCCTTCCTGCCTACAGCTGAGCCCCTCCCAGGAATCCTGTCGCACAATTTGCCAGGAAGGCCCCGGCACTGGGCTGGGCCTGGGAAGGAGGAGACAGATGACCCCTTCAAGGATTATTATGCCTCTGTGAAGCTCTAGCAAGGCAAGGCTCTCAGTAGGGGCTGCTGGGTAAATCTTTGTTGAATAAATTGTGAACTGGGAGAACAGGTGGATGGGGTAAAAGCAGTCAGCTGCCGCCAGCAGGGGCACAAGACCAAGCCCACAACTCACCTGAGACAGTCCTACCTTGCTGCGCCTGGGCCTGGGGTGCTTCTGGGGTTAAAAAGTTGCAGCTCCTATCTCTTCTTTGCCTCTTGGCCACTGCCACTGGGGCAGGCCTGGAGGAGATATGCAGTTATATATTTCACATAATTGTTGAACTGGATTGAATAGGCAAGCTGTCCTCATGCCCCCTCCCGGAGGATTCACAGATCAGAGGGCTGCGTATATCCTGTCACCTGCCTGCAGACAGCTGAAACCTAAAATATTCTGAGCCATCTAAGTCTTTTTCACAGTCTTAAGAGATACCCAGCATAAGGCCTCCCTTGGGAGAGTGGGCCCGTGTTTAACACTGCTGTGATTCGAGTGAATCTCTCTGGTTGTATTTGTCCCGTGGAAATGGAGTTGGACTGCTAAAACTCTGCCCTCTAAATGCAAAGACTATTGAAAAAAATCTCTCTCCCATCTTTAGAAGGGCATGGCACTGACATTTGACTTCTGGGGCCCTTATAGCACTGATGGTCTGGACCACGTCACCATGTCAAGTTGCTGACCCCAGTCATGCTTGTGATGACCCTTGTGATGGGCCAGCCTCAGACAAGCAGGCCTGGAAGACCCTGGAAGCCAGGGTAAAGACATTTCAAGACTTTTAGTGTTTTGACCCCTTGAGCTCCCAAAGCCCCCAAGTCCCCCAGAATCACTGGTAGATGCGAGGTTGCCCTTGTATTTTTGAAAGGTGGGGGCAGTTTCCCTCTTTCTCCATAAGTGGGCAAGCAAGAAAAGGGGGGGAGGATTGGCTTAGGCAAGCCATCAAAGGCAGAGGGGACCTTGGCTCCAGATTCCAGGCACTCAGTAAGCCAGAGGCTGGAACTCAGTCTCAAGCAGGCCAAGAAGGAGTTAATCTCCAAGGAGAACTGGGCTTCTCCCAGACTGGAAGCCTGTGCCCAGTTTTGCTGCTGCCAACCCTGGGAAGAAGGCCTGGGATCTGTAGTTTGTGCCACCACCCACCCCTGGCCTGCCTGTTTATCAACACAGTGTTGGAGACTACAGTTCCCAGAAACCTACTGAGGCCAGGCTTTGGGGAAAAGGGGTGGGGTGTGAGGCTCCGAGGAGGCCCGAGGGAGAGGGAGAGGGGAGGAGGTGGGGAGAGAAAACCCAATTCACTCCCTTTTTAATTCTTTCTCCTGGTGTGTCTGCTCCACCGCCCGGAGCTAATCCCCCAAATCCGGTCTCCTAAGCCGCAGCTGCTTCCCTTCGCAGTGATGAATGGCTCGGGGAGGGAAGGTGAATTCATATTTTAATTACTGAGGCGCGGTGCTAAGGGGAGCTGGGGAGGGGGGCAGGGGCTCAGCGTTGTCCTAGAGGCTGAGGGCACCCCTCCTCTCTGGGTCACTTCTCCTTTGCCCTTTACCTGAGGTGGCGGTGGGGCAGAGTGAAGATGGGAGGGCCTTGCTGGAAGCTACTCCCCTTTGGGAGGTGAGGGGATTGGGGTGGGGGGCAGGGGAAGGAATATGCCCCTTTTTTGTCTGTCAGAGAATTCCAGGCTTGTCCCAACACTTGTAAATATCTCCCTATCCTTCCAACCCCTACTGCCGCCCACTTTGATGAAGGACGTTGCCAGAATTTGAGACACCTAGGAGTTTGCGGTCTGCAAGCCTGGAGCCCCAGCTTCTTCCTTACTTTAGTTCCTAGCCAGCCCTGACTCCCTCCTGGTTCTTCCACCATTCAAGCAGTCTCTGACCCACTGCCCCATTTTTGCTGAAGGGGCTAGAATCAGAGGACCCTGGAGGCTGTCTGCAGGGTCCTCTAAGAGAGGAGAAGTGGGGGTGAGAGGCTTGGGAAGGGGGCAGCAAGGAGGCTGGGGAAACTCCTGGTGGCTGGGGATGATGCTCTGTGGCTTGGCAGCGCTTCTGCTTGGCCCCCACAAAGCTGACCGGCAGAGGGTATTTAATGACCCCGTACCCCACACCATCTCATCTGGACCTGAGCTGGGGCCAGGCCGGAGAGGAGGATGTGAAAGAAACCAGGGCCAACAGTTTGCAGTCAGATGCCGCCATTTGTTCAGTGTTCACCTCCCTTTCCTTCCTATTCTGGGTTTTGGGGGGCTGTTTTTCAAATCCTTAGCCCCTCCTGGGCATGGAAATTAAGGTTAAAGGGGAAAGCTGCAGAGTGGGAGGGGAAGTTTCCATAGCGAGCACGGACCACGAACGGGGGGGGGGGCGGGGGGGGGGGGCCCGCCCTGCCGATGCAGGGGACACGGGTTCGTGCCCCGGTCTGGGAAGATTCCACATGCCGCGGAGCGGCTA
>NW_006798649.1:1477752-1509371 GCF_000442215.2 Lipotes vexillifer | reverse complement strand
TCCACGCGCGGGGGGGGGGCGGGGGGGGAGTGCCCCCAGTCAGTCCACTGGCTTCACTGAGACTCCCAGACTGTTCATTTCAAACATTCAGACCCCTTTCCCCTCAAGTAGAAACAGTTAGAGGAGGTTCTTCAGGATCTGACTTCTCCAGGGAGCCCCCCAGCTAGTGTGAAGAGAATAAGGCAGGGGGCCCAGAGCAGAGAGAGGAACAGAGACCACAGCCCAGGCAAAGGGGGTCCCCAGGTTCCTGCCGGTAGGGCAGAGGGATTCTGAGGGAGAAGGAAGGGGGCTCACAGCAGGCCTGAAAGTGGGATGCGGCTCTCTGCCCCAGGTCTGTCCAGTGCAGGGGCTGACCTGGGGACCTGTGTGCCACCAGGGCTTGGAGTCGTGCACCTTGCAGTGAAGACCCTGTCACTCCCGTCACTCCCTGGTAGAGAGTGGGAGGATAGCCAGGCACTTCAGATCAAAGACCTGAGCTCCCCTGGGTATACTCTCTGCCCTTAGAAACAAGGACCCAGCACTGCCAGTGAGGCAGTTGGCTTTCAGATACACCTCTCAGATACACCTCGGGAGCCAGGCTGCAGTCCCTAGCCCAGCTTTGAGCGGGTTCACTTGACCCTCCTTTCCTCTGATGTGTAGGTCCTGGTTCCTTCTCCCAACCCCCACCGTCGTCACAGTGAACAGAAAACTCGGCACGTTCTCATCTTTCCCAGAGGATCCCTGGGAGGCACAGTCACTGGCCTGGCGAGGGGGAGGGGAATGTAGGGGGTGTTTTTGTGTACGTTTTGCTGTTTTTAAGAAAGCAGGCATTGGATGGGAAGTAGGGTGGGGACGGAAGAGGATCTCTGAACCCTGGGACCATAGACTGTGAGGGTGGTGATGGGGGAGTGATGGTCACAGCTACCTGCTGGACTTGTTTTAGTTGTGAACTCCTCCCCCAGATCAAACGTGCTGTGCCTACTGATTCCTCCCCAAATACTTTTCCTGTACTTGTGGGAATGCTTTGTCGATAGTACCCGTGATATATCCCACCTCCTGCAGCAAAGGAAGTGTGTGCATTAACAATTACTGATCACAAGGAAACCCACGGCCCTCCCTCCCTTCTTCCTAATCAGGCTAGGATTCCTAGTGCCCTTTCAGCCCCTTAGCTTTGGGGTCTAAGTGTTAAACCTTGATTAATCTCCTGGAACACTGGAATGAGGAAATGAAGGCCCAGAGAGGCACAGTCACTTGCCTAGGGTGACACAGCATGCCGGCGTCAGAGCCAAGAATAGAACCCAGGCCACCTAAGCCCCCATTAAGATCCCGGTCTTTCTCTAGGTTTGTCACGGGAGGGATCCAGAGATAGCTGCAGTGGATAGATCTAGAAATAGAGTAGTTGTGTCTTGGCTCTGTCTATATATATCCTGGAGATTGCTCTCTGCTCTCTATATATACTCCGGGAGAGTGGGTGTGTAGATGGTGCTAGAAAGCGGGTATTTAAATAACCAGTCTACCTACCCATGCTGACTCAAGCTGGGCTTCCTGCCCACCCAGCTGGCCATTGGAAATGCACTGCACCTATTAATTACAGTCATTAGCTGGATTACCAGGACACTGAGAGGGGGAGGGAGGGGAGAATCCTGACAGGACCCACTCCACTGTGGGCACTGTGCTTGGTGAGGGCCTACCAGCTGGGCCCTCTGCTCTGCCTGGAGAAACATGAAGGAAGTTTGTCCAAAGGAGCCAGGTTGGCCAAGCCTGTGGAACTATTCAGAGAGCCACCAGCCGGGCCCTGCCAAGTTCCTCAAAGACAATGGAAACACTTCGCAGGTGTGCCTAGCATCTGGGGCATTGGACATTCTATGCAATCTCTATTGTAGGAGGGGCTGGGCCCACGACATGGCTCATGCTTCCTCATTCCAAACCCCTTCCTCTCAGCATCTGGGCTGTCCCGGGTGTTCTTCCCAGAGAGACAAGTGGTCAAACCAGGCCCAGGATGCAGGCATGACCTCAATGCAGTGTGCTTTCTTTTGTCCCCGCTGCCCTGCTGGAGCTGACTTGAATGTGTTTCTGCTCCCTCCAGGGCAGGCCCAGGGGCAGAGGAAGGGCAGAGAAGTGAGCTGGAGGCATCTGCGGATGGCTGAGGCCAAGGAGACCTCAGTGAGTGTTTGGAGAAAGGGATACTTTCACAGGCTGAGAGCTGGTCTTCTGAAGCCCCCTCCCATGCCGCAGATACCAGAGGGGTCCCTGCTGCCTGTGATGAAGGTCGTGTCAGCCAGAGGTGGGGGACAACATGCCCAGCTGGGGTAAATCCAGCCTCAGCCCCTACCTCAGACTGACTTTTGTGCCAGGGAAGAAAGCATACCCTTACCCTTATATTCTTACCTCCCAAGCCCTTTGCCCAGCATAGGTGCTCAATAAAAGAGCCTGTTGGCTAAAAGAAAAGAACTCTGTGCTGTCTGTTCTCTACTGAGGAGGACGGGGATTTGTATTGCCCGGAGTGGTTAAAGGAAGTGCCTTATGTTCCCTATAGATTTCCCTAAAGATTTCAGACAAATTGGGGCTGTTAGGGAAGGGAGGAATCTGAGACTCAGTTCCAGGTGTCAGGGTAGAGGCTGTGCTGGATGAGGGACTTCCTTCAAGGTCCCCAAAGCCCCACACTTGGATTATCGGACTGTGTGATCTGAAGGACCCGGTGGGAACCCCCCACCTCTAACCTGTGCAAGGTGGCACAAGGCAGAGCTTATTTTGAGCTGGCTTGCTTCCTGTTCTAGGCGTGTGGGGACGAGGGGAGGCAGAGGGGTGGGAGGGGGACAAAGGTAGCTGCAGCCGGGGCCTTCTCTTCTCTGCCCTGGACTCACCCAGGCTCCAATTTGAGGAATGACATCAACTCCCCCGACCGGGAAACACTGAGGTTTCAAAGAGGCCTTTGTTTGGTGGCGCCCCCGTCGGCCAGCGCCAGCGGTGTGAGAGGTCTAGCGGGGCCTGGGCAGCCTCAGGAGGGCTCCAGGATGTTAACCCCAGCTTGCTTCTCTCTCCTGCCTTTCTCCTGCCCCCTCCTCCTCCTCTGCCTTTCCCTGCAGATCTTCTCTGGTGAGCAGCCCCCAGCCTGGCCCAGGGCATGCCCCAGTTCACTTTCGCTTGCTTCTGTGGCCTCCACGGTTTCTGCAAGATGAAGAGGAAGAAGGAGGAAGCTCACAGAGAGCGGGAGACGGCGGTGTGAGCGGAGCCGGGGCCCCTTCGGCCCCCAGCGGGCCCTAGGCCTGAGGCGCCTGCCCCTGTCTGAGGCTTGGAGCGGGAAGTTTCCATCTGGCCAGGGCTCTTCTCAGGCGGCCCGACCACCTGACCCCGTCTAACCTGCGAGCATCAGCCTCCTGTGTGCCCTGGCCTCCTCCTGCCCCTGGGTTTCTGGTCCTGAGACCTCCCTGGAGAGAGGCCCCAGTCACACCAGGGGACGCTCAGGACCTGCCGTGTGCCTTCCAGAGGCTGAGAGGCCCCAGGGAGGCCCCAGGAACGGAGCTTCTTCCTGTCCTGAGGTCCCGAGGGCTCTGGGACTCTGCTCAGGGTAACCACTCCCATGAGGGACATGCTGCCTTGGGCCAGGGGAGCTGTTGCTAAATGGGAAACTGGCTGCTCTGCCAGAGAAACTCCCAGCAGCCTTGACCGTGGGAGAGGCCTCAGGCAGGTAGACGTGTGAGACAGACCTGCTCCAAGCCCAGGATGGAGTCTCTCCTGGGGTGCCAGGACCTGAGGCGGGAGCCTCCACAGAGCCCAGAGCCAAGTCCACAGGAATGTGGCCGGGAGATGAGTCCTTTACCGTCTGTGCCCTCCCAGCGTCCCTTTGGGCCAGGCCTGAGGGAGGCCACCTGGCTGTGAGTAGCGTGGCTGTGCAGGGACAGTGAGAGGCCGGGCAGACGCCTGTCCTCGTCTTGCCCCAGCTCACAGCAGGCTCTGTGTCTCCCTCTGCACTGCTCTCTCCCACACTCCAGAAAGCAGCCTTCCCTCCAGCCTGGCCTCTCTGCCCACTCATCTCCACTATGTCTCCTCGGCAGCAGCTCAGATGTGGGCGGCCTCCTTCCCAGGCCCTGACTCCCCTCCTCAGGGACTGCCTTCCGGGGCCAGACCGGGGGATCCCTTTCCTGGACTAAACTGAGCCCTCCCTTTGTTCTCCCACCTCCTGCCTCACTCACCTGCCCCTTCCTTCTCTTCTCAGAAGCCCTAGAGGGGGAAATGCTGGCATGTGGTGCCTTTAGGGGACACTCTGGGAGGAGGGGGCCCTCTAAGACCTTCCTTGACTTGTCCCCTAATCTCCTTACCTCCAGCAACCTTCAGGGTCAGAATCTGTCCCCACTCCCAGCCTATTTCCAGGAGGTAGGAAGCAAGCAAAATACCATCTCCTTCCTCCGCTTCCTTCCTTGCCTCCCATTTTGATGAAACTCGGCCTTCTGTCACTGTGCCTGGACCTCTCAGGGCTAGAGGGTCACGCAGCAATGCCAGTGGCAGAGACACTTTAGGCAGATTCTGTAGCTTTAGCAAGTCTGCCATCCACTTCATCACAGGAACAATTCAGCCCAGGAACAAAGTCACAGCCCCCCTGGCATCCAGGGACAGAATAACCTTTCTGAAACATAACAAGTGACCTGGGTAGAGGAGGTCAGGGCCCCAGGACAGGAGGGGCTGTGTACCCCTCTCCCTGGAATGTGGACCTCCCTGGGTAGTTAGGGAGGACAGGACACCTCCTCCACTGTTTCATCCAGAAGCGAGGGTGCATTCTATCCTGGCAGCCTTTGCCTGTGTCTCCCTCAAGCCCCACACGCAGGGGCATGTCCCGGGCTTTTGGCGGATTTGGTGGGTATCCAGGTCCTCTTTGCAAAGCTAGAGCACAGCGTAAGATTTCTCTCCTCCCATCCTCCAACCCCCTCCTTTGCCCTTACTGCCCAGCCCCAACCTTCTGCAATCTGTTATTTCCTTTTATATCCAAAGAATTATAAACAGAAGTCCTTCCCTCGAGGAAGGAGCAATAAAGGCCAGTGGGGTCACAAGGGACAGAAGAAAACCCCCTCTGGTTCTTCAGCCTCTTGGACAGCAGAGGCCTCGGTGAGGCAAAGAGATGGGCAGAAACGCTTTCAAGGGTTCCTTGATGGGCGGGAGAGCCCACCTGGAGGCCAGGTACGTCTCTAGCAGTTGCCTGCAAGGCTGCAGCCCCAGCGAAGTCACTCCTGTGGTGGAGGACGAAATTGTATCCCTGGAGACAGAGGTGTTGGGTGTTCTGTCCTGACCACATGGGCTCACCTGGAGGAAAGGTCAGGAGAGTGGGAAACATATGCGGGAGGGGTGGCGAACGAGAGCTTTCCCCTGTGCTCTCAGGCTTGGCAGGGATTTCAGCTGCAGGGGTTTGGCAGTGAGCCAGCTCAGAGAGCTTCTTTCCCCCAGGGGAACTCCATTGGCTCCGGAGGGATACTGGATATCTTGAGCCCCTGCTATGGGAACATGGAGAGGTCCCAAGGTCAAGGCCCAGCAGTATCTGCAGACAGCTGCCCTTGGCCTCCAAGCTGTGGCCCCTTTTTCATCCAGGGCTAAGGTTGAGGCCAACACTGCAGCTGCGTAGGAGGCGGCAGCAGCTTCTCGCCAACTCACCCCACAATCTATCGTCCCTCAGTTTCCTTCTCAGGGAAATGGGGACTTGGCCCCTCTCAGCATCTCGAAGGGGAGCCCAGGGGAGAAGTTTAACCCAAAAAGGCAGAAGCAGCCCCCACATCCACAGACCATGTGCCCCAAGCACCTGACTTGTAGCCCAGGCTTTTCTTCCTCCCGTTCCTTTAAGGGGCTGGGGGTGGGGTTTGGCTGCCTTGTTTCCTGCCCTGAGTCTCACTCCTTCCCAGAGGTCAGGTTGGACTGTTTTGTCCTCCCTGTTTCTAATTTCCTCCACTCCAATGTCCTCTCCCAGACCCTGCCTTGAGGTGGGGACAAAGAGCTCCAGGGGTGAGGCAGGTGGCAACATGAGTAGACGATTCCGAGGAGGGGTCGGGCCTCCCGGTCTTGCTGCGTGGCACTGAGTCCTCCTCGCAGACAGGTGAGATGGCTTAGTTTTCCCATCTATAAAAGGGAGAACCCCGCCGGCTCATTTCCCCTCTAGTTATGTGGGCTGTTGTGTGGCGGGGTAAAGAGATGTGAAGGGCGCTTGAGGCTCTTATGACTTGAGTGTTGTCTGGGACCCTGGCCGGAGGGATCCCGAGGAACTTCTTGTCTCAGGTCTTTTTTTATTAGAATGTCATTTCCTTCTCCATTCCCAGAGAAGGGCTTTCTGCATGTAGCATATGGGTCAATGGGAATATATAGGAAGATTGTTATTTTTGGAAAAAAAAAAAAAACAGCAATAATTTAACTAACCGAAATATGCACAAAGTAGCAAAGTGGGATGAAAAGAGCATTGAGCCGGGAACCAGCTCTCCTGGGTTCTAGCCCTGCTTCGTCACTGATGGCATAACCTTAGGCTAATTATATCCTATTTCTGGGATTCAATTTCCTCAACTATAAAGAAGGGACTGCACTAATGTCCTCTAAGTCCCCTCCAGAGGCCAGGGCTCTGTGGGTCTGGGAAGTTGAACCTCAGTGGGGCTCAAGGCTATGGAACCGGAGGGGTTGCAGGTTTCCTGTGCCCCAGCTGGTGTGCTTTGTGCATGCAGCAAATGTGCGGGGAGGGTGGATGGGAGTGATATGGTAGATCCAGAAAGGGTGGGAGGAGTGAGAAGGAAAGCCAAGGTACCCAGAGCCTCTCCTGCTAGAATCCTACCCAGCACTCCCTGCTCAGGGAACCAGGATGCCCTGAAGTTCCGTCTCTCCTTCTTGTAGCCAGGACTCCAATTCCAGGCCCTGTTGGGGCCATGCCAAGTGCCACTTTTGTGCACGGTCTCTCTTATACACACACACACACACACACACACACACACACCCCTTGCAGATGGAACTCAAGGACCCGCTCCCTGCCCCAGTTTATGTAACCCTTTTGCACAGCTGCTGCTGAGCCCATCTCCAAGCTGACTGACCCACCCCACCTTATTACCTTGCCTTCTGCAAGGGGAAGTGCCTCAGCCTGCAATCTGCTGTCTACAGACTGAATGTGCATTTTGCCCGGTGGTCTGGGATGTGCCGCCGGTGGGATGGGCTGATGACCGTCTTTGGATAGAGAGCTGCAGCCCCCAGTCTCCCAGAGGTCCCCCATGGCTGACTCCTGACCTCGGCAATTTGCTTCCTCTCTCCCAGCCTCTATAAAAGGTGGCGACAAGACCCATTTCCTCCCTACCTCACAGGAAGGCATACATTGCAAGGGTACATTGGATCAGATGTGCCCAGGTGTGGCTTGAACGTTTGGAGACAGACACAGGTGTCTTCCACAACCATGAAGATGCGATTGCACCAGAGAAGAAAATCTCAGGCTGCTGTGTTTGGTGGGCTCCTTGCATGCTGGCGCAGACAGCGTGGTGTTCACCCTGAAGGTGGCTGCTGTGTCCAGCAGGTGATGGGGCTGACACCACGAGAACCAAGAACCAGAAGCTGTTCCCGAAGAAAAGCAAGAGCAAGCTGTCCCCACCATAACCCTGTTCCCAATACAAACAGCTCCCTAAGGCCAAGTTGTGAACAATGGAGGAACATGGGAGTTAATCCTCTATCCCTCAGGCCATACTCCCAAGTCAGTGTGCCCTGTGCTGGGCTGTTGTGGCCAGTCCCATCTGGGATCAGAACCACAGACAATGAAGACTAAACAGTGACCCTGGCTGTTCACAGGGGAGCCCAGGATGTCAGAACCATCCACCAGGAGGGTGAAGTGTGGGGGGGTACCCTGGACATCCCTGGATGAACTTGTTATACTGAGGAAGAAATTCTAAAACCCAGGAGCCCCAAGACTTGGGAGCCCAGGCTCTGGCAGAAGCCTCAGGCTTTGGAGTTTAAGGGTTTCCTAGTGGGTTACTACTGGTCTGTCTCCCTCCCCTTGGGCAGTCTTCCATTCTCCCTCAGCTTATTCCTGTGTTCCATCCGAGAGGCGAGAGGCGAGAGGCGAGGCGAGAGGCGGGAGGAAGGCTGAAGGGGAAGATGGCAGGACCCAGAGATCCTCAGGACTCTCCCAGCCTTCGTTGCCATGGCAACACTGCTATTTTTATCCCATTGTTCATGTTGCTCAAAGGTCTGACTTCCTCTGTTCCAGAGAGGCCAGGCTGGCTTCTGCCCTCATCCTTCAATGCAGTACCTTCTCCCAGAGGCCTGAGAGGGGAAAGGAGTAATGGAGAAGACAGGAACCCACTGGGTCACCCCTCAACCAGGGGAGCTGTCTGACAACGGTTTGCCTCTGCACTTTTGAGCCTTTGGTTTTCTAGTGGCTTAGGTGCTCAGTTTTATGTTTTTAAGGAGATCAAAACTCCCCATCGTCTTCCTGATAGTCTGCTCCAGAGAAAAAAGGAAGAGCTGCTGCTTGCAATGAGTTTTTCCCACAAAGCTATGACACTGGGGCTGCTGCCCTTCTTGGGAAAACCAGAGCTGGTTCTGAAGAATGTCCTGTTGGTACAAGCCAACCCCTGGCCCCTTGAAGGGGGCTGGAGAGTGAAGTTTGGTTTATTAGTAATCAGATATATTTAACATCACTAGGGAACCTAAACCGGTACCTCCCTTTCCATTGCCCCTCCACCAAAGAACTGGGGCAACTGGGCTTCCTTCATGCCTTTGTCCAGTTTTTATGCCCAAAACCAGTTAGCATATATTCTCCAGGCCGGAGAGCAGACTCTTGAGTTTCTCTCCTTCCCTCCCCCCACCGCCCAAAAGCCGTTTCTTTCCAGAGGCTTGAAGTCTTAAACTTTGATGATGCTCTTGAAGCAGGGTTTAATGAAAGGATTCCTTAGCCTCCCTCCCTGGCCCAGCCTCTGGTCCTCTCCCTATGCACCACACACCTCAGTGGCAAGGTACCCCTGAGAGCCAATGGTGCTAACCTTCCCCACCTATATGCTTTGATGGTCAGTGAGATTTGAGCCCAACAGCTGGGGTGGTTGGGTTCGGAGGGAGCATTTCATGCATGTCTTTAAGACCATGACCCTGGGGACAGGTCCAGGTCTTCACCCAGTAAAGTACAATCATATTGTGTCGGGCTCTTGCATCGAGGTGAACTGACTCCTGGATGGCTAATTTTTCTAGGGGGGCTGGGACCCATTCACCAAGCCTCTAACTGGTTTCATTTTGGCTCAAGATGCATGGTTTCCGAAATCTATGCACCTGGAGGAAGCGCTTTTCTGGTTGCCTCTGAAAAGCATGCCGGCAAATGCTGCTCTGTTAATTGCTGTAATAAACAGACTTTATTATATCCCTCTGCAGTAAATGAATTATGTTGTCAGAGTAGATGGGGCATCTACCCTAGTGTTTATTTTGCACTGTGATACACGGCAGCAGCAGAAGCTAAACATTTATTTCCACCAACTCTGTTGTGGAGAAGGGAGACTGGGAGGAAGCAGAGTGTGAACATAAAGGGAGGTGATGGGGCCTAGGAGGTGGCTTCAGGAGATACGCTGAGCCCCTGGGGCTGTGAGCCTCACTTGTGCTATCTAGAAACTGGGGGAAGGCCAGCCTCCTGCCTCCTAGCACCTCAGAGAAATAGTGGGATAAAGCTGGCTGGAGGAGATGAGGTGGAGAACAGGGAAGGTGGTTTAGGACTAAAATATGATCACACAGATATAAAGATGCTTTTATTTTTTACAGGAGAATAAAGACCTTTAGTCGTACTTCTCAAGACTAGTGATGTAACAAATGGGAATTTTCAGACTTAGAGGAGAGACAGATGCTGTAAGACGGCATAACATTAGGAACAAGAATGATTATATCATACAGTATGTGAATTATATATCAATAAAACTATCTTTTCAAAAAAATTTTTTACATCTTTATTGGAGTATAATTGCTTTACAATGGTGTGTTAGTTTCTGCTTTATAACAAAGTGAATCAATTATACATATACATATGTTCCCATATCCCTTCCCTCTTGCGTCTCCCTCCCTCCCACCCTCCCTATCCCACCCCTCCAGGCGGTCACAAAGCACCGAGCTGATCTCCCTGTGCTATGCGGCTGCTTCCCACTAGCTATCTGTTTTACATCTGGTAGTGTATATATGTCCATGCCTCTCTCTCTTTTTGTCAGAGCTTACCCTTCCCCCTCCCCGTGTCCTCAAGTCCATTCTCTAGTAGGTCTGTGTCTTTATTCCTGTCTTACCCCTAAAAACTATCTTTTAAAAGAAGTATTATATCATAACTCCACTTTGACTGGAGGGCCAGCAAATCCAAATTATCACTGAAGCAAGAGGCTCTGAGGGGGCCAGAGAGCTAGAGCCATCAGGTTTAACCCCAAAGCCAGCATCCTGTAAGGCATGGAGTAGCTGGGGCAGGATGAGGCTGAAGTGTCACATGCTGCTCCATAGTTTAGAGGGTGGATTGACTGCTCCTGGGAGGGGTTGCCCCTTCTCCCGGAGCAGCCACCACAGTGCTAGTACATAAGCACTCAATAGTGGCCGCTGATGGTCTGGGACAAATAAGTGCCCCACACCTTTCAGTCTCCAGGAGTTAGCGGGGGTGCCTGCCCCTGGCCTTTCTGCTGTCAGTATCCCAGTCCTTACCCCTTGTGTGGGGAAATGTGTGCTGTGCACTCCTGTCAATTCAATCCATCCCATCAATATTGAGTCCTGACTGTGCAAAGCCCTCTGGGAAGAGCTGTAGGAGAAATACAGGGAAATCAGACATTGCCCTGCCCCTTGAGGAACTCACGATTTAATAAAAAGCAACACGCCAAGGCTTGAAGGATGCGACATGCAAGATGTAGAGTACAAGCCAAGTGTTTGGAGAGTGGGGAGGGATCAGGGAAGGTTTCACAGTGAGGTGGAATTTGAGCTGAGACTTGAAGGATGGAGCAGAAGGCATGTTCAAAGCACAGATCCCAGGACCCCTCTCTCCACTTTGCTAACGTCTACGACATTTGCCCATAGCTGTATGCACATGCAAAGCCAGCAGTCACCTTGCAAACAGGTGCTATACGTAGCCTCTCCTGTCACAGGTGGGCCCTATTGCTCCCAAATTCCTTTCCTCTCCAGGAGTCTGACATTTCAGTAGCGCTTCCTTTCTTTTACTTCAGGATTTGATTCCCTGGGGCTTGTCATCCAGGAGGATGGTGAACACTGGGCAGTTGTCAGGCATTTGCCCCACAGCATCAAAGAATACATTGGATTCCCTCCCGGAGCAGGTTTCATTAGGATGGGAGAAAAGCATGGGAGTTTCAGTGGGCATCTGGCCCTAGGACGGCATGGGTTGGTGGGGGGAGAGGGCACCTGGTGGGGAAAAGGGGGCAAAGAAAGGGGTAGCTGGGAGCTCTAACAATGAACTTCCCCTACTTCACAGCTCTGCCTGGCCAGGCTATGCAGTCTATGCCTACTCAAGCTCCTTCACTCTCTAGACCTCCTCCCTCCTTTTCCCTTCCTCCTCTTTTCTTTCTCCAAGTACCTTTTCTCCTACCCTCTTTCCAAAGGACGTCCCATCATGTCCCAGCACACTGCCTGGGTCCAGGCTGGGGAGAGAGGCATGGGCTGGCTGTCCTAAAGATGCTGTGTTTCTGTCCTGGATCTGCCCCAGCTAAGATGCTTGTTAGTGGCCAGAAAGACGTGTGACTTCGTCTGTCTAAACTCTGGTTTCCCTCCTTATAGAATAGGTGGATCTCTGCCTCCACCTTCCTTCCTCTCAACTCGCTACGGTGGGGAAGAGCACAGGACATGGGTTCTGATCTCAATTCTCTTCGCTAGCTATGGCAGCCTAGAGAACTCAATCTCCCCAAACCTCTGTTTTCCATATGTAAAATACAGATAATAATGCTCGCCCCATTTTTTTTGAGCATCAAATAAGACAGCATGTGCTAAAATGCTTACTTAGCTCAGTGCCTGGCACAAAGCAGGAGTTCAATGAGTTAACTGAGGGGGTTAGTTGAAAGAATTAAAAGTGGCAGGAGATTTTGCATATCTCACATATCGTACTGACTCTAGCACAGTAGTGTGGTGTGGTGAAAGTCAGCAGGGGTTCCTCTAACTTCTGATGCTCCCCGTCCCCCCAGGGCTGAGCGGTCTAGGACGAGTCACTTCCCTGGCCACATTTTGGGGAGCATCCTGCAGGCGGCGCTCTCCCATCATTTCCGCGTCAACAGAGTTGGGGCTGCCAGTAGGGAGCGAGGGGTGAGGGGAAGTGTGAAGGAAAAACAGCCCCACGCATCGCTCACATATTTACATCTGAACTGTCAAAATAGTTATTTTAAGTCGAGTTCCGTCTGCTGCGGGTTTAAAATCAAGCAGGGCGGGGGCGGGGGCGCCCTGCTGGGGAGCGGGGGCGGCGGGCGCGGTGGGCCTAGTGCGCTCGCGCAGAGCGGCTCGGGGTGCTGGGGCTCCCTGGCGATGCTTGTACATGAGGCGGTGCGTACGTGGGTGCAGCCTCTTCCTTTCGCCACTTTGCACCGAGCTTTGGTAGGCGCGGAAACCCAAATCTGCCATTTCTGCCTCTCCGGAGCTGATGGGAAGGCTCCCCCAGTCTCAAGGGAAACCGCGCATCCTATTGTAGCCAAGATGGAGATCTGTCCAGTTCTTACTGTTCAGTGGGAAGGAGATTCCACGGCTTTGCTTGTCCACCCTCCCCAGTCCCTGATAACCTCAGCCTGGAAGTTCTCCCTAGCCTACATCAGCTCTCCTAGCTACACCTTGGGCCCATTCCAACTCTAAAGCAAGACCTCACGGGCTCCGGATCTAAGTATCATTTTGAGGACCAGTTCCCTCATCCACACACAGCCATCCATACCAGAGCCCTTCCCAGGAAGGAAGGGGCTGGGGCATTCATCAGGACTGGTCAGCGTTTGGGTGGGCCTGAAGCTAAGGCCCCCTGGGTCGGCAAGCAGTGGAGAGAATGACTTAGCCTTAAATGTCAGGGAAGGCAAGAATTCATTTTTCTCTGCAAAGTGAAGGGCCTGTGGGTTTGACGCTTGTGACGCTTCTTTCTGGCTCTCGCTCGCTCTCTCAGGGGCAATGGGATTTGAGACAGACGCTGGCTGGCTCTGCTGCCATCAGTATGTGTCCCAGCCTTGTCCAGTGTCTGCTCTGTAATGAGTACTGTTTCGGAATGTCACCTCTGTTAATGGGGAAGCGGCACCTGCACACAGCCGGAGCCACCTCTCTGTCTTCATTAGGCAATCCGCAGCCTGGCGGCCGGCTGCCCTCGCTGGGTGACAGATGACGGGATGAGGAGTGAGAACAGCGGCCTCCTGCTGTCCAGGATTCGTTCCCAGACAATGACCCCGAATGCCCGTCCCTGCCGGCCCCCTCCCCCAAGAGACAGCTGGGGAAAATGCCCTTCTAGGGCAAGGTGCGGCAAGGATAGATAATAGCTAAAAATCAGGCAAAAGAGAGTGGAGGAGTCATTTCCAGAAACAGACACCTGCCCTAGCCCCTGTGGTCTCCTGTCCAGATTGCATTTTAGGGTCTTCCCCTCCTCCACCCAGCTGTCTTCACAGGCCACTTTTTATGCCCCTTCTAGTAAATCCATGCACCGTGCAAAGTCACAGGGTGAGGGTGTAACACTGTTCTAATTCCAGACTTCCCTCTAGGCAGACCTGTATATTGCCTCCCAGCAAAATCCTGCTCCCTTTAAGCCTCAGCCCTAATATCCTCCTGAGACAGGGGACATTGAAATGAGCCAAGCCTCAAAATGGCATGAGACACTGACATGGCTTCAGAGGACCCCTGCTATCGTGATAAAAACATCACCACGGATACCGTATTTCACTGGGTGGGCTCAGTGCTCCCCCTTCCCCTGCGGCTGTGTTATATCATCGCTGTGGCATCTCCTTTACTGGCCAAGCAGGTTAAGCTGGACTCACAAGCGTCCTTCTGTACTTGTCTGTGTGTTGGAGGGGAAGGTGGGTTGGTCCTGCTTTGGAGGGTGAGGGGTGGAGGTGATGATCATTCAGAATTGCCTGAGGAACTGTCTCATCCAAAAGTTACACAGCTAGTCGGTTTCTTGACTGGGGCTGGTGGTGGAAGAGGCTTCACTTTGCCAGGCCCTCATTTTGAAAGGCTGTGAGGCGGCCACGTGGGGTCTGGGCCCTTCCCATTACTGCTCTTCCCTGACTCAGTGAACAGCACCCTCGACCACCTAGATATTCGAGCCAGAAATCATCCTTCAATTCAAGCCAGAGAGTCATCTTGACACCCTCCCACTCTCCACCCCACATTCGATCCATCACCACATCCTGTTGGCTCTCCCTCCTAAATCTCCCTCAAATCTACTTACTTCCATCTCCACGGCTACCACCTTAGTGCAAGCTGTCATCCCTTCTCACCTTGCCCTCCGGTCTCATCTCTACTACCCTCTCACTGATGCTGCTCAAGCCACCCTGACTTTCTTGCTGTTCCGGTACAGATGACCCTCCCTGACCACCCATTCTAAAAATTAGACCCCTCCCTCCCAAGTCCTTCTCTGTCCCATGTCTGTCTCATTATCACACTCTGAAATTCTCTTGTTCACTTCATTTGCTTGTTTGTGTGCTTTCCCCTTCAGAGGCATAAGCTCTAGCAGGGCAGGAACCCCTTCTGCTTTATTTACCCTTAAATCCACAGCACCAAGAACTGTGCCAGGCACGTGGTAGGACTCAGGAAATATTCGTTGAAGGAATGAATGAGTAAATGAATGAATGGATTGCCACAACCTAATGATACCCTGTCCCTGCGCCACTCCTGTCATTCTCTCCATCGCATCTAGAGGCATCTTCCTCAAACAGATGTCCTCATGCCACTCCCCGGCTCAAAGCCCTTCGGTGACAGGCAAAATGTTGGCAACTGTTGAAGCAGAGTGAAAGGTATGTGTGGATTTCATTATACTTTCGCTCTACTTGCTTGGAATTTATTTCTGCTGGAAACCGTTTAAAATAAATTGAATTTGAAAACTGTGGAAGCCAAGACACCTCATAAAACCTTCAGTGGCTTCCACTGTCCTCAGGGTAAAGCCTTGGAGCTCCTTCTTCTCGTGCCCTTCACTCACCAGCCCCTGAGTCTTCCAGCCTCACCCTTTGCCGGTCACCCCACTGCTTTGCACACTGGGAGGATCCCCGTGAAACATCCACACTTCTTTTTTTTTGGCCACGCCCCCACGGCACGTGGGAATCCTTGTTGCCCGACCAGGGATCGAACCCGCGCCCCCTGCGGTGGAAGCGCGGAGTCTTAACCACTGGACCACCAGGGAAGTCCCCATCCACACTTCTTAGCACCAGGAACAGTTAGAATTCTCCGCAACAGTAGTTTTGTTCTCATTTTATGAGTATAGAATTGTAGATTTGTGTGCACGTGGCTGCTGGAAAGCTGGGTCAGCTTGGAGCTCCTCCTTCAAGGACAGTAAGTGTACATTTAGGCCATTGGAGTTTCCATCTCTCTTAGCCTCGTTCTTGGCTCCATTTTCTGCTCCTGCTTGTTCTTTCTTCTTTTGCATCTACCTTGATCATCTTTCTGTGCCTGTCTTCAAACCCTTGCTGGCACAACTCTCCTTTAAGCTATGGGAATTCACTTCTCCTGGGTTTTAAGGGCAGAAATGGATGTCCCACCATGCCCTCTCCATCTTGGTTTGTCATCTTTTATTAAATTTGGCTATTCTTTTGTGGGTTGTTCTCTTCCTGCAGTGTGAGCCCATTCCCTCCAGTGCATTCTCTCTCTCTCAAATGTCCTTAGAGGAAAAGCAGATCCCTGACTGGTCTTTATAGGAGGACAAGCTATATACTTTCAGCTTCCCCTAGTTCACAGGGAAAGGTAGGCTATGATACTAAATAAGGTTGAGAGATGCCCTATCACACCTGTGTCCCCTCCCCACCAAGAACCCTGGGATAGGAGGACACTGGTGCCCCGGCAGAATAATGCGGTTTTACTCACAGCCCGCACTTTTGAGTCCTTACTATGGGCACTACTGAAAATAGTGTATTAAGCACTTGAGGTGCATTAACTCAGTCCTCAGTCATTCTATGAAGAGTACACTATTATTATATTTCCATTTCACAGATGTGAAAGCCAAGGCCCAGGGTAACAGAGCTTATAGTAAGTGGCAGGTCCAGGATAGGGACAGAGGCAGTCTGGCCCCAGAGTCTGCACTGAACCACTCTGCATTTGCCTCTGAGGTCCTCTGGAAGGTCCTGAGCTCCTGGTTGAGACTCTGGCAGTCCACAGCCTCCCTGAATTCCCTCTACTACTGTTCATTATCATTCCATGGGGAGACTAGGGTGAAGGACCCCCGCGTCTCCCTCCCTACTGGCCTCTCTTCCCCTGCAGTGCATCTTGCCCTGCACTGTCAGATTAGTCTTCCCGATGGCCCTGCTGTCATCACTGAGCACCCTGTCAGAGGCCTCTAGGGGCAACCCATCATTGGCATCAGAGGGCCCCAGAATGGGAGGATCCTGGAGGCATAAGGGACCTGAGGCCCTACACCCTCATAGGAAATCCTAGGCCTCATCTGGGCCGAGCGTGTCCATCCGCTTACGTAAAGCGAATCCTTTGCTGAAGCTAGACTGCTCTCATCCCCATCACTACTCCAGGTCTTTGTTTATGATGTGTCTGTCCTTGCCTGTAATGCCCATCCTCCTACTTCTGCGTGTCCAGAATTTACTTGTTCGGTATGTCCCACTCCGAGTTCCACCTGCTCCAGGAAGCCCTCCCTGAACACCTCCCACCCCTGACCAGGGGTGATTTTTTTTCTCTGCTTCTGAAATTCTACAGCGTTTATGGGTGCTGTGTTGGTATCTGATTATGAACTTTGACTTCTTACCTTTTATCTTACGTGTTTTTTGTTTGTTTCTCCATTTAGAACGTAATCCCTTTGAGAACAAAAACCACATTTTAGATGTCTTTCTATTGTCCACAGATTATCCAAAGTTTCTTGCACTTGGGTTATGCACAATAAATCTCCCTGTACAGGACCTATAGGGTACCAGAAAGGGAGCCCTCAAGATAATAATTTGTCAGCATCTAAGGGTTGCTTTGTCTTCGTAACAGGACTAGAAGATAGATCCATCCTGGTTTTAAGAAGGAGCACAGAGAACAGGGTAGATGGGTAGCTTCCTAACTTGGAGTAGCCGCGAAATTCTGCCTTTAAAGGCAATCCTCGTAGGAGCCCAATATGTAAAGCTGGCACGGGTGGAGTAGTTGTGGCTGCCCTGGAGTGGGGCTGTCCTGTGCCCCCCACCCCTCCATGGCAGGTTAGAGGAAATCTTGGGGCTGGAGTATCATAGCTTAAAAACCACTAGGGAAGATCACGTCTTATGGGACTTCACATAAGCAGCATTTACTAATTTGGGTGCTAAAAGAAGAAACTGTATGCACTCAATCTTATTGAAAGCATATTTGCTGTTGTGCTTATAAAATGGCAATTAAGCGACTTTCTTCTCTTTGTTTCACACAAATTTGGTTTTGTTTTTTTTCCATTAACCTTGTTCATGCCTTATTCTCTTGAGAAGATGCTTCTGCCAGAGCCCTCACTGCATTTGATTAAACAATCCGTTCACTCCTCTGTTGTCCCCATTAAACAGGCGGCTCCTTGAAAGCAGACACTCTGCTTTATACAACTGCTCATCTTCAGTCTTAGCAGGGTGCCAGGTGTGTAGTAGGTGCTCAGTCACTGAACTCCCAAGGGATCTGACTCTCTAGTTACACAACCACCTCTCAATGAGCCAGGCCCAGCTTGTGGCCTCCGTGGAAGATCCACGTGGGATCTTAGTGTGGCGTGGCTTTCTCCTGCTGCTCAGCCTGAGACTGAGCTGAGCCACACTACCCTCCCCTCCCCTGCTCCCCTCTTCCCCTGCCCGACTGTCACGGGCTCTGAGAATACTAGTTAATTTTAATATTAGCCTAGGAAAGATTAATTAGGAAGGCAAATTTGCTCTTAAAAGTGTAATTAACTCCAAAGCCAAATAGAAGAGAGCTATGGATTATCTGCATTGCTGCTGCCTTAAAGTAGTGTGGAGAATCAAGGGCTGACTAAATGAGCACAGAATAATTTTTTAAGTGTCAGTGCTGTGTCGACTAAACTCCAGATAGTTCCTCGTGAAGCGGGCTCATGGCTGAGACAAAAGATTTAGACTGAGGTGGTGCCTGTGCAAGTGAGACAAAGAGGAAACCTCCAATCAGACATCCTGTCTGGGCTGTTCCAGCTCCTAAATCATTCACAAATCATGTGTCTTCCTCTCTTGTCCTCCCACAGACTGGCCTGGTCCAGGTCTGAGTCAACTCTTTTCTGGACTATTGCAATAACTCCCCCAAGTAGCCTCCAGACTCTGCCCTACCAACTCATTCTCCACTCAGAATCAAACTGAAATTGTATCAAATGCATAAACACATGGTCCTCTACCTAGTGTCAAACATAAATTTGGTCATGCCATGTGCCACTTACAAACTTCCAAATGTGCCTAGAGGTGATTAAGTCCTTAGCCTGGCCCACAGAACTCTTCATAAAGTGGCCAGACCTGTCCACCTGGTTGATTTCCCTCTCACTCATCACATCCTAGAATGACTGTCCCCAGCCCCCTTGTTACAGGGCAAACTACTGTTCATTCTGGAAGTCTAAGCCCAAATGAAACTTTCAACCCTTAGAACCTTCCAATTCTGGGTTCCTGGAGCACTCTGTTAACAGCTTATCTTATTTTCTTGTAGTTATTTGCTTTCCTTTCTCTTTAAGGAAATAAGCTCCTTAAAAGAAGGACTGTAGCTTTTGTATCTTTGTATTCTCTTCTTTCTCCCCTAATTTAGGCCAAGCATAAAGTCTGTCCCATAGGAGATGATCAATAAATATTTGTTGAAATAAATTGGTCAGTTAATGGTTTCAACAATGATGCCAACTGGATTAGCTCACTGAAACTCAAACTTCCTTCTTTCTCCCCCAGTCAATAGTTAAGTACAGCTTGAAATATCTGGGGAAATGCCTCAGTTCTCCATTTCCTTGTACCTGCCTAGCTGAGGTTCAGAGGTCGGGAGGAAAGTTTCAGGAGACTGCAAGCGATGCATTCAGCCTGACAGCTGCGGATCTCTGCTTTAGTTGATTTCCCCCTTTGCAAATGGTTATTGGCAATTGAAACTGCAAATCTACTATCTGCTCCCCTATGTAAATTGCATTTACATCTAAATTGTTCATTCTTCCAAAGGATGGGGTTAGTAAATAACAGCAGATTCGACTTGAGGAGAGGAAATTGTGCCCCATGTCAAACCTGAGACTGAAGTGACATCTGCCTTTTACTATTTCCGTTATTTCAGTTTAATAACAGCATGTGGCATTAAGGGAAAAGAAATTGGATCTACATTTTAATGAAAGGAGGAAGCTCTCAGGGTTTAGATACCTTATCATGTTGAATACCTAGTCAATTGGCAATTAAAACTTGTTTCCCTGGAGAAATGGAATAAAACATCTTTGCAGCCGTGGAGAGGATAAAACAAAAAACAAGCTAATGACCAGGACTTCACAGATAAAACCAAGGGAAACCGGTGCTATAAACATCAAAACCAAGTATTTCAGGATACTGCAGAGTACAGGAATTCTCAAACAGAATAACACTGAGAATAGAATCATGGATATGCCAGTGGGAACCTCAAGAGAATAACTTCAGATAGAATGGTTTGCAAATAATAGGGGGCTCAACCCAATCAGATCATCTGATTGAATCCTTTGTCAACCTAGCTTGGTTTTAAACCCCACAGGCCTGACCAAGAAAATATTTTAGAAATGCCAGTTTCATCCCAATAGTCTGTTTAAATGGAAGCAGTCCCACCTGCTGGCTGCTTTTTTGTTGAAAGCAGTTCTGGGAAATGTGGATAAAAGCTTGTGCATCCTAATAACCCAAGCCTATCATTTGTTTGCTTTGATTGAAACAAATGTGTCAATTTTCAAAGTCTTTGTTTGGTAAATCCAGTGTTCAGATCTTGGCAAATGTTTTCGTCGCATGTTTGTTTGGAAACCGATGCTCTATTCAGAAACTCTAGAGCCATAGCCCTTGGAACCACAGCCTGGGATCACCCAATGAGGCCCCCTGACTATGCATGCAAAGATGGTCAGTCCTTTCCCAGTATCTGGAAAGTGTTGAAATAATAGACTCCCATGGGCAAGTGTAAATGGGATGGAGCCTCCTAAGAAACAGACTGGATGTAGGATTTTTCTGAGGGTAGGGCTCGTGAAAAATTAGAACAACGGAAAACATCCATATAGTACTTACTATGTGCCAAGCACTTTATGTGTATTATAACTCAGTGAATCCACATAACAGCCCTGTGAGATAGGTACAGTTTTCATCCCCATTACAGACGAAGTAAAGGAGACACAGTGAGGTTAGTAACTTACCCCATCCAATGTCACCCAGCCGGTAAGAGACAGACCTGGGATTTGACTCTAGCCAGGCTGGCTCCACTGTCCCCTTAACCCCTTCCAGTGATTTCCTCCTATCTCTGGTATTTAATGAAAGCATTGTGTTCTCACAAAGTTGTATTGTCTTGCATAATTGTTCTTAAAATCTTAGCAGTCTTTTTTGAAATACCCAAGCTAATTGTCTGAGGGATTTTCCTTAAACAAAATAAAGCAACAATAACAAAAACTAGCCTCTGCAATGTGGATAATAATATCTGTGCTGGAGGTCTTACAGAAGTGTGCCGAGGATAAAATGAGATGATATGAGAGTGCTTTGAAAAGGCCAAAGCCATCAAAATTCTGCGACATATTATTATCTATCTATAGTCTATACTGATTCTTATTCCTACATGAGCAGTTCCTTAACAAGTTAATATGGGTTTCTGCCACTTTCTTTTGTCCCCTAGAGTAATATGGCCAAATTACCCAACTACTACTGTAAGTCTTTTGATAATGGCCTAGTCACTTGAGTCTGTCTGATTTCTCCTTTATCTTCCCAGTTTCTTGGCACCATTTAGTTTGGTAGCAGCTCCTTCTTACTCCCTGTGCATAATGATAACTTCTCTGTGTCTCTTGACATTTTACTATGGCAGTCTGCCTGTGAAGTCAACCAGTGCCTCCTTCTGTTTGAACTCAGGTTAAATTAATCATCTGACTTTCACATCAGTCTGTTGCCATGGGGCTTCTGATGTCACACTGTCAGTATTATGATTACCATAATACCTAACAGTCAAAAAGGGATTGGTTGCTAGTGGAAACCCTTGGGTGAAACTCACACAGTTTTAGTAACCAACCCAACTGCATAGACTTTAGACAACCATGGGTAAATGGGTAAGTGGATTAGTCATTCAGTTGGATTCCATTTGAATATTTTTCTTCCATATGTGTGTTCCCTTTAAGCAATTGTCTAGTGTCACTTGAAACTGATGAGGGCTCTTTTGGAGGTTATTTTTGGGAAGGTGGTGAAACAACAGACAGCTGTTCTTGGGAACAAGTGTCATAGGATCTGCCTAAGCTAGCTTCCAGTTAAAAAAAAAGTCTGAGGTGCATTGTCCTTTTCCTTCATAACATTAGGTTGTTTACTAGTGGCCTGAAAGTGTCAGTTCAGCTTCCCAAACACATAGGAAAGAAGGAAACTTACATTTACTAAGAACCTACTGTGTGCCAGAATGTGACTCTGGTCAAAGTATAGCTTTAAGGTGGAGAACTGGTAAGCTACGTGTTCTTGAACAACCCTGTTATACGCGACAATTCGCAGCTTTTTCCAGCTTGTATACAATGTTCTTCCTAATCGGACATTGACTGCCCACCAATAAAGGCAAAGTCAGCACTTAAAATTGGTCCAGATCCTCCTATGCTGAGTAATTGTCTTGCAGTCATTTTCAGTGCACTATTAAAAGACTGGAAACATAATAGAAACGAGGTACAATAAATAAACTCCTGAATTAAAAGGTTTGACAAATGCGTCTGTCTTTTTAGGATCTTGTTAAGTAGGTGGAGGGGTCACTTTTAGGGGATAAAGGGATCAACGGAATAAAACTGATTGAACTTGAGGCTGTGAAGATTTGGAAAGCCATATCAAGACTTGCCTAAATCTATATAAATCAATTTGTGTGCCAGAGAATGAATAGCTGACTTTTTTCAAATGCCAATTCAGCAATTACAAAGTCTGCTGGCGGTTAATTAAAAACTACCATCTCATTATGTTCAGAGTTAAATTACAAGTGTGAAAAGACTACTGTTTGCAATAACTGAATGCTCTGTACTCTCTGTGCTCTCATCAAAAGGCAGGCAGGGATAAATAACTTTTATTTAACTCACTGGAAAATCTCTCTCAGCTCTTTCATGTTTAATTAACTTCTTCCCAGAGCTTGGGTCTTAACTTAGAGTTCCTAAGCAGTAATGGAAATATTTGTTCACTTTGTGCAGAAGATTTTTCTTCCATTAGTTGAGTAGAAAAGTTAGAAATAATTGAACCCCAAAGACACTGGGAAAAGTGACACCCATCCAAAGATTTTCATTGAGGCCACTCCAGGAGAGATTTATGACAGAAAAACGGCAGAAAATGGTGATTTTTGCTTCATTGCCTGGGTGCCTTCAAGACTGGGGATCTGGGGTCGTAAACACTTCTGTGGACTGGTCAAGTTTTAGTTCTCATTTGTAAGTCTGTCTTAAGGAACTTAATGTTTTGCTATTTCAAGGATTCCACTGTCAGAAAAGAGACCAAACTTTTATCACCATGGTGGATGTGAAGTGTCTGAGTGACGATGAATTACAGAACGAACTTGACAAGTTTGGATTTTCACCTGGCCCAATACTACGTACGTATGCAGCAAGTATTAGAGACTACTCAATGATTACCTATAAGCTACCTCCAAAGATTGAAAATTATTTACAGTGGAAGGAACCTATGCAATAAAAACCATTAAAATAGAAATAGGAAAAAAATTTAAAACCCAGCTCTTTCTCACAGATTAGTAAATTTGGTGCCAAAGAGGAAGGATTGTTTTTTTTTACAACAGTGAAACACCAGTTACTCTTGATTATATCACCCTGGGCTCTTTTTGCATTTCTAGTATGTGCACTGTGTTAACTGTTTATGTGCTTACTGTCCATATTTCCCGTAGATAGGATGTACAACTTCGTCTGTCTTGTTCCCCGATGTACCCAATGCCTGACTCCGTGGCCAATCCACAGAGGCCCCACCTTAAGTGAAGGAAAGGAGTGAGTTGAGTAGTTGTGGGGTCTACCTTATTGTAAAAGCCATAATTAGCCAATAATGTAAGATACAAGAATAAGGACCTGAACTGTGAAATATTTTGAATCCAGTGAGATCACATACACAAACAGAGCAACTTAACTGCTCTCCACATTCCTCCTCAGCTTCCACCAGAAAAGTGTATGAAAGGAAGTTAGTTAGTGCAATTGTTGGTCTCAACTCCCTGTGCATCACCCGAGATGAACGGACCCAGAGAACTGGACAGAGCTCAGGACTTTGATGACAGTGAAGGTACCTTCAGAAGCTGTACTGTAGATAGCAGCTGTGCGCTTACTCATACCTTGTCCGGCATGATTTATGCAGCTTTAAATGGTAGGCAGGGTGACCTGTGAAATATCCCTATGGGCTCTTTGCACACAGAGCCTGGAAAATAGGCCCTCGGGCTGCAAAGGGAATCTGTTAACTCCATGTCTATATTCATGCCAGTGCCTCAGTGGGGCAGACTGTCAGGGGAAGGACTGGTCATTCTGCACGTTCTCTTAGTAAACAGAGCCAGCTCTGTGTTTGATTTCTAAAACCGGAAGTTCCTACAGGTGATTTCCAGGTCTCTTTTGAGGTCTCAACCTCTGCTTTGCCTCAATCAATAAATTTGACAATGATTTTCTTCGGATTAAACGATTGCACATCCATTAAGAAATATGAACTAGGGACTTCCCTGGTGGTGCAGTGGTTAAGAATCCACCTGCCAATACAGGGGACACAGGTTTGAGCCCTGGTCCGGGAAGATCCCACATGCCGTGGAGCAACTAAGCCTGTGCGCCACAACAAATGAGCCTGCGCTCTAGAGCCCACAAGCTGCAACTACTGAGCCCACGTACCACAACTACTGAAGCCTGCGCGCCTAAAGCCCGTGCTCCGCAACAAGAGAAGCCAACCACACTGAGTAGCCCGCACACTGCAACGAAGAGCAGCCCCCGCTTGCCGCAACTAGAGAAAGCCCGCACGCAGCAACAAAGACCCAACACAGCCAAAAATAAAATATAAATAATTTAAAAAAAAATTTTTTTTAAAAAGAAATATGAACTAGGTTGCACCTCCCCAAACTCCTCCTGTGCCTACTGCCTTCCTGATTTAATGGGGGCTGACCACAGCTGGTCTCTTCCAGGTCCCAGGGAGGGAGGGAGTGGTGAACTCTGGGATCCGTGGGTTTCCCTTTCAGTGGCCCCTGCCCCAGGTGCACCGTTCTCCTGCAGGGGTGTCCAGTTTGGGCTCTTAGGGGTGGGCTTGAAGATTCCCACAACGCATTCCGAGGCTCTTTCATCCAATAAATATTTATTAGGAGTCCTATGTGAGCCACAGTAAAATAACAGAAACTATCACTTATTGAAGGCCATCAGTGCATTTCTGGCCTAACAGGCATTATCTCATTTAACCTTCACAATACTTAGCTGGAGTTCAGACAGGCCAGGTGACTGGCCCAACATCATATAGCTAGGAAGTAGCCCCCAAAGATAAGCTTCCATTAGAATGTGCCCTGAAGAGTAAGGCCCATCTGTCTTCATTACCGCCACATGTCCAGGTCCTAGAACAGTACTAGGCACATAGCAGGAATTCACATATATTGAATATACTGTGACAGAAAAGTGACAGAACTGAGATTTGAACCCGGGTCTGGCTGTCATAATTATGCTCTTTCTACCACATACTCTATACTTTTCTCATAATTTCTATTATGAGGATGAACATATGACATTTTTGTCCATGTCCGGACAAAAAATGGCAGTTTCGTATAGCTCAAATTAAGAGCTAAACAAACAATGTAAGTGCCTGGGGCCCTCTGAAAAATCCCCTGTAATGCCTGGTATTGGTGGTGGCGCAGGCACTGAGAGCTTTCCCCGAGAGTCTGGCATGGCCTCATTTGGAAATGGCAGCAGAGTTTGGGGACAGACCCCAATGGCCCCTGAGCAGAACAGTTAGCATGGGGGTACCTCAAGGCAAGTGGCGAGCCCAGACCCTTTCTGGATGTGGGATGCGTTCAAAGTCTTGACCCAGACCTGGAGCTGCCTCTGTTCCCTGCCAAAGATACGAGCTGAGGGGACTAGACCAGCCCTCTGATGAAAAGCAGTGTCAGACTAGAAGATGCCAGAGAGGAAGGCTTGTATACTCACTGCTCACAACTGCCCAGGACTGCAGGTCAGACCTGCACAAGCAAGCTGTTGTGGTCTCAAGCCATGCTGGTTCCCAGCATGTAGCCCTCCAAAGAGGTGCATTTATGCGAGGGCTAGGAGAAAGCTGGCCCTTCGGTTTGCAAGCTTTGCTATTGCTTTAGACTGTCTACCTGATGCTAGCCACCTGCGGGCAATCAGATCAGAGGGGGAAGCTCTGGTTCAGTCTTACTCTTGTAATGCTATTCTGCAACGTCAATGGCCGGTGGTTAATACAAACAGAAAACCTGCTTCTCAAGGTCAGGTCTGAAATGAATGTTTGAATCTGCTCGTTGAGGACCCTCAATAAGACCCTAGTGCCATTAGAATGGAGGGGTTGTCATGGAACTCATGGGATCTTGTGGAATTCAGCCTTGGGCATTTCACAGAGACATCCAGGCCTGGGGTGGGGTTGTGGTGGAGGGGCAGGGCAGTTCCAGACCTGAGGCTGAGCATTAGGTCATCCAAACAATGGGTAGATTCGATTTTTCTCATTTTTCACTCATTGTTTTGTCACTAGGTGGACATAGTGTTAATGATCTCACCTCTTTTCAAACTTCCCAAATATCTGTGACATGAAGAACTCATTTAAAATCCCCTGCATTAGGGCTTCTCTGGTGGCGCAGTGGTTGGGAATCCGCCTGCCAATGCAGGAGGCATGGGTTCGAGTCCTGGTCCGGGAGGATCCCACATGCCGCGGAGCAGCTAGGCCCGTGCGCCACAACTGCTGAGCCTGCCCTCCAGAGCCCACATGCCACAACTACTGAGCACGCATGCCACAATAACTGAAGCCACGTGCCTAGAGCCCGTGCTCTGCAACAGGAGAAGCCACCGCAATGAGAGGCCTGTGCACCACAAGGAACAGTGGCCCCTGTTCACCGCAACTGGAGAAAGCCTGTGCGCAGCAAAGAGGACCCAATGCACCAAAAAATAAAAATAAATAAATTAATAAAATCCCCTGCATTAAAACCTCTGCTGAATGTCCAACAGCACACAACTGCTCCAAGTTTATCAAAATGCTTCACAGACTGAAGCCGAGGGTTGATTAACAACCTTTTCTGCTCCTGGCGGTTCCCCTGATTTTAAAGCCTTTTTGCACAGGTTTGGCCTTCCCTCCCCTGGATGCTTCTTGGGATACAGAAGAAATCCTCCTGCCCTATCTTGACAATCAGGGATGCATGAGGCTTACAGCTGCTTTGAAGGGGCAATGACTAGACTAAAAACGCACCCAGATGAGCAGCCAGCTCAGGCTCTGAGATGTATTTCTCTCAGAGGCATACAAATGTGACAGCCTCCCTGCTAGAAGCCCTCCCTGTGCTCCCAGGGGGAAGGCCTGTGTGTTCCACAAAGTCTACTGCAGAAATGCTTTTTTCCATCAGAAAGGCAAAGTGAATTTTCTCCCCCTCACAAAAATCTTTTGCCCTACAATTGAGAGAATTCACTCCTATCATTGGTGTGTATTCCCTTTGCTAGCTCATATGTTCTCATGGCCTATTTTCCTTTTGTTTCCCATGATCCAGAGCTTAATGCCACTATCATTTTGAAAGGAAATATCATATTCTCATCAGAAAAAAGCAAGGGACCCAAAAAAGTATGTACAATTCTAATGCATGAATACTTTTACACATATATTAAATATAGAAAATAGCACTTTTCACGTGTATCAAGAAGGGAAATAGAGAGTCACTACATTCTGTTACAACGGTAAAATCCTAGTTTAAAACAGCTCATTTTAGTGAAGGTTTCTGTTTTCTGAAACTATTTCCACATTCTAGCATAGGACCCAGAGTCACAGTGTCCTCCTGCGCCATCTCCTCACCCTGAGATAGCCACCCTCTCTCCCCTCCAGCTGTTGTCCCCTCTCTCTCCTTTTGTCACCCGTGGTCTCATATAGACCCATGGTGAGCATGGAATAACTGTGAGTTCCTGTTCCCGTCTCTCTCTCTTTCTCCCGGACACTGTGGTCATTGAAGCACAAGGCCAGGTGTGTGAGAGTAACAGGTTTGGGTAAGCCCAGCTGGCTTAGGGACCCTGCCCTTCCACTTGCTAGTTGTGTGACCTTAACAGATCTAAGCCTCCCCTAGTGCAGTGCTTAATAGCAGCGCCTGCTTACAGGGTGGCTGGGAAGGGAAAGGCCAGTAACGCTCTCAGCCTTGGACCTGGCACATCATTAGCTCACATAATGAACTCCAGGTCATCAACTCTAGGGACCCTTTCTCAGTCTTCTGACCACTGTCCCTCCTTATTTAGAGACACCTGCTTTCTTCAATTTTGGCAGCTCTGTGTTCTCTTGGTTCTTGGTTCTACCCTCTTCCTGTTCCGTGCTGAGTCTTTGTCTTTTGGCCCCTAAAGAAGCTTGTGCCTGAGGTCTGTCTTCAGCCCTCTTCCCTTCCGCTCTGCATCATTTCCCTTGCTGTCTCCTCACTTCCCACCTCTATGTCGTGACTCCACATAGAACCTCCACACAGGACACCCCTCCTAGGCTTAGGCCTGCGTATCCAGTTGCCTTCTGTCCTGGAGAGCTCCTTCCTTCTCCTTCTCTTCCCCTCCTGCTTTCCCTCCTTCCCGCATTCACCCAACAAATGTTTGTCATCATGAGCATTTCAAAGATTAGATATATGTATTTATACTTCCCCCTGTGGTTATATTCCAGCACCTCACATTCAGGGTATCCAGGATCAAGCTCATTTTCACTCATACCAACCTGCATTTGTGGCCTCTGTTTATCCTGATGGCTTTACTGCCTTCCCACTGTCCAGGCTCAAAGCCTCCGAGTTGTCTTGGGATGCCACGCCCCTCAGCTCCTTAGGTATAAACAATCGCCAAGTCCCATGGATTAGAATCACGAGTTTTTTAAAAATTATCCCTCCTTCTCTTCCCACTGCTGCTATCTTAGCTTGCATTCAGCTACTTAAAAAAAATATTTTTTTTGAACAATTGCAAAATCCTCCAACTGGCCTCTTCCTCCAACTTTTCCCAATTCAGGTCCAAATCTATCAGCAGAGATTGAATCACATTATTAATTTGCCTGGAGACTTTACAACAAGAGGCAAACTTACTATGCACCATGAGGAGACACCAATGTCTCCTGTAACTTTATCTCCCTCATCGTCAGATCCAAACCATAATTACTTGTTTCTGCACCTCTCACACTTTCTTCCCACATGCCTTTGCCTCAACTGTTCTTTATGCCTGGAATTCCTTTCATTTTCCCACCCCCTCCCTATTTTTCTTCCTGTTAAAATACTGTGATCATTTAAGGAACGTCTCAAAGGCCAATCCTGTGCATCCCTTTACAGTTGCCTTTCATTCCCTTCATTGGCTGTCACGGGCTCTTGCACATAGTAGGATCCCAAAGCTCACCTCATCAAACACTCTAGTGACAAATAGGTTAAGTTTACAAATGTGATCTAGTATTTAAACTACTTGCTGAGTTTAAATACCAAATGAAAAGGAGCCCCCAAGTAAACACTCCTGCAGTACGCTCTAGCTTTAACTTCCCGTTTAAACATAATTGAAATTAGATGAAGGAATTCAGATATCTTATAAATTTTCTAAAAGGATTTTTTAAATCTTCTAAATGGCTCATTAAAGGAATCCTTTCCATTCATTAAGCCTCGTTTCCACAGAAAACCCTTTTGTATAGTTCCTGCAAAGACATTTACAGGAGAAACAGCAGCCTGAGTATTTAAAAATGCATCAGGTGGGACCAGTGCCCTTCAGTCTTTGCTTTACATAAACCCGAAATAAAACCACATCAATATTTTGAATTGGCAATAGAATTTAATAGAAAGTTTGTGATGGCATAAAATGTTTTGATCTGAAGGATTTACATAAGCCATTTTGATTCTCAGAAGGGCCCCAAGACATCTGTTCAACTTTAAATCTGAAAGTAAATGTAAATAAGCACTTAAATTTCCATGTAAAAGGTGGTAGAACATGTGTTTATTGAGACACTTGTCGAACACCATAGACTTTAATTACTTAAAAGCAGTGGTCTGTACCTAACAGTCCTCTAAGTACCTGCAAAGGTAGTATCTGCATTTCTTTGAAACACCAATGAACACACATTTTCCTCTCATTTTAGTAGGTTTCTAGTGGAATACAAACCACTTTGAGATTTGGATTATGTCGATTTCTGGACACTTTTTCATACTCTGTGTGTTTTATCAAGTCACATATATGGCCCATTTGATTTGGTGATTAAGACCACCAGAAAGCCAGGTCATTATTCTTTTTTAATTGTTTTTTTTTTTTTTCATCAGATAGACTCTAGACACAGCTTATGTTTCCACTGATGGAGGAGGAAGTTAAACCAATGTGTACAACTCAGGCTCTAAGTCCCCTTCCCCTAAAGAGGAAAAAAAAATAGGGTTTGGAGGCAGTAGGGAGGCAAAATAATCTACAACATCGAGGTTGCATAAAGTGGGGTTTAAGTAGGGTGACCATATAATTTATCATCCCAAACAGGATACTCTTGAGAATGAAAGGAGAATGTAAAATAGAGTAGTGATGACATATAATAAGAGTTATATAAATGCAATAAGTATTATCCTATCATTAATATTATTATTATATAAAAAGCATGATCTTTCATTATCTGCAATACAAAGCAATATAGTTTGTGAAAAATAATATAATGGAAATTGAATCTTTAGTATTGAACTCCCAAGTGCCATAGAATGTGATTTACAGGTGCCTACAGATATGTTTATATAGTTAAATACACAGATATAACTAAAGATTGTTCTCTGTGAGCGCCGTGTGTTGAATGAGGAAGACCAAGCTTTTAAAAACAGTCATATGTGCCCTCCCAGTATATAGGATTCCTTCTTCTCAATCTTAGGTTTAAATCCATCCCGTGCCCCTTTAAACATTTTTTTGAACAATTTATTTTGAGATAAGTTCAAACTTAGGGAAAGTTGCCAGAATAGTACATAGAATTCCCATATCCCAGATAATCTAATTGTTACCTTTTACCACACCTTTACCTTTACCTATTGTTACCTTTTACCACACTTTTTTTAAAATTTACAATGTTGTGTTAGTTTCAGGTGTACAGCACAGTGATTCAGTTATACATATATATATATATATATATATTCTTTTTCAGCTTCTTTTCCCTTATAGATTATTACAAAATATTGAGTATAGTTCCCTGTGCTATACAGTAGGTCCTTAGTGTGTGTGTGTTTGTGTGTGTGTGCGTGCATGCAGGTACCCTACCATTATGTCTTTCTGAACCACTGAGAGCAAACTGTAGACATGAAGCCCCTCAGCCTTCCAGCATGTATTCTGCTACCCCCCCAAAGGATACTTTCCCACATAACCACTGTATAACACTCCAAATAATGAAATTTACATTGATTTAATGCTAACATCCAATATTCAGACCCCATTCAGATTTCATCAACTGTTCCAATAATATCTTTTGCTTTCTGGTCCAAGGCCAATCCAGGAACATGTGTTGCCTTTAGTTGTCAGGTCTTTTCAGCCTCCTTCAGTCTGGAACAACAGTGCCTCAGTCTTTCCCTGTCAAATGCCCTTGACTGTTTTAAAGAGCATAGGCCTTTCATTCTGCAGGTGATTTTTCTGATTTTTCTTTTGACTATTCATAGAGGTCATGCATCCAGGCAGGAATTCCTCAGAAATGATGCTGTGCTCTTCTCATTCTGTTTCACCGCTGGTAATGTCAGCCTTAATCACCTGGAAAAGTTGGTGTCTCTCAGATTCCTCCATAAAGCCATCATTTTCCCCCTTGGAACGAAACAGTATTTTGTGGGGAGATATTCTGAAATGACACCTCATCAAACCTTATCCGTTAGCCCAGTACCCATGAGTGACTGCCTAATTCAACTTCCATCATCATGATGGCCCTTTGGAAGTTTCTATTTCTATTATTTCTTCTAAATTTATTAGTTGGTATTCTATTGTGAGGAAGACTTTCCCTTCACCCTCATTTATTTATTTATTTATTTGTTGGTTGGTTGGTTTGTTCATATGTCCGTTCCTTCCTTCATTCATTCATTCATACTAGTATGAGTTCATTGACTCTTCATTTCAGTGGTTGTATCTGTTGATATGATTATTTATCCTAATGCTCAATTTGTCCCAGATTTGGCTAGTGGGAGCCCTGGCAGTCCAGTGGTGAAGACTCCACGCTTCCACTGAAGGGGGCGTGGGTTCAATCCCTGGTCAGGGAACTAAGATGCCACATACCATGCGGCAAAAAAAAAAAAAA
>NW_006798649.1:1451001-1477742 GCF_000442215.2 Lipotes vexillifer | reverse complement strand
GGGAAAAAAAAAAAAAAAAAAAAAAGAAAACAGATGGATACTGTGTCCTTTTGACGTGTCCTCATCATTCCTTGAGCATTTCCTTAATTTCTGGCCCAACAAGATGCTTCAGACCCATCTTGTGCTTTTTCTGCTGCAGGAACGCCGGTTCCTTTTACTGCAGGATATCAATTCAGAAACCAAGATCTAGGCCTTCAGTGAGCTCCTGGTTGCTGGAGAGTTGTTGCTTCTAGGCCCTCTCAGTGGACAGAGCTAGAAAATAAATGTTTGTGTATATGTACACATACACACATGCATCTATCACTATTTTTATATATCTCTCTCTATGTATTTTTAAACCATGAGTCCATATTGAACTCCAATTACCATCCAGTGTTGCAGTGTTCTTTCTAACCTTTCCCCTTTCTGTGTTTGTAAGTCACTTCTCTGACAGTGAGAAATCTGCCTTCCATTAGCCTCAATATGTTTACATTTTTGCTCAATTTTCTAATTTTCTCAGTGTAATCAATCTCACAATCATAGTAGCCTGCTCCTCCTCTGCATGGTCCCCATCATCACTTTCTTGACCCCTGGACATGCCAGCACCTCTATGTGGCCCTCCCCTTACTGTCCTTCTTGGACACAGGGCACACTAAAGCCTCCATGCGGTCCCCTCCCCTACTGCTCTTGTTCTTCAACCACCAGACACCCCAAAGTCCCCTCTATATCCATAGCTCCCTACCCCATTTCATTGTTCTCCAGGCATGCTGACACTCTGAGTCCATGTCCCCTCTGCCACACTTCCAGTGCAGGACACACTGACATTCCAGGGAAGGACAAGGAAGAGAAAGAAAGCTTCACGTCTCTTTTTCGTTTCCAGTTCTGAGGTCTGTTTCATTGTCTTTGTGCCAGGACTTTAATAGGAGTTTTACTCTTTGTGTCTCAGTTGCTATTGTTGCTGATAATATACCTTGTAGGCCTGTAATTATCATGTGCAGGGCCTACCTCAAGTGCTGCAATCAGAAGGCCCAATGTACCAAGGGAATATACTACCATTAAGACTACCATTAAATGTGTGGTTTGAGTTGCATGTAAAGATTTTAGGAGACCAGATCAGGTTAAACATCTCTACAATAGTTTCTTAATTAATTGAAAAGCATCCTCATTCCCAATAGCAGTTATATATTACAGTTGGATCAAAGTGAAGAGTAAATTACATATTCTATAACTACTTAATAAGCCCTTTGTTCTTACCTATGACATGTGCTAATGGGAGCTAAATGCCATCCTTACAAGGAATGTAATTTAACATTCTTCTTGTAAAAATACTGACCTCCTGGTAGATATGCTTAAATATGCCTAATGATCAATATACCTTTATCTTATTGATTACATGCTGATTCTTTCTGTGTAGTAGAACCCAGTTTTGAAATACAAGAGCAGCAGGAAGAGATAGTGAAACCAAACTCTGATTACAATGCTTCTAAGATGATAATAAAGGTAAACTTTATATTTTCATAAAACCGAATTATGAGCAGTGGTGGTCTTCCTCTGTAGGAAAAATATGAGTTTGTTTAGGAAATGCAGCTTTCCTTTCCCTTTCATCTAAGAATATAACCATTACTGACTTTAGCTAATTTATAATTTGCATTATGAGTATAGATATATGTGTCCATTTTAGGGAGAGGAATTTCCTGTTGTACCTCTCACATGAGGACCCCTGAGTTATTTTAATCTCTTGGGACTTGTTAGGGCTTTGTGAGCACCAGGCACTATTCATCGCAATTCATGAGTCCAGGCATGATTTACTATAGATAATTATTGATTATGGAATTTACTATCCGAAAGGCTTCTTGGAGGAGGCTATATGGTTCATCTTACAGATGAGGAAACAAGCAGAGAGGGCATATGACTTGCCCAAAGCACAGAGAGTTAGAAGAAAAATTGGAATCGAATTCCAGTCTCCCAGTTTCCATTCTATTGCCCTTTTCAGTATATCAAGCTGCCAGAGGGGCGGAAAAACAACCAGGCACCTGAGTAGTGAAACAGCTCCCCCCAGTGTCCCTTTTTTTTATATCGCAGAAGGACTCCAGAACATCTGTTCACCCATGGAAGCAAAGGCTTTCTTTCTGATGATTGCTTTGCAAAGAAAGTCCTTGCGAGGCACTTGTTGGTGACTCTTCCATTCACACATTAAACCATGCTACAGAAATCATGAGAGTTAAAATGGGCTGACGCATATGCATATGGGTACCTGGAATTCTCCCAAGTGGACAAAAAAAAATCTCAAACCTGAAAAACTTTTTTTGACATTTTATTATAACATATCTTACGCATCCAAAAATTTATAAAGAATCACATAATGAGTAGAGTCCCACTGCAGAGATTTTTTTAAAAAATCATTGCTAATTTAGTTGAAGACCCCAATGTATCCCTCCCTGATCATATTCCCTTCCTTCCTTTCCCCCAAGGTAACCACTGATCTCAATTTTCTAGCTTTCATTCTTTTCCTTTTCTTCACAGTATCCACAGACTTTAGTTTCTCATGATTTTGGACTTTATTTAAATTATAACATAATGTAAGTACTCTGTAACTTTCCTTTATCATTCAGTATTATGTTGTGAGCTTCATCCCATATTTGTAGCTCAAGTTCATTCATTTTTACTGCTATATACTTATTATAAAATATATCTATCCATGCTTTATTTATTGGACATCTGGATCAGTTCCAAGTTTTTCTAATGCAAGCAATGCTGCTACAAACATTGTGACAAATGCTCCATTGTGTAAACGTACAAGAAATCTGATTGAATGAATGATCTAGGAGTGGAGTTGCTCCACTAGTAGTAGAATCAGAGGATATATCTCTCTTCAACTTAACACAGCATGCTAAATTGCTCTGAAAAGAAGCTGCAGCATTTTATGTTCCTACCAGCAATACATTAAGAGCTCCATTGTTCTAAATCTTCAAATTTTAGTATTGCCAGATTTCATTTTTGTCAATGTAGTGGTTGGAGGATGGTAGTTCATTATGATTATAATTTGTATTTTTCTTATTATTAATAAGTTGAGCATCTTTTCACATGTTTGTTGGTCATTTGTGTTTTCTCATCTGTGAAATGCCTGTTCATTTCTCTTGCCCATTTTTCTATTGTTTAGCCTTTTCTTGTTCATTTATAAGAGCTCTATATATTTTGGATACTAATCCTTTGTTAGTCATTAAGTATAGAACATATCTTCTAGTAGCTTGGGATTTTTTTTTTTTTTTTTGAGAAAAAGATTTTTTTGCAGTAGTCTTAGGTTCATAGCAAAATGGAGAGGAAGGTACAGAGATTTCCCATATAACCCCTGCCCCCCACACATGCGTAGCCTCTCCCATTACTAACATCCCCCACCAGTGGGCTTATCTTTGCACTCTTTTCTTGGTGACTTTTTTTTTTTTGCATTGAGAGCCCAGAATCCTAACCACTAGGCAACCAGGGAACTCCCCCTTGGTGTCCTTTTTTTTTTTAAATGTAATTTTTAAAAATGATTTCAAACTTACAGAAAGATTCCAACAAAAAGTTCCTGTGTGGTCTTAACCTAGGTTTACCAAGTCTTAACTTTTTACCACATTTTTTTTGTAATTTTATCTATTATTTTTTTTCTCAAACTGAATTGTAGACATCATGACCTTTTACTCCCTCCCCAAAACTTTAGTATGTATTTCCTTAGACTAAAGACATAAGGACATTCACAGTACAATGACAGGAATCAGAAAAATTTTTAATTGAGATTAAATTCACATAACATAAAATTTACTATTTTAAAATGAACACTTTAGTGGCATTTAGGACATTTATAATGCTGTGAAACTACCACCTCTATCTAGTTTCAAAACATTTTCATCACCCCAAAATAAAACTCAGTACCCATTAAGCAGTTATTCCCCAATTCCCTTCTGGCAACTACTAATCTACTTTCTATTTCAATGAATTTACTTTTGGATTTTTCATTTGAATGGAATCATTTAGTATGTGATGTTTTATGACTGACTTCTTTCACTTAGCTTAAGGTTTTCAAGGTTCATCCATGTTGCAGCATGTATCTGTATCTTTTTATGACTAACAGTTCATTGTATGGATATACCACAATTTGCTATTCATTCATTCATTGATGGACATGTGGATTCTTTCCACCTCTTGGATATTGGGAATAGTGCTACCTTGAACATTCACATACAAATATTTGAGTACATGTTTTCAGTTCTTTTGGATATATACCTAGGAGTGGAATTGCTAGGTGTTATGGTAATTCTATGTTTAACTTTTTTAGTAATGGCTAGTTGTTTTCCACAGTGGCTGCAGCATTTTACATTCCTACTACCTATATATGAGGATTCTAATTTCTCATATCCTTGCCAACACTTCTTATTCCACTCCAACTTTTTTTTAAAAGCCAGCCTGGTGTGTGTAAAGTAGTATCTCATTGTGGTTTTGCTTTGCATTTCCTTAATGATTAATGATGTTGAACATCTTTTCATGTGCTTATTCCCCTTTTGTATATCTTCTTTGCAGAAACGTCTATTCAAGCCATATGCCTATATTTTAACAAGTTAGTTTGTCTTTTTGTTGTTGAGTTGTAAGAGTTCTTTATATATTCTGAATACTAGACTGTTATCAGATATATGATTTGCCAATATTTTTTTTCCCATTCTGTATGTTGCCTTTCTTGATGATGTCCTTTGAGATCACAAAAGTTTTCAGAAGTTTGTCTATGACAAGTCTTGGCATAGATTTCTTTAGGTTTATCCTGTTTGAAATTCATTCAGCTTCTTGAATCTGTAGATTACTGCTTTTTGCCAAATTTGGAACATTGTCAGCCATTATTTCTCCAAATACCTTTTTTAGCCTGACCATCTTCGTCTGCTTTAGGGACTCTGATTACATACGTTAGATCTTCTAATCCCTTAAGACTCTGTTTTTGTTTTGTTTTCAGTCTATTTTCTCTCTCTTGTTTGGTTTGGATGATTTATATATGTCTATCTCCAAGGACATTGATTTTTTCCTCTGTTTTCTACATTCTGCTGTCAAGCCCATCTAAATAAATTTTTTATTTTGGTTGTTGAATTTTTTTCAATTCTAAAATTTACATTTGGTTTTTCTGTGTATATTGTACTATCTGCAGAGAATTAATATTTTTCATTTGTTTCAAACATGTCTCATACTGTTCCTTGAAACATTTTATGGTGGTTGCTCTAAAATCCTGGTCAGATGATTTTAATATGTTTGTCATCTTGGTGTTGGCATCTGTTATTGTTTTTTCTCACTTGAGTTATGAGACTCCAGATCTTACTTAAATCTTTTGCTTTAGCTGACCTCCTCATACTCCACACTGGTGGGGAAGAGGGGTGCCAACTCTTTGCTCTCACGTGGGGGTAGAAGTCCAGTTCCCCCACTGGGCCTCCACTGACGCCCTGGTGTGTGTATGTATGCCTTATTATTGCTGGGCTGCTGCAGCGGCTCCCACGTGGCCTCCACTGACACCACCCAGCTGGGGAGGGGGCTTCTGACACATGGAAGTGGGAATCCAAGCTTCCCATGTGCCTTTATGCTGGGGGTGGAGTGTGCCATTTGGCTGAAGTAGAGAAGTTACTGTCAAAAAGTTTTCTGTCTTGCTAGGCTGCTCCTTTTCCCTTTCTTTGTCCTTTGGCTTTTGGGGGGGCTTTTTTGTCTGAACCCATTGATGTTTCCAGGTTACGGCTTCTCCAGCACCCAGTCCAGGATTTGTGAGGTAAAAAGAAAACTCAGAGCACTCACCACATGTCATCCCTTGGGTCCCAAGGTCCCTATAGCCCATCTGCTTCTCTCCATCTTTCAGAGTCTTTTTATGTTTGCTTTGTATATAACATCCAGGTTTTTGGCTGTACTTAGCAGAAGAAACTGGGAGAAGCACATCTAACCCATCTTGTTCCCAAAACCATTTTTGAGCAGTCTGTCCTTTCTCTTCTTATCTGCAGTGTTAACTCTTGTCATATATCAAATTTCTATACATACATGGGTGTTTTAAAATGTACCTAGGATTTGTTTTAATCAAGTATGGTAAGGTGATAGACATGGAGACAACTGCCTTTGAAAGAAGAGTTTATTACCTACAGTTCCCAAGAGGAACAGGCACATAATGCCATGCAGGGCCACACAGGGAATTATCAGTGTCAGGCAGAAAGTAGGAGTGAAAGAAAGCATGGGCTCATGCCTTTAGTGTGATGTTTGCAGGAAGGAGTGGGTCAAGCAAGGTAAACATTTTAGGATTAGCTAGTTTGAATAATTTTAGTGGGCTCTGGGCTATAAGTGTGGTCCCTAGTTGTCCAATATCTGGCCAACTAGGAGAAATAATGGCTTGGTGTGTGAGAGTTCGGTAGAAAGGTGTTTGGGGTATGCGTTTTGGATTGTTTGGTTTGCATATGAAAGGCTTGCTTTACTATCTCTAGGAATTAGCTAGCTCTTTTTTTTTTTTTTTTTTTTTTTTCTGAGGGGTGGCTTCTCCCGTTGTGGAGCACAGGCTCCGGATGCGCAGGCTCAGCAGCCATGGCTCACGGGCCCAGCCACTCCGCGGCATATGGGATCTTCCCAAACCAGGGCACGAACCCGTGTCCCCTGCATCGCCAGGCGGACTCTCAACCACTGCGCCATCTGGGAAGCCCTAGCTAGCCCTTTGAGAGGCAGTCTCTCAAGGATTAGCAAGGCCCCAAGATGTCAAAGCATAAAATACAGAAAATAAAAACTATGATTAATACAGTGGGGTCTCTACTCTGATTAATTCATCTAGCCTGTGCTGAGAGCAGAATGTCTTAATTCCCATAGCAACCCTTCCCCCACCTTGTTTTTAAATGGTGTCTTTATTTTACTTGTCCCTTTGTTCTTCCATACAAATTTTAGAACGTTTATCAAGTTCCATAAAAAATTCAGATTGGAATTTTGATTGACATTTTATTGACTTTATAAATTAATTTGGAAAGAGCTGGATTTTCATTCTGTTGAGTCTTCCTGTTCATGTTCTTTACGTTTATTGAAATTTTCTTTAATGTCCTTCAGTAAGATTTTATTATTTTCTCAGTGAAGTCAGGTTCATCTTTTGTTAGCTTTATTAGGTAGCTTTGTTAGGTAGCCTTTTAATTTTTGTTGCTATTGGGAATAGTATCTTTTTAAAATTATATTTTAAATGGTTTGTTGCTAATAAATAGAAATGCAGTTGATTTTGTATATTGATCTTCTAAAAATGAACTCTTTGCAATTACAATAATTTTTCTGTAGATTCTTTTTAGTCCAGTTTGATTACCTTTAATTTCTTTTTGTTTTACTGTGCTGGCTAAGATCTCTTTATTATAATATTAAATCAGAGGGATAATAGTAGGAATTCTTTCCTTGGTTCTTATTCTAAAGAAAATGCTTTTAATATTTTCCCTTTGAGTATGATATGAGTATAATATTTGGTATAGGTGTTAAAGACACCTTTTATCAAGTTAAGGAAGTTCCCGTTCTATTCCTGGTTTGCTAGAGAATTTTTTTCAAAATCAGAAATGAAAATGATCACAAGGTTTTTAACCTTTTTTTTGTTAATGTGATGCAGATTATTTTAAAAGGCTTTAAATTAATTCAAAAACACAATGTTTTAGATGAGAGCTTTATTAAATCAAGGTTGAGGTAAAAACAGTGAAGTAAGGGTCTGAAATTATTGTAAAATCTTTTATTAACTTAATCATTTTAGTCAATAAAGGGATTTGGGTTAACTCAATTTTAAACTGTTCTAAATCAAAAGGTGTTTTCTGCCTGTAATCAGGGTTGCAACTGCCAGTTTGCCAAGTCATCGGTAAAAATGTCTGGTAGTGAAATAAAGTAATTGGAAAATGTAACACATTTTAGTTAGGAGAGAATTTCATTCCCACCACCCGGAGCTTCACTGCTCCTGACTGCCCAGAATCCAACAGTAAGAAGTCCTGGAAGAATAAGAGAAAGGAAGGGTGGGAAACCCCTGCAGCACCCCTTTGATTGCCTGTAATTGTAGGTATCAGCCTAGGACATTTCTGGCTAGGTTTGGGTCTACAGTGTAAAATATACTTCTTGTGGATATGCAAACAAACTTGTATTTCTTTATGGGCAAATATGAATGGCTTTAGTCAAGGTAGATTATTTTTCAAAAACTGAATATATTTTCGGATGAATAATGATTTAATGAGAATACAAAATGATTATTATTCTTTCTGGCTCTGGATATCAGCCCAGTGTTTTGTAGTTAACCGTAATACAGTATGACATAATAGTTCATACACAATCCACTTTCAGATTCAATATGATATGCATAAGTAGGCCAGAATTAGCACAGAATAGTCTACCTGGAAAAATCTTATTAAAAGGCGAATTTCCCAAATATTTAAGAAGAGATCTGGCAGCAAGTGTAACTTATACAAGAAATTAATTGATGATTAGATAATTTATCAATGAACAAAAACAGTTTTTACAAATATGTTTTGATATATTTGTAATGATAAATTTCCCCAATAGAAAGATTCCAAAACAAAGCCCCAAAAACATAGACGTTGAAGCCAGAATATCTGGATTTACATTACAGCTATTCCTTTCACTAATTGTGTAATCTGGGGCAAATAATTTAGCACTGTAAGTCTCTCTTTCCTCATCTATAAAATGGTGATAATTAGCTCTTAGAGTTTTTAGAAAGATCAGTTGAATTGAGGCATGTTCAATGCCCAAGATGTTAAACATTCAGGCATGGTATTTCTAACTCCCTTCTAGTAAAGCAACACCATCATCCTGCAGTGCAGCATGGTATGAGGGGGAGGGACTCCGAGGCTGCATAGCCTGAGTTGACTCCTGGCTCCACCATCTCACCAGCTCTGTGACCATGGGCACACTACTTAAACTCTCCATGCCTCAGTTTTCTCATCTGTAAGATGGTTATTATAAAAACATCTTCCTCATAGGGTGGTAGGATTAAGTGAGGTCATTTATGTAAAATGCTTAGAGTGGGGCCTGACACCCAGGAAATGCTATTTAAGTGTTAGCTAGTATTGTAGTGAGACACTCATGGTTTATTGTACTGGTATACCTAGAACTATCACATTTATAACTATAGCTGATCAGTAATAGGTGGATGGGTATAATTTTCTGACTTGAATGGCCGGGATGTCCTGAAGAGGGTGGAGCAGCAGAGGAGGCCACGCATTCCCTTGCTCTCTGCTGTGAATGCTTTGCAAAAACAGCTGTGTTTGGGGCTTCCCTGGTGGTGCAGTGGTTGAGAGTCCGCCTGCCGATGCAGGGGACCCGGGTTCGTGCCCCTCTCCGGGAGGATCCCACGTGCCGCGGAGCGGCTGGGCCCATGAGCCATGGCCGCTGGGCCTGCGCGTCCGGAGCCTGTGCTCCGCAACGGGGGAGTCCACAACAGTGAGAGGCCCACTTACTGCAAAAAAACAAAAACAAAAAAAACAGCTGTGCTTGCAGAATCTAGCTCTGAGCATAGGGAGAAAGGAACAGAAGTATTCCATTTCCCCATGGGTGCCATTTACTCTCACTAAGCCACTGCTTTAATGAACACCAATATTTTTTAGTGCCGTTGTAAATGGTGTATATAGTGAAAATCATATTACAACAACATTAAAGGAATTGTTTAAAGATGAAAAATAAATCAGCTACAAATATGCCACCTGACGCAAAAACTGATTTAATTTTTTCTCTCTAGGTTTTGTTTATGTGCATATGCAGTATGTATTTACACAGTTGCCATCACTGTGTACCTACAATTTTATACTGTTTACTGTGTTTAACATTAATCGATAACCTTTTCCCTGTTAAATAGTCATTATAATTATTATTTTTTATATGAATTTATTTATTTATTCATTTATTTAATTTTTGGCTGCATTGGGTCTTTGCTGCTGCACGCGGTCTTTCTCTAGTTGCAGTGAGCAGGGGCTACTCTTTGCTGCAGGGCACAGGCTTCTCATTGTGGTGGCTTCTCTTGTTGCAGAGCACAGGCTCTAGGCGCATGGGCTTCAGTAGTTGTGGCACACGGGCTTCAGTAGTTGTGGCTTGCGGGCTCTAGAGCGCAGGCTCAGTAGTTGTGGAGCACGGGCTTAGTTGCTCCGCGGCATGTGGGATCTTCCCAGACCAGGGCTCGAACCCGTGTCCCCTGCATTGGCAGGCGGATTCTTAACCACTGAGCCACCAGGGAAGCCCCTATAATTATTATTATTATTGATGGCTGCAGAGTCATGTTGATAGGCCATAATTACTCTTTTTTTGAAAATCAAAATGTCTACCTTTTACATACTGTAGGAGAACCCTAGGAATGTTAGTAAGGGCAATAAATTATAGAAGAAAAGGAAATCAAAGACCTATACCTCCTTATGGCAGGAGGAAAGAGAGGGAGGGAGTATCTGATTGCCTAAGAGCTATGAAATCCTATAATTTGATTTTGCAACAGATTTCTACCCTAATGCTTTACTTAACATATCTATTTTTAAATTTAAGAGAATTAAAAAGAAGTTGCATGTGACAGTTACGTGGAGGTTCATTTTACTACTGTCTACTTTTGTATATGTTTGACACTTTCTGTAATTAACAAGGCTTAAAGAAAAGAATGTGCTTATAAAGGATTTTTCCAACACCCCTGGAAATCATTTGAGGTGTCTCTTGGTAAACAGACCCCCACAGCCCACGCACGTGGGAATTTTCAAAGTCTCTCTACCTCAAGAGTCTTTGCTTCCTTCTTCCAGGAAATTGATATAGTGTATGTGCAGAGAAGTCCATGCTGGGAACAGTGCTCCCTCAGACGTGGGGCTCTTGTGCCTGGCACAGCTCCCACCATCTGCAGAGACCCTGCCTGGGTATCACTAAATCACTGTTGAGAACATCTTTAAGAGGGTGGGGCAGGGAGTAGAGGGGAAGGGGTGGAGGCGGTAGCTGACTCATCATTGGTGGTCTAGGCTGGGAAGGGGTGACGTGTAGTAAATGATCGTAGAGCAGGCCATGCCCTCTCTACCCCACCTTGGGCTGAGACCATCACACCTGCTGACACAACACACCCTGGAGGTGATTGTCCAGACTCATTAGAGTTACGTGCTCTTTTGGGGTGTCCTGACGACACACTTGCTAAGACCAGGGCTCTCCTTTCTCCTGGTAACTCTGTGACTCACATGAATGCCCAGGTGCCCCCTGTCCTGTCCTACCCTCCATCACACCCTAGTCAGTCTTTCTCAATATTGCTGTCAGAACACCTCCTTTTGGGACTTCCCTGGTGGTCCAGTGGTTAAGAATCTGCCTTACAATGCAGGGGACGTGGGTTCAATCCCTGGTCAGGGAACTAAGATCCCACATGCTGATGGGCAACTTAGCCCGTGTGCTGCAACTACTGAGCCCAGACCCTCTGGAGCCCACACACCACAACTAGAGAGAACCCCTCGCACTGCAACGAAAGATCCCACGTGCTGCAACTAAGACCCAACGCAGCCAAAAATAAATAAAAATTTTTTTTTAATTACATTAAAAAAAAAAAAAGAATGTCTCCTTTTGATTTTCCTTCTGGTTCTTGTTCTATGCTGGTGTCGGTCAGTCCTTTCCCTGTCTGAGGCAAGTCCCATCCTGCTCCTGTATATCTGGAAGCTCTTGGTGCTTGTCTCCTTTACCCTCAGCCTCTGGCAATATCATGAGGCCTCTGGCAGCACGGCAGGTGTCAGAGGCTCCTGTTGTGTTTAGGGGTCCTGAGCCCCTGGGAGGGGGGCAGATATCTACACCCAGTGGTAGATATTATGGGTTGATTAAAGAGAAATGGAAAATCAAACCATCATGTTGTACACTTTAAATTTATACAGTGACGTGTGTCAATTACTTCAATAAAACAGGGGGAAAAAGAGAAATAGAAAACAGCTCTGTGAGATCCAACAGATGGTCTTGTTGGGGAGAAGGAAGTCAGTGCAGAATACTTAAAAAAATCCCCATGCTCAATGGTCAGCTGTTTAGGACAGGGATGGTGTGGTGGTCCCTTCAGAAATCCTCACTGCCAGCGTGGGGACTGGTACTCAGCAGCACAGTGCAAATGTTTGTTAAATGAATAAATAAAACTTCAGGTCAATAAAGTCAGGTACAGAACATGTATATGAGTGCCAAAGAAATATAGACCAGATGAGTGATCTGAGTGGATAGAGTAATAAAGAAGACTTCTTGTAGGAGGGAAATTATTTTTAGAAACTGAAGGGTAGAGAGGAGTCTAGTGTAGAGTTCCATTGATAGTACTGTACGACCTTAGACAAGTTACTTAACCTTTCTGTGCCTCAAACATCATCTTCAAAATGGAGCAATGAGAGTGGCTACCAGATGGGGGCAGGGTGGTCTAGGAGGCTCAGTGAATTCATGGGAAATGGGACCTGGAACTTGATAAACAGCGGTCAGCAACATCATCTGATACCACATCTTTACATTCTTAGGGGTCACCCCGGACACTGCAGACATTTGAGGATGATAAGGTCTGAACCTTAAATATGAACGGACCGTCAAGGAAAACCAGACATATGAGGAGAAACAGCAACATGAAATTAATAACAATTATCATTATTACAATCACTATGACTAATGTTTATTGAATGCTTACTATGTATGTGCCAAGAGATGTTTTCATCACTTTGCATGTATTAAATCATTTAACCTTTGCAACTCTATTTCACAGGGAGGAAACAAAGGCCTAAAGAACTATACCTTTTCACTTTACTGAAAAAAATACCATCATGAAAGAAATTTGGGGGAAAAGGAAAAAAGAAAAAAGCCACGATTGTCTCTCCTTCTACCCCTCGTACAGAACATTTTCACTTTCCTAAATTATTTTCTAGTCCTCGTTCATCGCCAACTTGTTTTTTAAAATAACTTTATTCTTTATATAAAAATGGCGCAGGCTCATAAAAAAAGTTCCAAGCAATAAAAAAGTACAAATAAGAGAGCAAAAGAAAGAGTTGATATTTAAGAACAGAATGCTGCTGGCATCATGTGACCCTTGTCACTGGCATGTCTATTGTGTGTGAATCACTGAAGTAAAATATTACCCTGCGGAACTTGGATGTTTTTACTAATTATTGAATAAAAGAAGGCAAAGTGAAAGTCTATGTTATGAAATACTAAACAACCTGATATACCAAAAACTTATCAGTTCTCAGAGTATATGACTCTTTCTAGGAAAAAAAAGATTCTTTGTACAAGACATCGGAAACAATAAATCCTTCTTGATATATATATATATATATATATTTTGAGAGCCCGTCCTTCTACCCCCCCATCTTGAACCAATGGTTGGGGCCTTCTTAACCTCTTTCTCTCCTTTTTTTTTTTTTTTTTTTTGATTCATTAGAGACCCAAGGCTTCCACCAGTAAACCAAAAGCCCTAGAAGACTTCTGCCTGGATTCTAAGCGTTCTAAGGGAAGAAGGTAATGCTTTTCTTAACGTATGAGGAGATATTATTGTCTTATGTAACTCTGGGGAAAAAATTCATTATTCAGATTTCTGTGAAGGGTTTGAGTCTGTAAAGAATGTGTTGAGAAAGAAGAAAGATTGGTGATATCTCACAGTTTCGAAGCCGAAGGGGCCTTACATACTGTCCAGTTCACCACCCATGTTTAGAGAGAAGCAAACAGGCCAGAGAGGCTGAGGAGGATGCCATAAATCACGGTGAGCTGAGACCAGATCCCAAGTTTCTTGATTTGTAGTCATTTAGAGACATTTATTCCTATTTGTGGTAAAGGGAAAAGAGAAGAAAAAAAAAAGAGCAAGTAGTTGAAATAAGCTCTCAAGACAGGACATTTTATGGGTCAGAGAGTAAAGCCTTCTGGAAAGTTCCCTTACTTCTGAATAAACTTTGACCGATTTCCAGGATTTGACTAGCAGATCAGAAAGTACCCCCTTGCCCTTTTAAATGCAAAAAAGCGGATTTCAAAAATAGCTCCCATCTCCACCCTGAGAGGTAGTGCTTATACCTGTGGAGAGAGAAGGAAGAGGGCCAGTGAAATGATGCCCCCCATCAGCTTGTACCCATCCCCACTGGGGACCAGGGGATCTGTAAGTCCCTAAGCTGGCCTTGCACCAGTATTGAAAGACGTTACACAGTAGGTGACAAATAAATGCTCTGTGGGATTTTAGAGATCTCACATCCTGGTGATACCCTGTTAACATTACTCATTGAAATTAGCACAGGTTTTAAATGAGTGGCACTCTTCCCTAAAGCCCCACCGTGGTTACTCCCTTGGGCCCAAAGGCCCACAGATTTTAAGGGGTGCTCAAGTAGCAGTTGTACACAGCCCTAAGAGCCACTACTGTTTTCACAGGTGTGCTGCGAGAGCATCAGACGTCAGATTCAAAGCATGGAATAACATCAGAGAGAACGCCTGCTGCGTGGTGAACAGGAGAGCTGGGAGCAGGAACATAGAAACGTTTCCAGTAGGCTTGAAACTTGCTGTGTTTGGCATCTTCATCACTGTGATATTTGTCTACATAACTGTGGAAGGGAAGCCACTCTTTGGTTAAGTTCTTTAGAAGCAGAGTGATGAGCGCGTGCCTGAGAACTGCTCCAAGCCCTCTTGCTTCAGGAAAGAAGAGAGGCTACTCTTAACGGGGCGGGCCCAGACCCATAGCCAGGTAGTCGTCCCTTGCACTGTGTTGCTCTCAAGGATCTGTAGCCAGGCTCAGACAGGTAGAAGCAATGAGGGAGAGAACAAGGCACTTGTGTCAAAGGGCTTGATAGTAGGAAATTCTCCGAGTCAGCTTGGCTACCATTAAAGGTACTTTCATGTTTGTGCAGACCTCTAGAAAGGAAACTGTGCCTGGAGTTTTTCTCTTTAACCATGGCAATAAGCCATGGATCACGTTTTATTCACTCGTCAAATTGTGTAGTCAATTATGGGAAAGGCCACAACAGATAATTAACAAAAAAGGAATTGTCTGGTTTGGCAAACACAAAGAACTAGCCAACATCACCAGTAATGAAAGGAAAACCACTTAGAACCAGATCACATATTCGCCATTGAAACTTAGCAAGGTTTGAAAAAATTGAGGCCTGGTGAGGGAGTGTAATGATCATGGCCCCTGGGAGCAGGTAGAGCTGAGTAGGCACCTGAACTCCTCTGTTTATTGGCTTTGTGACCTTGGGTGAATTACTTTCTTCTCTGAGCTTCAGTTCAACTTCTGAAAATAGGGATAAAATAGACCTCTTGGGGTGATGAAGAATCTGAAGAAATGATATGCATATAAAGTACTTAGTGTGATCCACACCTGACTGGTAGTAAACCCTCAATAAATGCTCAATAAGTGCTTAAGCAATGTTACACTTTGGCATAATATCTTGGCTTCTGGGAGGAGCTAATTCTAGATACAGAGAAGTCTTAGGTACCAGGAAGTTGACTGTAGCAATTTTCATGGCAGCCAAAATATAGAACCAACCCAAATATCCAAGAATAGGGGAATGCTTTAATAAGCTGAAGTATAGCCTCTTGATAGATGACTATGCAAGAATTAAAGATACTAGTTTATCATGACAGAAAATGCTTCGATAAAAAATTTTATAGCAGCTTTATTGAGGTGTAATTTACATGCCATACAATTCAACTAAAGTGTACAATTCAATGATTTTTAGAATATTCATAAGTTTGTACAACCACCACCACAATCAATTTTAGAATATTTTCATCACACCTAAAATGCTTTTTTTTTAATGGTAAGCAAAAAAGGACAGAAATTTGTTACTACTGTATGATCGCAACTATGCAAACAACACTGGAAGAAAATATGTCGAAATGTTAACAGTACTTCAGGGATGGGACTCTGATTTTCTTTTCCTTATTTCTATTTTTCCGTGTTTTTAAAGATTTCTATGAGCAGGGTGTGTTAATTTGCTAATGTGAGGAAATTTTAATTTTAACAAATTGTATACCATATTACAGTTTGGCTGCAGGGAACGTAAAAACTCTGGGAAAACTGGCTTAAGCAAACAGGGATTTATTTTTTGTTTGTTTGTTTGTTTTTGTTTTTTGTTTTTTTTTTCGGTACGTGGGCCTCTCACTGGCGTGGCCCCTCCCGTTGTGGAGCACAGGTTCCGGACGCACAGGCTCAGCGGCCATGGCTCACGGGCCCAGCCGCTCTGCGGCACGTGGGATCCTCCCGGACCGGGGCACGAACCCATGTCCCCCACATCGGCAGGCAGACTCTCAACCACTGCGCCACCGGGGAAGCCCTCAGGGATTTATTTTTAGCTCATAAAAAGAAATTTGGGGTTTAAGCATATAATATTGTTAAAAATAACTAAATGTAATATGAGCCTGATTCAAATAAACAAACTGTAGAAAAATTATGTTCAAGAAAATTTGAAACTGACTATTTGGTGATATTTAAAGATGCTTGATCTTATTGAGCATCAGCAGCTATTCTGTGACCATGAGTTAAAAAGCAAAAGAGGAAGGCAAAGAGAATCACAAAGACATTGGCCTGCTATCTTTGTTCTCTTTTTTGTTTTTGGCCATGCCGCGAGGCTTATGGGATCCTAGTTCCCTGACCAGGGATTGAACCTAGGCCCTCGGCAATGAAAGCACAGAATCCCAACCACTGGGCCACCAGGGAATTCCCTGGCCTGCTATCTTTGAACTCCTGAAATTAGTTCTGCAACTCAGGCCATTGCATTAGCATTTAAGGCAGAACTTAAGGGCTCAGTACATCCCATCACCAGCTCTGTGTTACATATTTCATCCAGAACAGTAAGAGAGGCTGGGAGAGTGGGCACTTGAGCTTTTGCAGCCTCTATTTCAGACAAGGGAGAAGAAGACTGGGCATAAGAATAGGAGAAAGCAACCTATAGTGACAGCCACATGTTCAGTCGTTAATAAGATCAAGCATTATAAAAAATAAACAGGGCTTCCCTGGTGGCGCAGTGGTTGAGAGTCCGTCTGCCGATGCAGAGGACACGGGTTCGTGCCCCGGTCCAGGAAGATCCCACATGCCGCGGAACGGCTGGGCCCGTGAGCCATGGCCGCTGAGCCTGCACGTCCGGAGCCTGTGCTCCGCAACGGGAGAGGCCACAACAGTGAGAGGCCCGCGTACCGCAAAAATAAATAAATAAATAAATAAACCTCCCAGACAGGGTTCTTCAGTACTTTGAATTTTTGCCAATTAGTTCTTTTAAATCAGAATCCTGGAATCAGTTTAAAGAGACTGCACAAGACTTCTAGTTAGTGCCTTACCACTCAAGGTGTGGGTCCCCCGACCAGTAGTATTAGCATTTCGGGCCCTACCCCAACCTACCAAGCTGGAGTCTACATTTTAACAGGATCCCAGGATTCCTATATGTATAAAAGCTTGAGAAGCACTGCTATGGTCCCTGCCCATCAGATGCTTATGTAGGAGGAATCCTAGCTCAAGCCTAAGCCAGCCTGAGGACCTGGAGTCCACTTAGGAGTGTCAGGCCAGAGGACTAGTAGGGTAGGTCCATCAGGGGTCTATGCACACTGGGGACTGCTTCCCTCTTTGAGAAAAGTGTGTCTTAAAGGAAGACACGCAGGCACACAAGTTTGTTTGTAAACAGTAAATGTTTCACTATTCATCCATCCAATAATTTGTCTTCTGTATACCCTCAATAGAAAGGCAAATAAAATCAATATAAGATACAATCCCTGCTCTTAAAGAACTGGTAGGGGAGATGGAGATGCCAACAGACATTGCAGTGTTAAGTGATCTCCTTGATGGTAGGACAGGGGGCCCTGGGAGCAAAAGAGGGCAACTTTCTCAGATGTTGGGAGTGGACATGGGTGGCTTCCTAGAGCAAGTGGTATCATAGCTGAATCCAGCAGAATGAGTAGGATTCAGTCAACAGAAGGGGTAGGAAAGTTGGTGAGGCTAAAGGTGAAGGGACTGTCTCCAGGCCAAGGGCACAGTGTTTACAGAGATTGGTATGTGAAAGAGAACAGGTGAGTTTGGAACCACTACAGAAAATGAAGGTGGTGGTGAGGGATAGGGCTGGACATGAGGGCAGGGTTCAAATCATGGCAGGTCTTGGGGGCCATATTAAAGAGTCCTAACTTTAATCCTGAGGCCAATGCAGAAGAGGAACTCTCCTAAGAACTAACCGTCCCTGCCTCCCTGATTGGCTTCCACATCGGTTTTCACAGCTTCCCCTGAGAGCTGGGGAGAGAGGGCTTCTAAAGAGGTACCAAACCTAAGGAGCTGTTGGCCCAGGCCCCTGAGGGACGTTGGGCGCGCAGGGCAGTCCTCTGTGTTGGGCCCTGGCAGCAACAGGAGTGGGTAGCCCAGCATCCGTGGGAGGGAGGGAGCACACTCTGACATGCTCTTCAACATGTGTGCCCTTGACAAGGGCAGCAAATGTAGCAATGCTACAGGAGTGAAGGCAGCAGAGGGGAAGTCAGGAGATGCTCCCCGGTGTTGGTGAGCAGACATGAAGCACATTTATGGGACTCCCGGAGAGGGAAGGAAGGAGTAGCTGCAACTGCCCCGCGCAAATACGGTGTGTGTGGGGGGGGTGAAGGCGAGCTGTTGAAACCCCTCTGCGCAGAGAACTCAAAAACTGCACTGCCATGTCTTTTGAATATTCATGATGTGACGCAAGTATTTCTTGACCCTTTCTTTAAGGCTCACCTTTCCCTGGTAATCTGGGGAAAGTGTGTATGGGGAGTGGGGCTTCTGTCCTCCCAGGGCCACTGTCCTCCATCTCTCGGAAGCTGCTGCCACCAAGCTGACCTCAGCAGAGGGCTGATGCAGGGAAGCTGGGTGTGTAACAGGCTTTTCTGAAATTTTAGACATAATGAGGAAACTGAAATGTGGGGAGGAAAGAACTGGGCCTACTTTGGTGCCTTTCCCAACACATAGTCATCTACCCACCCCCACTCCACCTTCAGCTACCCACTGATGAAGCAGAAGCCATGGCACTGAGATTTTCTTTCTTTTTTTTTAATTAATTAAGTTATTTTATTTTTGGCTGCGTTGGGTCTTCATTGCTGCAGGCAGGTTTTCTCTAGTTGTGATGAGCGGGGGCTAGTCTTCATTGCAGTGCACAGCCTTCTCATTGCAGTGGCCTCTCTTGTTGTGGAGCACAAACTCTAGGCACGTGGGCTTCAGTAGTTGTGGCAGACGGCCTCAGTAGTTGTGGCTCACAGGCTCTAGAGCACAGGCTCTGGAGCGCAGGCTCAGTAGTTGTGGCGCACAGGCTCAGTTGCTCCGCGGCATGTGGGATCTTCCCGGACTAGGGCTCAAACCCGTGTGCCCTGCATTGGCAGGTGGATTCTTAACCACTGCGCCACCAGGGAAGCCCTGAGATTTTCTTGACTTTGGGTGAAATCAAATTCCCAGGCAGGGCTCCCTCCCCCACTAGTCTCAGCAATAGGAAGGGAATTGGTATAGTGATTTATTCTCTCGTCAAGGGCAAACTCCCAGCCATCAGGGTGTTTTATTTTTCCAGTTTTAACTACTTGTCTGCCTTCCCTACAAATTCTGGAGCTCCTTGGGTTGGGGACTGTATCTTAATCATCTCTGAATCTCTTCTCAAAGTCTTAACTCCATCCAGAATGAGCCCACTTCCTTTTCAAGCCATTTCCAACCCAAATAGACATTTGAAACCACAAAACCAATACCCTAGATATCACCTCCTACTTATTCCTATGAGGAGAAGTTCCTAAAATGAGCAAACTGCTGCTGAAAGGCGTCCCCATCAACCTCATTATGCGTGTTTATCCCTTAACAGTCTGTCCTTCCTGGGCATGGGTAGTGTTCATGCGGGTAAATGTCACTATTTACCTCGGGTTAAGACCTGCCACCCAGAGAGGATGTTCTCCCTCTGATTGCCAAGTGCTGGCTGGCGAAACAGGATTCAGCTAATTGCACGTCCCGCAGGGCATTGGATTCTGTGGGCATGTGTTCTGCATATGGGGCAACGAGGCCTATTCTATCACGTGTGCTGTTGAAATCTCTACCCAGCCAAAATTCAGGCTGGCAGATGGAAGAAATTCTTAAAGGCTCTATTTCTGGTTTTCAACATTCAAAGAAACAGTGTGCTACCACCTCTTAAAAATAATTGGTTAAGCACCAAGTTATATTCATTGCCACAGTCATAAATAAAGACGTGCTAGACCACATTATTCACATCTAGAATATTGATAATGATTCTTACATGCAAGGAAAAGGATTACTGATGTTTGGGAGGTTGTCTGTTTTTGCTTTTTTTCCCCCTTTCCTTCTGTCCTCAAACCCCACCCGTACCCCCCAGCCAAGAAAAGTCTTGTTGATTAAAGTGAAGAGGCTGATCTTTGAAGTAAAATTAAACTTTCCTCTTTCCCAAATCAAGAAATAATCTCAAGACTAAAATAAGAAAGTGCCAAACCAACTTAGCATTTGATTCTGAGGAAGATTCCCCCAAGAAACTTGGATGGCAGAAAATGAAAGGGAAGCCAATTAGCTTGTGTGAAGCCATGCTAACTTTGAACTAGCTAGCTCCAGAAGAAATGCACCCATTAAGAAGGTACACAAAAGTAAGCACAACTGCCATCCAGGCTTCTTCCTGCCTGGTGCACACAGACAGCTTCCTGTCCATTTCCTGCTGGCAAAGCAGGTGAGTGGAGAGCAGGAAAAAACATGCAGAGGTGTTGTAGCTATGCACCAACCAGCATTGCTTTCACGGGCCCTCCGGCGTTACAGGACCACGTTCACTGAAAAATGATGACTCCCATGAATGTTCTCGTGTGTGGGTGTAACCTAAACACAACCCTGCCTAATGAATCACTCTCTGGAGAGCCAGAAGGGGGCTATTCTAGGTATACTGACGATGTGGATGAGGATGCCTCTCCTCATTTCCTGGCAACGGGAGAATGCTGTGACAACTCCAGTTCCTAGAGAGCCACTGTTAAAATCCTCTTTGGAGTTGAGGGATTAGCTAAAAACATGTTGAGGGGACAGGATGAGCTTGCCTTTTTGTTCTTGTTGTTGTTGTTTCGACTAGGGTTTTTTGGCCTCTTGTGGAAAATGGGTTACTAATGTCCACTACTGTTCTGATTAGAGGGCAGCTCTTTTGCTTTCCACAAGACTGATGTCAAGCAAAAAAGAAGGGCAAGTTTGCAACCTGCCCTGGTAAGGATGGCTCTGCACATCTTTCTAACTGATGGTACTGGAGAGTCGAAACCTAGTCTAAGGAGGACAACACAGGGGAAGGTGACTGACCAGGAACTCAGGGGATCCGGGTTCCAATCCCACCTCTGCCCCCAGCTACCTGTGGACATGTAGGGCTTTCCTGGGGCCTCAGTTTCCTCCCCTGTAAAATGAGCACGAGAATTCTAAGTTAGAAACTACATTGGCGAACCTTAAAGACAGTGTGCTAAGTAAAATAGTCCAATCACAAAAGGGTGAATGCTGTATGATTCCACTTCTATGAGTTACTTAGACTAATCAGATTCACAGAAACCAAAAGCAGAATGATGGTTGCCAGTGTCTGGAGGGAGGCGGACTGGAGAGTTGTTGTTTGATGGGTACAGAGGTTCAGTTTGGGAGGATAAAAGAAGTTCCTGAGATGGATGGTGGTGATGGTTGCACAGCAGTATGGGTGTTTAGGATCACTGAGCCACACAGCTAAAAATGGTTAAAGTGGTACATTTTGTGTTATGTATATTTTGCCACAATTTAAAAGAATAAGAAAGAAACGAGGCAATTTTTCACAGCATTACTGCACAATATCAGGGGTTCTCAAACTCAAGCATCCACAGGCCCAGGCAAATTTTGTAAATGAATGAGTGAGCCCTGTGACTTGCAGGATGCACATCACGCTGGAGGGAGCAGCAGCTCCCCAGCCCAGCCAAGACTGGCCATGTAGGAATGCGGGTAGATTTTTTCAAGAAGAGTGAAAATTCTGGATATTTAGGTGAAATCTCTGAATTCTTCAAATTGGCAACTAATCTAAAAAAATTTTTTTAAACCCACAAAACTGTGGGCCAGACAAATTCGATTCTGCTTGCAGGCCTCTAATTTTCTCCCTCCGTGTGGATAGCCCACCTGTATCATCTGGTTTCCTTTCTTCTTTGCATCCCATTCCCCGCTTCTCCCTCAATAACACATTGTGGCCAAGACAAGCTGTATCTGGATAAGTCCCTTGACTTTCCACTGTGTGCCCATGGAAACCCAACCAGAATATGCCAGAACAGGCAGGATATACTCCGCCTGTAACAGGCGTGTACGCTGGCGTCAACACTGTGGTGGTCCTAACAAGGTCCATCAGAGATGTGGGGGGCACTTATGTACATATTCTAGCTCCAAACTCTACTAACTCTATCATTTTTTTTGTTTACTTTCCTTAATGGAGATCTAGTGAAATAGTCCCTGACTCTCCCATCACACTTGATGCCTTCCATCTCTTCATTTCTGTTTTGAAACTGATCAACTTCCTCGCTATATCTGGGGTCCATTCTCATTAGCATATTCAGAAGTCAGATGATATCATGCATATTTCTTGATTTTTGACGACTGTGGAAAATATCGATACATCCCAGTACATGAGACCTCAGGGTAAAGGGATTTTATGTTATCAGAGTAGTAACAGCCATGTAGATGCTAGAGGTTGCCTGTACTGTATTTCACTTATAAGCCCGATATTGCAACTTGGCAGAAGAACATAGGCAGTTTTCCGCGTTTGCTAGCAGCTTCATTTAAAGGTGGGACATTGCTTGCAAAAGTAGGCCATTTGGAGAGTTGTAGGGAATACATCGCTAATCACCTGCCAGTATATTTCTTGCTTATACCAAAACTGGTAGCAAAAAAAAGGAGAAATCTGGGCATTTCCTTAGGCGAGATTTTCTACAATTAATTCTCAGTGACAGTGCAGATGTCTCCCGCTTGTGAGAAGCCATCAAAAGGTTCTTTTTGATGTGATATGCTCTCCCAAAGTGGGGAAGCAGAAGTATTGCTTAGATGAACAGATCTGCATTCTCAGCAAATCCTGCTGGTGATGGGAAGGTTGTGGCTCTGTACTCAGTGAGTCTTTCTGCCTGTCTACTCCTGTGGTCCAGCATGGCCTTATGCCCAGTGATTCCTCGTTCAGCTGGCAGTTTTTTCCAGATAACTTCAGTTTGCCTCTTTGAGAGCGGTGGCAATTTCCTTTCTAATGGTGTGTCTTTTTGTTGACATTTATGAAGGGCTTACTATGTCCCAGGCCCTGTACTAGGAGCTGGGATATAAGGACGATCTAGTGGCAGAAGCAGAGTCATAAACAGAGGATTATAACTTGTCCGGAGTCTGTGTGAATGGATGCTGCTTTGGTGCTCTGCCCAGGTCCCCTTCCCTTGCCCAGTGTACCCACCCCTGCTGTGTGGGTTGGCTGCCAAAGGCTCATGGGTACCACTCTTCTCCTAAGCATTGTCCTCAGCTGATGGGGGCTGCTTCTCCCGACCAGTCAGACCCACCCAGTGTAGCCCACAGCCAAAGACTAACTGATCTGGAAAAACAAAAGGCCAGCCCTGTGGCATCAAGGTGGGGAGAAGACACCTCTGTGATGTTAATTGTGTTCCAGAGCGCTCCACTTCCCACCCACCCTCCTTGAATCAGGCCAGGGCTTGATTGTACCTGAGACCACAAGAGCTTAAGTTCCATGTGGCTCTTTCCCCTTATCCTGCTTCAGACCCTTGCAGGTTTTCTGAAGAGCACTTCTGCAGTAAGTTACAGGCCTCAGAGTCTGCTTCTAGGAAGCCCAATCGGTGACAGGGTTATGAGACGATATTTTATAGGAATCTTCATGAAATATTATACCTTTCTTTGCCTTTTTAAGCAAAGAATCTGAGCATATAATTTTTTCAGGAGAAAATATTTATGAATCACATATCTGATAAGGGGTTAATACCCAAAATATATAAAGAGCTAATAGAACCCAACAGCAAAAAAACAAAACCAATATGACTAAAAAATGGGCAGAGGGTCTGAATAGATATTTTTCCAAAGAAGACATACAGATGGCCAAGAAGCACATGAAAAGATGCTCAACATCACTAACCATCAGGGAAATGCAAACCAAAACCACAGCGAAATAGAACTTCACACCTGTTAAAATGGCTATTATCAAAAAGACAAGCAATAACAAGTGTAGGCAAGTATGTGGAGAAAAGGGAATCCTTGTGCACTATTGGTGGGAATGTAAATAAGTGCAGTGACTATGGAAAACAGTGTGGAGATTCCTCAAAATACTAAAAATAGAGCTACCATATGATCCAGCAATCCACCTCTAGGTATTTATCTGAAGAAACAAAAACACTAATTTGGAAAGATACATGCACCCCTATGTTCATTGAAGCATTATTTACAATAGCCAAGATATGGAAACAACCTACATCTCCATTGGTGGATGACTGGATAAAGAAAATGTGGTATATATATACAATGGAGTACTATTCAGCCGTAAAAAAGAATGAAATCTTGCCATCTGCAACAACAGATGGACCTAGAAGGCATTATGCTAAGTGAAATAAGTCAGACAGAGAAAGACAAATACAGTATTATCTCACTTATATGTAGAATTTTAAAAACAAAACAAAAAAACCAAGTTCATAAATATAGAGAACCGATTGGTCATTATCAGAGTTGTGTGGGGTGGGGGGGGGGGTGCATGGTGGGCAAAATGGGTGAAGAGGGTCAAAAGGCACAACTTCCAGTTATAAAATAAATGTCATGGGCATGGTGACTATAGTTAACAATACTATATTGCATATTTGAAAGTTGTTAAGAGAGTAGTTTTTAAAAGCACTCATCACAGGAAAAAAAATGTTTTTATAACTATATAGGAACAGACTTATTGTGGTGGTCATTTCACAATATACACAAATATTGATCATTATGCTGTACACCTGAAATTAATATAGGTTAAATTATGCCTCAGTAAAATATATATAAGTATAATTTTGCATATTTTGGAATGACTTCCCCTTTTGTTTCCTCAGTAAAATGAGGACATTGAATGAGATGCTCTCTCTGTGAAATCTTATGTGTCTTTGACTTTGTAACCACGAGCATCACTTTGGGGATGAAGTGGAAAGAGAGAGACCTGGGTTCAAATTCTGACCCCACATCTAACAGCTGAGGGTCCTTGCAAGCTGCTTGGCCTTGCTGAGCCTTCCTTCATCTGCTGAATGGGAAGTGATATCTATCTCAGCATTGTTGTGAGGACTGATGAAATAATCTATACTGAAGCACATGGTGCAGCACCTAGCAATAAATCATACTGTTATTACTACTAATATTTTACTTCTCTAGTAAAATAGGGACACCTAAATAGGCCTATAAGACAGCTTGCCCTACACTACATGGTTCCAGACTGCTGTGCTCTCTGAGTTGTTGGATTTGTCTGTTTTTCCTCTGCCTCAGGCTGTCAACTATCTTGAACAATTCTTTCCTGCATTTGAATTTTCTGACTAATCTGCTGTAGATTGGAGAAACCCTCTAACCAGACTTATTAGAATTGACTGGGTTATTATTATTATTATTTTATTAAATTTCTTGGCCTGTCTGACTCGTCTCATGGTAAGTTGTAGATGGGCAGCTTTCAACTAGACTGTGGCCTCTTAGAGCTCGAGGACGATGTCTTAATCATCAGTCTCTAACACCTAGTCTAGTGCCAGCAGAACCAATAAATGGGATCTAATAAATTCAAGTGGGAATACACTCTTAATAAGGATTGAAAATAAAATGTAAGTAAAGAGGCTCAAAGTGAGGGCCTAAACCTCTGCTACAAAGTCAAGGCCATACATTTTTGTTCTGGATAGTTGAGACTTCTAGGTAAAAGATTTTGAGATTGAAAAAGATTTTGAGATTACATAAGTGGACAATGTAAGGGGAAAGGAGAGGGTGAATTTTATGTTAATAGGAGGACTAAAATTCTGAATGTTAAAATTCTGCTTTTCTTTTCCACAATCCCCATGATGGACACAGTGTCTTAATACTACGGGTTTTGCAAACAATAGAGAAACCCAAGGGAAAAGCCACATGGTGTTTGCCCCCTGTAGCTCCTAATCATCCTCCTGTCATGCTCCTTTGATGTCTTCCTTGTCTGTTTCTCTAAATGACACAGATACTCCCGGCCTGTTTCTGGGCAGAGTTGTTTCTTGCTCTTGGAGAGTCGGACAGGAGCCAGATGAGAGAGAGCTAGGATGCTTAATCAGCTCTCTTTACGGCTCAGCCCATCAGGCAGGGATGGGAGGAGAGACAGTTCCTCTGAGATCAAATTCTACAAAGTGCTGCAGTGGTACATTTTGTTCACACAACAATTAAACTGGTTAAACACTGCCTGACCCTGGGATTGCTGGCTGGGGGCCCGGGTTTGGTCTTCTTATCTGTCTAACAGGAGCCTACAAAGCAAGAGTCCTTCTGGGCTGCCTTTAGGCCTAGTAAGGAGGTATATTTCTTCCTTATCTTAAAGGCCCAGCAGCTTCTGTGCAAAACTCATCTGGCCATAGCTCAGTGGAAATTGGAGCATTTCCTCTCAGAATCATTACCACACAGATTCCCCAAATCCAGTGGTCCTCAACCTGGCAGCCCATCAGAATCATCCGGGGACCTTTTAAGTGCCATCTGGTGCCCAGGCTGTCCCCTAGACCAGCAACCTCAGAATCTCTGGGGAAGGGACACAGGCATCAGTGCAGCCAAGGTTGGAAATGAACTGCCTTGGGTGAAGACCACTGCAGAGAAGGTTAAAAGATTTCAAATGATTGAGCTC